>NW_026067996.1:4372734-4385869 GCF_014885135.2 Alexandromys fortis
TGTAAGCACCCCAAGGTGCGCTTACCGGAAAGATTCTAGCCTAAGTCCATCGTGGGTTGCAGCTGCCTGGGAGAGCTGAGCATGGCGTCTCTGCTCCAGCAGAGCTGTCCGGTCTCTCCGGGAGCAGGGCAGAGTCTGACCTCACTTCCTCTTCCACCCAGAATTCTATTCTGTTTACTCCTCCCATCTATGTTCCAAGCTGAGGCCAAGCAGTTGGTTTATTATAACTTAACCAATGAAATCAACAGATTGATATATGACACTCCCACATCACTAAAATATGCAACCACTCTCCCTCTGACCCTATTCTCTTCAGCCTCAGCCTAATGCTCACACTCTTACTGATCCTGACTTCCAACTGGACTCCAACATAGACCCACTACTCTGAATCTACTCCTTAACGTGATCTTAAAGCTCACTGTCTTTATAACGTTGGCCCTCAACATGACCCTGACCCTCATAATGATTATGACTATTAGCAATGACCTAACCATCACTAAACTGAGTTTGAACATGAAATCTTATGTACTCATATTCTATCTTATTCTAGATTCTTTATAATTTACAATAGAAATGCATTTTGAAAGTATACTTAATTCTAAACTTGCTTATTCTTGTACTTTCTGTTTTCGGATACATTCCTTTTATTTTCATGAAGATGTCAAAGTAAAACAAAATGCTTGAGAAGAATATTTTGTTGTTTTTACTTGCCTCACATATAGCCTCAGTTGATTCTGGCAGTTAATAAGATTTCTCTTGAGAGACTAATGTCTGATTTCTTCTAAAATTTCCCCAATCTCTTTACATAAGTACAATTTTCAGAGATACTTTTTTTTTTTAACTGACAAGAAGTAACTGTATGAAACTTAGAGTTTTCTAGCTTGGTCTGACTCAGAGGAAGAAAATGTGAGTTTCTAAGGGATGTTTAAATTATCAACCCTATATGCATCTTGGTTGAGGCGAGCAAATATGGTATTGAAAAGCTCTATCAATGCAAACAAACTGGCTTACATGTTCCTCTCCAGTACATTATTGCTTCTTAGATTAAACCAAGATGAATGCAAGCCAGAAGAGAGTGTGTGTGTCGGTCACCTCAAAGCTGCATTCTTACTGTGGGGGGCATGGCGGAGGAAGAGCCTACGCTGTGGCATTGGAAGAAGCCGAATTAGTCTAAACAAGTTCAGATTCAAACGTTCTTCTCAAAAATAACTACCACCAGGCTTTGTGGTGCACAGCTCTACTCCCAGCACTGGGGAGATAGAGGCAAGAGGATCTCTGTGAGTTCTAGGGCAGCCAGGACTGCATAAAGAGACCCTGTCTCCAACAACCACAAAACTTCTTATTGCTTCTTTCAATGAGCTAAGATGAATATAAGAGCAACATGTGTCCATCTCAAGGGCACATTCTTCTTTCAGGGTAGGAATATTTGCTCTTCCCTTTCTTACATTACAGTCCTAGCCTACACTCTGATGGGAGAGCATGCAGAAATGAATGGGAGTAGGGACTGTATAAGAGGAGGTGGAATGCTCACTTTTCCTTTCTGGCCTCGACCATCTAAGGACCAGCAAACACTGGATGCAAGTTCTGCTGGCACCTGGATCTTGGGCGCCTTAGTCTCCGGAACAATAGGTGGCAGATGCTCATTGTTGAAGCCAGCTGGTCGATGCTGATCTCTCATAGCACCCGGGCTAAACCAACAGAGCACATTGGAGGGATGCTAAGCAGTAGCAATGAGAAGGAATTGTAGAGAGTTATCCAGCTCAGCTCAAACCTGCCTTTTAAAGTCCTTCTCAGAGAAAAACAGTGTGCACCTAAGGAAACAAATCATATATCAAAGGCACATTTTGTGGAAGAGAAGCAACTAAACATAATATTAATCCATTCTTTATTCTTAAAATGTCAGCGAATTAACAAAATATGTAAATCTCTTTGACTCATAATGCACATGCATTTGGATTGACCTTTTCAGAGCTTTTAATTAATAAGAAGAATACCCATAAAAATGTACCTGGGCAGTTTGTAGCTTCCTGTCCTCTAGGAAAAGAACTGTTACTGTAATTAAAGATAGTAGCTGACATTTTTTTGTGCTGAATACAAAGACTGCAGGTATAACATTTGATTTTTTTGTTTATGCATTTTTTAAAGTTGTGTTGTTCATTAATATAATAAACTTAACATGACATATTCTGTTTTATTTAGTATACTAACAATTATATTTTAACATTATAGTGTTATATAATTACTTATGTTTACATATTTATATATGCCTGAAGCATACAAAGAAAATATATCCTTTATTATGTATATATTGCATAAGTAATGTACTGAAAATTTTTTTCCTTCTTTTTTTAAGATAGGATCTCACTATGTAGCTGGTCTAAAACGTGCTATGTGACCAGGCTGGCCTCAAACTCACAGAGACCCACCTGCTTCTGCCTCCCAAGTGACATTCCTCCCAAGTGACATTCCTTTGGTCATCAAGTTATTCTAATGCTGATGCTTCCTGCACACGCTCCAGCCACCACCCTGTTAGAACGTCCCATTGACGGCCTCGACCTAAACTTTCTTGTTCAAATTTTAAGATGATGCCACCACAGTTAGTTCTCTGAATACAGACTGCTTTTAGAAATTAAGTCAGTTATGAAGACTAATGCCCCTGTTATCTTCCCAGGGCTTGATGGCTCACTGAACGCAGGGTAGGGGGGGGGGGGATTTTGTGTGTGTGTGTTTTTTTTTTTTTTTTTTTTTTTTTTGAATGGGTGTTAGTTATTTTATCCACTGCTCTGGCAAAAGCAACTCGAGGGAGGGTTTTTGGCCTTACAGTTTGAAGGTAGTCCAGCATGACCGGGAGGCGCAGTGGCAGGACCAAGGAGCAGTGTCACTGCTCCCAGACTGAGACAGCAGAGGAAGAAGAACGCTGATGCTCAGTGAACTGTTTCTATTTCATTCAGTCCGGGACCTCAGCCCATGGAATGGTGCCACCCGCGTTTAGGGTAAGTCATCCCACCTAACTAATCTAGACAGTCCCTCGAGGAGAAGCCCAGAGGATTGTCTCTTCAGTGACGCTAGGTCCTGTCAAACCGACTGTAGATAACCATCACAGCATAGTGGACAAAGTTGGACTCATTCCTCAGTTTGGGATGATGCTCAGATCTCAGGGCTGCCTGAGCAACCATGATGCCAAAACACTTGAAAATGGGAGTTCAGTGAAAATTCAAGTTGTCAGCACCAGGCAGAGATAAACATCAGACCCACACTGGCAGCCTAATTTTAAATCTCCACGCCAGCTCTGTGTCCCAAAGCATGCCCTACTGGCTGCAGGCACAGTCTTGATAAATCCCCACCGCGGGTCACCAAACAGAATGAAGGGCGCTACAGCTCTCGAAACACCAGCCAATGGACTTCACACAGTACCTTCTGTGTTTATCGGGCATCTGTTCTCAGGGGCCACTCGAGTTTCTCTTCCCTGGAGGGAGCTATGCCTATCTGGTTGTGGCGGTATGGGGGTTGGAATGGTGAGGCTCTGTGTTTCCACCTGAGAAGTTCCCACTTATTCTGGGGACATACTATTGTTGAATATTTTTGTACAGAAACTTCATGTCTTCATCATCTGCAGTCCTAGATATGAAACAGGACTAAGGAAGCTTCTAGAGTCTGATGGATTCTCATATCTCCAGGCCGTTAGTTTTCTTGTCTGTTTCTGGGCCTCTCAAACTGTAAGTTTCTTAAATGAGCAGATAGCTGAACCCTTGGGACTACCTGGGGCCACGATCCTCTCTCCTGTCTCTTTGTCGCTGTAGGGCAGACAACACTGCGATAGATCCCTGTCCATCACAACCAGGCCTCTTTTAGCCAGCGACCCAGTAATGGCTTTCACTTTATCTCTTTCGGGGTGTTGCCCTCCTATTGCTCCCCAATACATTCTGGCCAGTGTGCGGGGCGGGATTTTTGAAGACTGTGAGCAAGATTTTGAAGCAAGGTCTTTAAAAACATCTTTTNTCTGAGCATTCCAAGGTAAAGGAGTTGCAGAAACCTTACCTTCCTGACTTTGCTGGGGGAGATTTTTGAAGACTGTGAGCAAGATTTTGAAGCAAGGTCTTTAAAAACATCTTTTGATCCAGCTAGCATCTGTGGATGGCTTATTACACTGTAGGTGTAGCAGTGTAGCAGTGATCACAGGGCGGGGGGGGGGGGGGGGGACAGTACAGCCGTTGCTAGGAAACGGAAACGAGTGCTACAATCCCCTCGACCCCGTCCTGTGCGCTTCGCAGAAAAGAGCCCAGCTGGACTCTTGAGCTTGCAGGGACTCGTCCAGGTGCGTAGCTGCCAAACTGCTGTTCTCGAGGAGCAGCGCTGGATGGAGTTCCTGGCAGCCTCAGGAACGCCTGCTGTGGCGGCTTGCGGTGAATCCCGGCTTAGCAGAGATCTGTTGCATTCCTCTCCTTCCTCCAAAGTAGGAGGCAAGGTCTCAACAAAAAGCCTGATTCCCTCCCACCAAACCCTGTTCCTTTAAATAAGTGCTGTTGTGTCTGGCCAGGCTCTTTTGGTGTTCGTATGTGTTCAGTGTCTCCACCTGCTGGTACTTAGCTATGCTTCGCTGTAATTTTCAAATACGAAAAATACAAAACTGAGTTACACCAAGAGGAACGGTTGAGGTATATGCATTAAGAAATAACATTGATTTGGTGACAAAAGGATCATTCTCATGAGCAAAATAACAGCCATTTTACTTGTATTTATTCCCTATTCATATAGTGTTAAAAGATTTGTTTAATATGCATTATTTGTAGGAATTTAATCAGGTACACAGGAAAATGCGAGCATTGAGAAGGAGGCAGGCATGGGGGTGCACATCTGTAATCCCTAAGTGTGGAGTGGAGGCAGGAGTTCAAGACCATCTACTGCATAGCAGGTTCTGTGCCAGCCTACGCTCACGTACCAAGACAAGCGTACAGTATTCTGACTATAGTATCCTGCTCAGAGAACATTGTCTCTGCACGGCTTAGATCCAGACAGTTGGCATCTGTATTAATACAGTCTTTCAAGCTGGGAAGAGTGGCACATGCCTTTAACCCCAGCACTCAAGAGACAGAAGCAAGCAGATCTCTGTGAATCTGAGAATAGCCTGGTCTAGAGTGAGTTCCAGGACAGCCAGAGCAAATAGTGAGCTTGTCTCAAAAAACAAAAACAAGATAAAACAAACAAGACAGATTTTAAAAATATCTTTCATTGAGTAATCAATCTTTTCTCTGGAAGAATGAGGTAATTGTCTGGAGAAACTTAAACACATTTATCTTAAAGGAATGTGTCTTTCTGGGGCAGGACAGATGGCTCAGTGGTTAAGGAAGGCTTAGAGTGAGCACTGCCCTTCCAGAGGACATAAGATTGGTTCTCAGTACCCACAACTGCCAGTCAACCCAGCTCCAAGGGCTCCAGTACCCTCTTCTGGCCGTCCCAGGCACCTGCACACATGGATAAACACATATACACATAATTTAAAATAAAAATAACTTAAAAATAAGAATGTGTCTTTTAAGTTTTGAAAGGCAAAAATGGGGGGTTTGTTCAGGTTGTTCAGTTTGTTCAGGTTGTTCAGTTTGTTCCAGTATAATTGACTGAATGACTTTTTCCAGGCCCTGAGTCAGACTCCCAGACACACCAATAGATGGATATATTAGGTTTATTCCTAGTTACATTGAAGAAGGAACTGTATGCTGTCTCAATAAGAAAGTGTCAGAATGTACTTATTATAAACTTTGTCTTCTTTTAGGAGACTTAGGAAGTGAGGGTTTTGACCTAGATTGGATGTCGTGAGAATAATGGGGCCAGATATTTAACTGGATATCTTGCACATATACAACAAATATTAGATGATAACCTAAAGTTTTTACATTTACCTATAAAGGATAATTATCAGTAAGTAAAGCGTGTATATCAAGCAAATTTATCTTACAAATAAACTACAACTTTAAAAAATCAGTAGAAATTCAAATATAAATTCTGTTATACCCAGTGTAATAAATTCTTTGCTTTAATTATCATCTTAATAGAGGCGATTGCTTTTTTTTTTCTTTCTCTTTCTGTAGACATAAGTGACACCTAGAGGACAGGGAGTTTATAAACACAGTTATTTTTCACTAAGCATTATTTCATATTCATTGATATTTTAAGAAATAAGAGTCAGTTAAAATTATGGCTTATGAATAGTCATATCTACCTATGTTTACAAAGAATGTATCTTCATTTTATTTTGGATTTAAAATTTATTTTTATTTTATGTATACAGGCATTTGCCTTCAGTCTGCCTCTGCACTGGGTATGTGCAGTGCCAGAGGAGGCTGTAGGATCCTCTGAGATTGGAGTTACAGACAGCTGTCAACCACCATCTGGGTACAGGGAATCAAACCCAAGTCCCCCAGAAGAGCAGTCAGCGCTCTCAGCTTCAGAGCAAAGAGTAGCAAAAAGCAAGAAAAAGACTTGTTAAATGGATGTGCTTTGTTTGACTACATTTATCTCAGTTTCTTCTGAGAAGCAGTGGTGTTTGTTGTTTTGCCTTACAGCTGCCATTAAATCCAGCTCCAGGGAAGCTGATGATTTGCCTTAGAATAATCTTTTTCTAGTCTCTTTTTCCAGTTGCCCAAACGTGTGCATGTAGACCTTATGTGAGGAAAAGAACCCCGAAATGTAGAAGCTTGCCTTCATGTCGACTGTGGTTTCTTCCCAAGAAGCAGAGGAGGACAAAGGTAATCCAAGCCATGTGTGTGAGTCTGAAATGTGCTCTTGGCAGGGATTTCTTACTGAGAGCTAAAATGAGTGCAGTTGAAAGGTGTAGGAAGGTGATGAGACAAGTTGTAAAGACGAAGTCAAGCTCAGCTCCAGATGTAAACCCCTGAAGACAGTTCTTAATGACTACTCGAATTAATGAAGTTGAGCCCAGGCCTTATCTGAGGCCACTCAATGAGAATCAAACATTTTCCTCAACTGCCTTTCTTGCTTTGGAGTAGACCATGTCAACACAAATTAGAACAACGAATTTACAGGCACTCAGTACAGATGTCAGCTACATTAGAGTGATATGCAATTCTCCATATTCCCACAGAGAATTCTAAGAAGGCTAGACGAAACTGGAGTGTGTGTCTGCAAAAGAGTCTGGGTTCCGATTCAACATCCTGATGTCAACGCTCAACATCATGTCCTGGGTCATGCTGAGAATTTCACATCAGCATTGAACTCTGATCAAGGTCAGGGTCAGTTTCATGAGGAAAAGGAAATATTCGCTTCCAGATAAGCATAGGTAGTGGTCAGGTCAGGGTCAGAGCTGGGACCGTGGTGAAAGTAGCTGAGAGTCAGGACTAGGACCACAGTGAGGCTAGTAGGTTAGTGGTCAATGGCATGCCTAGGGGAAAGGTCAGATTAAGGACCAGGATGAAGATGGAGTGTTGAGGCTCATGTCAGGATGAAGATGCTTCAGGCCTACTTCAACGAACGGGTTCAGTATAAGAGTGAGAATCAGATTCAGAATGTCCAAATCAGGCCAGAGTAGAGTGCTTTGTGAAAGTGAATGCTGGGGTCTAAGTTAGGCTTGCTTAGCTTGAGAGTCAGAGCTGGGTTTCAGGTGGTATCGATGGAAATATCCATCTACTTGAGGTCAGTAGAATGAAGACAGTCAGCCTGGGGCTCATCCAAATAGAGAGAGGCTAGCTAGGAAGTGAGGTATAGAGTAATTATTAATCAGGAAAGAGTGACAGTGGGGGTCAGATTCAGGGTGCAGGTCAGTTTGAATTTCAGGGTTAGGGTCAAAGTCCACATCAGACACAGGTCCCAGTTGGATGAAGATCGGACTGAGTCACGGCAGGATAAAGACTAGAAAAGAGGCAGAGGAAGACTCAGATCTAGACCATGTTCACAGTGAGGGTGAACCCCAAAACCAAGGTCCAATGGTGAAAACCCAAGTCAAGGTGAGAGCTGGGGTGAAAGGTCAGATGCAGTCATGATTGGGCCTTGTTGAAGGAGCTGCCGGCAGGCCTGCTTTTTGTCCTGCCCGGCTACCGCACGGCTAGCTTTACACCCGAAATAACAACACATAAACTGTATTCATTTAAACACTGCTTGGCCCATTAGTTCTAGCCTCTTAATGGCTAATTCTCACATCTTTCTTGCCTAACCCATATTTAGTAATCTCTGTGGCACCAGTCTTACCGGGAAAGATTCAGCATGTCTGACCTGGCACCTTGCTTCATCGCATCTGCCCTGGAGAGGAGCGGCATGGAGTCTGCCTCACTTTCTCCCAGCATTCTCTTCTGTTTACTCCACTCACCTATGTTCTAACCTATCAGGCCAAGCAGTTTCTTTATTGATTAACCAATGGAATCAACAGATTGATATATGACACTCCCACATCAGGGCCTGACACTGAACGTGCCTAGGACCTGACCTTGGTTATCTCCAAGCTCTGAAAACATCTTGGCTTTGACCTTGATCGAGATACAATCTTTACTCTAGTCCTTAAACTTGACTCTGGCCATCACTTGGACAGAATATCAATCTCCAGCATGATGCTGACTGGCCTTGGCCTTCAATCGGAACCTAACCATGACTATCAAGCTGGTATTTTCTCTCAAGGAAAAGCTGAACCTCACTCTGTCCTCTCTCTAACCTAATTCTGTCCATGGCCATCATCTGGAGCATCCTTACTTCGACCCTCCTACTGACGGAGCTGCCCTTCATCCTGAATCTGACCCGGATTTTCTACCTGAACTTAACTCTCAAAATTGTTGGGGATTACCGCCACTTTCTCTCTCATATACCAGTACTGACCATTCCCTTGACTGCCGTGACACTCATTTTGGCCATGAGCCTATCTCTGACGTGATCCTTGCCTTAACTCTCAAATTGAACTTGACTGTCACCTTTAAGCTTGACCCTGAACATGATCATCATGAACCACAGCTCTAACCTTTCATTTTGATTTGGAGCGTTAACCGCACCCTGAACTTGGTGCATACACTACCTTTCTTGTGACCCTTGTAGTGGTTTTAATGAGAATGTCCCTCATAGGTTCACATGTATTAACACTTGGTCCCCAGTTGGTGGTGCTGTTTGGAGTGACTTGGAAGATGTGGTCTTGGAGAAAGTATGTCACTGGGAGTATGTTTTGAGAGTTTAAAGGCTCCGTGTCACTTCCAGTCTGTTCTTTTTTACTTTGTGCTTTGGGTTGAGGGTATGACGACATACCTTCCTGTTCCTGGCTGCCATGTTTGCCACTTGCTGACATGTTTCCCTGCCATGATGGACCCTGATCCTTCCATAATCATAAGACTAAATAAACAAACTCTTTCTTTTTCAGTTACCTTTGTCATGTGTGTTATCATAGTAACAGAAAAGTAACCACTAAAGACCCTTAACCCAACTGTGATGGGAAAGTTTTTGATATCTCCTACATGTTATTTGTCCCTAGCCCTGACCATTATTCTGCCCCTGACCAGTACTGTGACCATGACTCTTCTCCTGACTTTAATAACTCATCCTGAAGCTGATTCTCACCCTCCCTTCTTTATAGTCCTTATCAGGCTGGAAAGATGGCTCAGCCATTAAAGGCTCACAACCAAAATATAGTCCTTATCATGTCCCTAGTTGTGAACTAAGTCATCCATTAACTCTTGTCTCACACTGACACTGAAATTGACTTTCATCCTGCTTCTTCCACCCTCCCTCCCCCTCAACAACATCCCTTATCCTGAACCTAGTCCTCATTCCCCTAGGCTGTGACCCAAACCCTCTTCCTAACCCTGAAACTGGCTTTCAGACTCATCTGAGCCTTGACTTGTACTTTACATTAGTCTCATCGTGACATTCACTATGACTCTGACAGTGATCTTGATCTTCACCTTAACCTGTCACTAATCATGTACTAATACAATCCTCAGCGCTGACTCTGGTCTCTCCTTTCACGCTACTATGAACTCTTAACCTGATCCTCTTCACTGTCATCCGAATACTGAACTCTTCACACCAGCCCTCTTCACGACTCTGGGATCACACTGACCCCGAGCCTCACACCAGCCCCTTTAGCTGTACTCCTATGCGAGCTAGACCGTTATCACCAAATTGAGCTTGAGCATTATGCCTTTATATGTACACATTCTTGTTTCATCTAGCTTTCTTGTGACTTTGGATAAGAACCTATTTTGAGAATTATACATATTTATCAACTTGCTTATACTTTATATACTTATTTTCAGATATGCTTTGCTTCAAGTTAGCATGGTCTAATACAATGAGTTAAAGAACTGTAGGTTGTTCATAGTATTCTCATTTGTTGCTATGGCAACAGAGTTATGATGGTTCATAAATTAGACAGATTAGAAACAAAAGTTTTCCGTGAGTTCAACCCAATTCAAGCAAAGAGAGCTCCTAGCTGGCCAGGTAGACCACGGGTGTGCTGGGACCCACATAATGCCTCTGTTCTTTACTATTTTATGTTAAGCAGGTACTGGGAAGAACGG
Organism: Alexandromys fortis; assembly: GCF_014885135.2. NCBI lineage: Eukaryota > Metazoa > Chordata > Mammalia > Rodentia > Cricetidae > Alexandromys > Alexandromys fortis. The sequence goes on from NW_026067996.1 coordinate 4,383,240, forward strand.
ATTAGCTGGCAGCACAATCCAGACAGTGGAGAAGAGCAAGTGGCATGGCACACAGGTTACACGGATGTAGTCATAGTTCCCAGCTCATGGCACACTGCTGTGGACTCAAGAGTCATTGTGACCAACCTGGTAGGAATGAAGATACTCTAAGAGACATCAGTGTCCCTTTGGCTATCATATTGTCACAAGAATAGACTTTAAGAAACTGAAATTTCCCCAGGAATCTCATGCTAGTTGCAGCCAGCCAAAGACTTGTCTCTCAGAAGGAGATTTCACACAGTTTTGCCTTGTTAAATCACCTTGCAGGACAACCAAAGTCATCACAATGACTAGTCCTTAACAGGCCAAACCACACCTTTCCAGGATTGCTTTGTTATGTATACATCTTATATTTAAATCTGAGCATTGTGCCAGGACCTTAAAGATGGTGCAGGTAGCATGGCCAAGTGGATTTAGGATCCTGAAGATGTGCTTAGAGCTAAGGGAAATATTGGATCTACTTATTCATGCCTCTTCCCAATGTGACAGATTGAATAAATCTCATTTCTCTGCCTTTCATTATTGCTTGTCTGTTTAATTAGGTTATTGAGAACACGTGGCTGAGCCTAGCTTGTTAGAGGTACCTGGGCCCAGACGTTGTCTCCTATATTACTATTGTTGAAATAATAGGAGCGGCGGGGCTGCATCCCCAGCACCCCGGCTGCCTGCTAGCTTATGCCCCGAAATAACAACACACAAACTGTATTCATTTAAGCACTGCTAGGCCCATTTCTATCTAGCCTCTTCTAGGCTAATTCTCGCACCTGGACTAGCCCATTTCTAATAATGTGTGTAAGCACCCCAAGGTGCACTTACTGGGAAGATTCTAGCCTACGTCCATCATGGGTTGGAGCTTCATCGCGTATGCCCAGGAGAGCGAAATAGGGCCTCTGCTCCAGAGAGCAGAGCTGTCGAGTCTGAGCTCACTTCCTCTTCCTCCCAGCATCCTGTTCTGTTTACTCCTCCCACCTATGTTTTAACCTATCAGGGCCAAGGAGTTTCTTTATTGCTTAACCAATGAAATCAACAGATTGATATATGACACTCCCACATCATACTATAGCTGCTGCATTGGAGCCTTTTTGTAGCTTTTTCATTATAGAGAGTATATGTGGCAATTTCTCTCCATAGGCATATCTCTAGAGAATGGTAAAACACACATTAAATGTGTCCATCAAGAGAAAAGGTTATCAACTCTCAGTGTGCTTTCCTCATCTCCCCACAGAGGGAAGCAGATGTGCTTAGCCTTCAGAAGCTCTTGCTTTCAGAGATTTATTTATGTGTTTATTCTGTGTGTATGTGTGCATCACATGTGTTTGGGTACCCACGGGGGCTGGAAGAGACACCACATCCTCTAGAACTGAAGTTACCGAAGTTGTCCAACTGATGTGAGTGCTGGACCCTGAACTCAGGTCCCCTGGAAGAGCAGAAAGAACTCTTAATCATTGAGTCATCGCTCTAGTCCTTCGGGAGCTAATTTTACAAAGCTATTTTGGAAATCGAAAGATTCAATTTACTAGCCCTGTAGTTATGCTTCTTGCAAAATCCAAGTGAGAGGGGTTTTGGAAAGCTCATATTGGAAAAGGTCTTCACTGAGAAATGTCTGATGAGAAAATGCCACTGAACTATCTTACAGCAAATGACAAAGAATACAGAATACTGTCTGTGTGCATTAGCTCAAAAGGTTAGTCTAGTGTGATCACTAATGAAAATAAAAGACTTTGACATTTCTACTTCATAGACAATCATCCTGCAGTTAATTAAAGTGGCCATAGTCGCGGTGGACAAAATGCAACTAATGGCTGGCTCATTGCTAGGATCATATTTTCTGTAATGTAATAACGTAATACTGTAATCATGTGTTTGTACATTTATGCATATGCACATATATGCACTCTTGGGTATTGGCCTCGTAAATGTCATTATACCACTCAACCCTTGAGTCTTATTTACTTCCTTGATGGCATTCCACTTTACTCCTTATCAGAGAAAACCAGCCAGCAAAAAAGAAAAATTTAAGAGTGAGTAATGTGAAGAAATGGCCATGATATTACTAAATCCAGGAACTAAAACAAACCTAACCATTTCTGAACCAAACAGAATCTGTCAACTTGCCACGTGAGCTCATGATTTTTAACCCTCCATTACAAGTATTGCAGCTTGCACATTGCATGGCATTAATCTTGCCATGGTGTCTAACTTGATTTGGAGAAAGCAAATGACCTTTACTTACATACCCATAAACACTTGAGGGAATGAGGCAGACAACACACTCACAGATGATCAAAACTGAAGGAAGACAGGCTATTATACAATACTGTATTCTACAGGTGACAAGAGAGTGAAAACAATTGAATTCCTAGTGCGAAAACATCAAGTCAAGAAAGCTTGTATTTTAGGAAAGACAGGATTTTATTGGCTAGCTCCATATGACTGTCAGGTGCCAAGGACTTGGGTGTAGAGAGGTGAATTTCATAAAACAGATTCTGCTTCCTCATTTGGCTAAGACCACTGTCTTTGGAGGGACAGGGAAGTGCTTCAGGCTTTCTTTACTAGCTGTTTGTTCTGCCTTCCCCCCCCCCCCCCCCCCC
>NW_026067996.1:4386841-4496033 GCF_014885135.2 Alexandromys fortis
TCTCTCTCTCTCTCTCTCTCTCTCTCTCTCTCTCTCTCTCTATCTCTCTCTCTATCTCTCTCTCTTTTTTAAGATTTATTTATTTATTATGTATACAGTGTTCTATCTGCATGTATGCCACCAGACCAGAAGAGTACACCAGATCTCATTACAGATGGTTGTGAGCCACCAAGTGTTTACTGGGAATTGAACTCAGGACCTCTGGAAGAGCAGGAAGTGCTCTTAACCTCTGAGCCATCTCTCTAGCCCCTACGTGGCATCTCTTGACTCCACCTTCTTTCTCCTAGTTTAGTGTCCCCCTGTCTTCCCCCCCCCATTGCCACCTAGCTTTATTCTGCCCCATCACATGCCAAAGTAGCTCCTTTATTCATTAACCAATAAAAGCAACACATATACAAAAAGACTTCCTACACCAAGGGTTAAAGTAGTTTGGGGTAAGGCAATACCTAAATGCATGGAAAAGAAAGCAGAAACCAGGAGACAGAAAAGGGAATCTAAAATGACAGATCATACATAACCAAGCAGGTAACAAGTTACTAGGTCTCAATCCTCATGGGTAGCTCTGAAAAACTGTCTGGAACACACATAAACTCTCTCCATGACATTGAGGTCTGGGGCCCCTCTGTACCCACATATTTGATTGTGTCTATGGTTGGGCAAGAGGAAGAGTGTCATCAACTTTGGAGGAGGAACCCTGTCAGTCTGCCGTAACTGTTTGCCTTAGCTGTAGGTGAACTCAGGTGAACCTCAGCAGCATCTATTACAAATGCCTCCCTTTCTGGAGCTAACAAACTTTAGACAGACAGAAACACGGAGGTGCTGTACTTGACCATGGAGATCACATACTGTTAAATGTCAAAGACTGCCATTCACATTGACTGCACAGCAGTTTCTCTTCCCAGATCTTAGAAATGAAGATGCTATAAAGTCTATAGTATAAACCATTGGACCATTATATAGTTTCTAATAGTATAAACCATTACATAGTTTATAGAAGAAACCATTATATAGTTTATAGTATAAACCATTACATAGTTTATAGAAGAAACCATTATATAGATTATAGTATAAACCATTATATAGTTTATAGTATAAACCATTCACATAGTTATCAGTAATATACTGGGCATCCCTTGGAGTTGCCCAAGGCAGAACCTGCAAAACCTTTTCCACTGCCTTTCTCCTAAGAAAATCCACCAATGAAGAGCATTGTTCTTGATATTACTGTAGAAGGATAAAGAGAGGAAACTTCCGAATAAAGCAAGAACAAGGCTGTAGTTAGTTTTTGTCAACTTACTGCTACCTAGAATTACCTGAGAAGAAATCCTTAATCAAGAAATTGTTGTGCATGCCTTTAATCCTAGCACTTGGCAGGCAGAGGCAGGTGAATCTCTATGAGTTCAAGGCCAGCCTGGTATACAAAGTGAGTTCTAGGACAGCCAATTATACACAGAGAAACCCTGTCTCAAAAAACAAACAAACAAAAAAAGAAGACGAAAAATAAAAAAAAATTGTCTAGATCAGGTTTGGCTGTGGGCATGTCTGTGGGGGGATTGTCTTGATTGTTAATTTATTTAGAAAGACAGAAGTAATCTAGTAATCTAGAGAGAGCAAACAAGGAATGATCTCTCTCTCTCTCTCTCTCTCTCTCTCTCTCTCTCTCTCTCTCTCTCTTTCTCTTTCTGCTCTTGGTTGTAGATGGGATGCTTTAAGTTCCTGCCTTAATTTCCCTGCAATAATGGATTGTGACCTAGAATTGGAAGCCAAATAAACCCTTTTCTCTCCTAAAGTGTTCGTGTGTGTCAGAGTATTATACAGCCACAGAAAGAAAACTGGAACAAGGCTCTTGAGAATCTTGGTTTGATCTCCAGCACTGCACAAACCAGGCCTGGTGATAAAAACCTGGAATCCTAGCTACAGGAGAAATCAGAGAGTTCAAGGTCAGCCTGGGATATGTGAGAAAATGCCTCAAAAATATTTTTGGAAATAACACTAGTAAATTGAACAAAACTAAAAATGAGCATAGGAGGCAGGGCTGTGCAAGGAGACGACAAATGACCCTACATGTGGTGACACGTCCCCTTCTAATTATTTGGGAAGTGATGGGCATTTCACAACAGCAGCACAGAGGCTATTCGTTGGCTTTAAAAAGCAGTTCTTGGAAGCAGGGCGCCCCTGGGGATGGAGCCAGACAATGGCTATTTGGTCTGTAAGAGGAAGCCTAATGTGCTCATTTAGAGTGCATGCTGGTGGCGGGAAGAATCGAAGGCTGCACTCTTTGGTCTGGAGCCTGCTGTGTGCTCGACAGAAGGTAATAAATAAAAAGCCTGCAGTGCCCCACAGCATTTTGGAAGGTTCAAGATGAAGAAGGTAAAAAATGGCCAACTGAGCATGAGACGGGCAGGTAATGGTGAGGGAGCCAGAGAACAAAGTGAGGCCCATCCTTCTTTAAAACTTCTCCTGAGTGGGGAATTACCAGCGGTTCTGAGCTCATAACAGACCCTGTGACTAATTACTGCAGCCTCCTTCCCTGACTTCAGAAACTCGGTGTCTCTGGAGGGCAGGGAGGGGGAGAGCTTGGATTATTAACTGATTAAAGAACATATAATATTTCTTTCTCCCTCTTCCTTAATAAATACTAAAAAAAATAATTCTTTTCTCTTCTTTTATCTCTTTTCTCTGTCTTTCTTTCTCCCTCTTCCTTAATAAATACTAAAAAAAGAACATATAATATGTCAGGATTTTTTCTCCATCCCTCGCTCTCTCTCTTCTCTGTCTCTCTCCCTCCTTTCTCTTTGACACAAGGTCTTTTGTAGACTAGGTTGGTCTCAGGCTCACTATGTAACTAATAATGATCTTGAACTTCTGATCCTCCTGCCGGGCTTATAGGCATATACACCGCAGCCAGTTTATGTGGTACCGAGAGTGGAACCCAGGCCTCATGCATGCTTGGCAAGCACTCTTATCAACTGAGTTTTGTTGATGAGAAAAATAGCTCTCACCTCCAAGGGGATGAGATAGTTTATTCTGGGACCAAATGAGTGACCAGGGCCAGAGAATACAACTTCAGGTGATCCTAAATTCCAGGTTCCAAATGTGGTAACAGTATGATGAAGTTTCTATAGTAACAAAACAAATAAAATTATAATTTAAGGGACTTTAAAAATATAACAGGTAGGTCACTTAAAGCAAAGTGAAGTCTCTGCTGTGGGCCTCCAGGGCCATTTCTGATGACATTTTTAGCCTTTTGGTTGTTGGAAACTAGTGTTCGTTTTTTAAACCTCCCAAAAGATTTACTCAACGGCCACAAAGATGTCAGCTCACATACAAAGGAGAGCAATAATGGCTATTGGGGATCCTAAAGATTGGCCCAAGATAATCTGGCTCTGGTCCTGCAACATTCAAACCTCTCCACAATCAAAATTGGAGTTTGAGTCAATTAAAGGGTCCTGCAGATGGTTCAGTCTGATGTGTGGTTCTTTCTAGGGCTTCACATTCCCAGCCCCAAGGCAGGCTTTTCTGGGAGACACACTTTATGTGAGATTAAATACATTAAACACCTTCCACTTTCTTCAAAGATAAAGCATCTTCTTATTGCAACAGAATGCATATAATATAAAAATTGCCACGAGGGAGGATGCTGGGCTTGTAGCTCACTGATACAGCCCTTACCTAATGTGCATGAGGACTTACATGTGAGCCCCTGGACCACCTAAAGGAGAGGAAGGGCTGTGTAGATATTTAAGCTTACAGTTAAGTAGCATGAAATACATCTATTTATGCAACCATCATAAACTCTCTCATGAAGCTGTTGAACCACTCCTTAAAGAATAGGTGTGTGTGTCAGTCTCCCCAGGCCTGGCACTAGACTATTTCTACCTTTATGGAATTTGCATCGCTATGTACTTTCTAGTGTAGGGTAATCTGTCTTCTTTAAGCCTAGCTAATTCACAGAGCACCGTTTCTTCAAGTTTCTCCCATATTACAGCATGTGCCAGAATGTCCGTTTTTATTAAGGCTGTGTAACATCCTACGGTCTGTGGAAATGTACACACTGTTTGTTTGCTCATTGATTTGCCGGTGAACATTGCTGTAGGAAAAGAATCTCTGAAGTGTGGAGCAGTGTTGTTTGCTTTCCTCTGCAGCAACAAAAACACTGACCCAGACCAACCAAGGGGGAGGGAAGGGTTTATTGTATCTTACCGGTTACAGTTCAAGGGCAGAGGTAGAACTGAAGCAGAACCTGAGGAATGCCCCCTACTGGCTGGCTGGCTATCCTGCTGGCTCATCTTGCTTTTGTGTACAACCCAGGGCCACCACCTGCAGAGGGCTGAGCCCTTCCACATCAATCACTAATCAAGAAAATACCTACAGGCCAGTCACGGAGGCATTTTCTCAATTGACGTTCCCTCTTCCCAGATGGCCCTGACTTGTGTTGAGTTAATCAGCAAAGCAGAGACTTTGTTCATCTCTTCTTTCTTTTCCACTTTTCCTCTCCTGTCCTTTCTGACCTTCTTCCCTTCCTTTTTCTGCCTTGAATAGGAGGAGGTTGGGATTCGACTTTGCACTATTACCACTGGGAATTTCAGGAAATTACCTTTGTTACTTAAAATAGATGCATGATTATTGTTCAGAATAACTATAGGTTTGTACTAAAATTGATCAGAAAATACATAATTCAATATTCCTTGTCACCCACACAGCACAGCCTCCCCAGATAGGTGTAATTATTACCATAGATGAATCAAATTGAAATATTATTATCTCCAAGCTGCATGATTTTCATTAAGTAAATTCCTCTTGGTATTTGTGGTGGTCTGAAAGAAAATGGTCCCCAAAGAGAGTGGCATTATTAGGAGGCGTGGTCTTGTTGGAGTAGGTATGGTCCTGTTGGAGAAAGTGTATCACTGTGAAAGTGGGTTTTCAGGTCTTATACGATCAAGCCACGCCCAGTTTCTCAGACCACTTCCTGTTGCCTGCGTGTTCCGACATAAAACTCTCAGCTTCTCCAGCACCACATCTGCCTGCATGCTGTCCTGGCCTCTGCCATTATGATAATGAACTAAACCTCTGAACTGTAACCAAACTATCCCAATTAAATGGTTTCCTTTATAACAGTTGCTGTGTTCATAGTGTTTCTTCACAACAATGGGAACCCTAAGACATCATTGTATGCTCAGAATTCTAACAGATGTATAACGGCACATGTTCATTACCACAGCCACACACAGCAGTTGCACGATCCTAAAAATCCTGTATGTCCTACCTGTTCATTCCTCTTTCTCCCATAATCTGGTGGACACTGATTTCGTGTGTTCTATATAAGCACTCTCCATGAATTGTTCCCTCATCCCCCTGCTATTATTTTTTTTTTCAGTAGAACATGGGCTTTATTTTTTAATTGTTTTTATTGAGCAACATATTTTTCTCCACTCCCTCTCTTCCTCCCCCCTACCCTTGTATCCTCTCCCATGAACCACATGCTCCCAATTTACCCAGGAGATCTTGCCCTTTTCTACTTCCCATGTAGATTAGATCTATGTATGTCTCTCTTAGGGTCCTCATTGTTGTCTAGGTTCTCTGGGATTATGAATTATAGGCTGATTTTTCTTTGTTTTATGTTAAAAGCTACTTATAAATGAGTACATATTATATTTGTCTTTCTGGGTCTGGGTTATCTCACTCAATATGATGTTTTCTAGATCTATCCATTTGCCCACAAATTTAAGATGTCTTTTTTTTCTGCTGCATAGTACTCCATTGTGTAAATGTACCATATTTTCCTTATCCATTCTTCAGTCAAGGGGCATTGATGTGGTTTCCAGGTTCTAGCTATGACAAACAATGCTGCTATGAACATAGTTGAGTATATGTCCTTGTGGTATGATTGAGCATTCTTTGGGTATATACCCAAAAGTGGTATTAGTGGGTCATGAGGTAGGTTGTTTCCTAATTTTCTGAGAAATCACCATACTGATATCCAAACGGGCTGTACCAGTTTGCACTCCCACCAGAAATGCAGGAGTGTTCCCTTTACCCCACACCCTCTCCAGTATAAGTTGTCATCAGTGTTTCTGATCTTGGCCATTCTTACAGGTGTAAGATGGAATCCTAGAGTTGTTTTGATTTGCATTTCTCTGATGGCTAAGGATGCTGAGCATTTCCTTACATGTCTTTCAGCCATTTTAGACTTGTCTGTTGAGAGTTCTCTGTTTAGTCTGTACCCCATTTTTTATTGGATTATTAGTTCTTTTGATGACCAATTCCTTGAGTTCTTTGCATATTTTGGAGATCAGCCCTCTGTCTATTGTGGGGTTGGTGAAGATCTGTTCCCATTCTGTAGTCTGTCCTTTTGTCTGGTTGACCATGTCCTTTGCCATAGAGTTGTTTTACCTTAATGTCAGGTGATCGTAGTTTCTGTTATGTGTTTCCAGATTAGATTGTTTTGCAGAGTAAGAAGCACTTAAGTGTTCTCCGGGCCTTTTCATGTTCACAAAGTATAACTTCTGGAAATCTGTTCTCCTACCACGGGTTCTGGAGATGGAACTCAGGGTCAGTCCCAACCTCACACAAATGTCACTTAATCTGGGTGTGCTTTCAAATGCCTGTGATCCCATCACTTGAAAGCAGAGGCAGGAGGATTGCAAAGTTGGGGCTAGCCTGGTCTACTCAGCAAGTTTCAGGCTAGAATGGGATATTTAGCAAATCTCTCTCTCTCTCTCTCTCTCTCTCTCTCTCTCTCTCTCTCTCTCTCTCTCTCAAGTTGGACAAGAAGCAAAGTCCTTAATCTATCTAACCTCAAGTATAGTGAAACCAAGTTTTTTTTTTGTTGTTTTTTTTGGTTTGAAAAGATAGTAGTAGTGTGGAGAGATGGCTTAGCTGACAAAAGCCCCTCCTGCCCTTGTAAAAGTGCCCTTCAGTCCTCAGTGCTTTCATAAAGCAGCTGGTAACTTCCTATAACTCCAGCTTCAGGGGATGTGCGGCACTCTTCTGACCTTGAGAGCACTGGTATACATGGTTACATGTACAGACACATGAACACACACACATATGCACTGGCATACATGGTTACATGTACAGACACATGAGCACACACACATATGCACATAAAAACAACTCAATTCTAAAGAAAAATTCAAGTGAGGGGGACAGCAAGGTGGCCAGTTAGGTAAAGGTCAAGGTGCTTGCCATCAGGCCTGATGTGCTAAGTTTAATCCTCCGGACCCGTATGGGGAAAGAGAGAACCAACCCCCACAGTTTGTCATCTGAGCTCCACAGGACACTGTGGCAGAAGTGAGGGTGCACACACACACACACACACACACACACACACACACGCGCGCGCGCGCACACACACACACACATGCGCGTAGTAAATACGTGTAATAACATCTGAAAAATCAAGTTGAAAGAAGCAAGAGGGTTATACGGGAAGACATTGTTATAGAGAGATAATCAGTGATTAGCAATTTCTGATAGAATGAACTAATTTGAAAAATAATAAAAGCTTTTATCTGGGCTAGTTAAAATATGGGCCATTATGAAACATTTTTTGAGTTTGTTTAAGTGAGAGAACCACATTTTTGTTTTCTTGCTCCTTTTTAAAATTACACTTACTTACTTGTGTGTGTGTGTCTATGTGTGTGTCTGTGTGTGTCTGTGTGTGTGTGTGTGTGTGTGCTGCCCTGCCGCGATGCAGTCAGAGACTATCATCGGGAGTTAGTTCTCTCCTGCCACCATATAGGTCCTAAGGCTTAACCTCAGGTTTTCAGGCTTGGCAACCCTGTGACTGACTGCTTTACTGTCTCCTGGCCTAAACTATAAACAAGGAAGCTCATTTCCCTGTTTTTTGAGACAGAATATAGCCACGGTTTGCTTTAAACTTACATTTAACTGAGGATGGCCTTGAATGTCTTTTTATAAGAAAATCTAATTTCTAATTCATTCGTTGAGGATTTCATACACGTAGACAACTATTTGAATCATATCCACTCCCCACTCCCCTCTCTGACTCTCTCTGGACAGATTCCCCCAACACACCGCTCTCCTAGCTTCATCTTTAAAAATGATAATGCAAAGTCCAGCTACTGCCTCCTATAGGTTCATGGTATGAGCTCATCCACGGGAGCAGAAGTAATCCACCAATGACCACATTCCCAGAGAAAAATGACTCTTCCTCCAGCAGCTGTTAACTGCCTCGTGGGACCCTTCCCATCCATGCCAGAACTCTGACTTGTTTGATCTTGCCATCACGGCTGCTGCAAGTTCCACCAGTGCAAAGGTCAAGCCATGTCTGGAAGTCAGCACCTCACAGTTTTCCTATACATTCTCTGTCCCCTTTTTTACCATGGTCCCTGAGCCTTGGGTGTTTGGGGTTGGTATAAATGTTCCATTTCGGACTGGACAATTACAGCAACCTATTTTTAGCACTCTGACCAGCTATAGTTCTCTGCATTAACTGCAGGCTACTGTGAAAGGCAGCTTTTCTGACAGAGGCTCAGAGCAACACAAATCTATAAGCATAAACATAAGTGTCTGGAAGACATATTGACAACATGACTGTAGATGACCTTATATTTTGAATCCTCCTTCCTCTGCCTCTTGAATGCTGGGATTCTAAGTGTGTGTCACGGTGCTCCGTTTCCCCTTATTTCTCATATGAGAAGAAAATCAGCCCAAGTTGTCTTTGACCATAAAGGAAGACCAAAGCTGAGAAAAATCCCCGGACGCCATCACCGGTGTCAAGTGAGTGTCACGACGGTGATGTGTAATTCTTCATTGGCACTTCAGTGGTGGGGAACAATACAGGAGAGGCATTCCTTTGTCATAGTTCATTGTGACAGGACTATGGGCCTGGCAGGTAGTAAATGCACAAAGCTTACTGCTTTGAGATAATGTCCCCACCTCACAGAATGGGGATCTTTGTCAGGGACTGTGACAATTAGCCAAACAATATTCCATCATGGTTAGTTTTAGACAGCTTGAAAACCAAAGCCACGGCTTCATCTTGGGTCAAATAGTGAACAGAAATCCAATTATGAGAGATAATTGAATCAGTCTTTAGAAAGCGTAGGCAGGTGTAGTTCAGCTCGTTCACAAAGCGGGCTTAGGGATTAAGCAGTACCTTGTGAGCGGATGTCAGCATGACACAGGTCATCCACAAAAGCATATAAATGACAACGGTCGCAGTACTAATGAGTGTCATTAGAGCCGTCCTGATGGTGAAAACAGATGCGCCGCTCTTCACGTGTGCAGATCTTGCCAGTCTGCACACGGACTCTTTTCTCTGTACTTGTGAGTTATACATAGCCTCGATCCTGTTGCCCCGTATGTATGCCGATATGCCACTTACACCTTCTGCATGTGCTGTCAAAAATGTGGGATGTCACTCAGATATTTGTTTACAAAACATAGTGCGTTTGTTCTGTATGCTGAGGATCTTGTCCAGGATTCACAACGTTGTAAGTGCACACACCATCCCTGGAGCGGCACCCTAGCGTCTGACTGTGGCTTCCAACTTAGTCCATCTTGCATGGTCTCTCTCTCTCATGACTTACTCTGCTGGAAGCCAGATGCCACACTGTAGGTCCCCATGTTGTGTGAATTTGAGTCCAGAGGACACCTACTGGAATTTTCAGGTGTTGTGTCCTGGAACAAAGAATTGGACCAAGAAATAGTGATGGAAACATAGTTTATAAAGGAGTCCTTCCAAGAGTGATGGACTAGGGAATCAGATAGACCCCTTGAATGCAGACTATGGGAAAGGAGAAAGCCCTGAGTGTGTAAGTTCTGAGTGAATGTATGTTGCTGATGAATTGGTCATGTCAAGGACCCTAGCCTCAGACCAACGGGAAACTATTAAATTACCCCTGCAATGACAATTCTTGGTTGACAACTTGACTACATCTGGAATTTACTAAAACCCAAGCAGCTGGGCACACCTGTGAGAGATTTTTCTTATTTAAATCATTCAAAGTGGGAAGACCTACTTTTAATCTTGTTATTCTGAGGTGGGAAGACACACCTTTAACTCAGATATTTTGAGGTAGGAAGGTTCACCTTTGATCTGGGTCACACCTTCTGCTACCAACCCATCTAAAGGACAAAGAAGAAGGAAGCCTGCTCTCTTTGCCTGCTTGCTTTTGGTGGCAAGTCCATTCCTTCACTGGCTTTGGCGCCTACTTCTTTGGGATTCTGGCATATGCTGAAGATCAACTGAGACATCTAACCCCATGGACTGAACAACTACTCAGTTTTTGGACCTTCTGTTGATAGGCAGCCATTGTTGGACCAGCTGGACCATAGCCTGTAAATAATTTTAATAAATTCCATATATATTCTATAATTTCTGTTCCTCTAGAGAACCCTGACTAATACTACCACCCCCAGGAGAGATGAAGCTCAGAGGGAGGCAAATTTTCCTGGGGTCCATGTGAGGAAGTTGTTAGTGTGTGTAGGGAATATTCACCATAGCTTTCTCCCTCAGAATATTTGTGGCCTGGAGACTACTCCCCCACAGAGAGAGCTCCTACTGAAATTAGTTAATCCTGCCTCCTTGATTCAGCTGTATGCCATACTTAGCCTCCTTGATTTAGCTATGGGCAATACTCTGCCTCCCCATCTAACAAATATAATAAACATGCTGAATTTCTGGGATACCATGGTTTCTCCATCAGATAATTCATGCCCCCTGGTCCCAGCTCTTCTGGATAGATTTATGTTTGTCTTTTCTTCCCTCGACACCTGAGTCAGGTCCATCCTGGAGTCATGCTGGATGTGGTAGCAGACAGGCAGTGGCTTTACCCCTTTGGGCAGATTAGTGTGCTTTCACTCAAACATTCAAGACGGCCAACTTCCTGATTCTTTTCCTTCTCTCAAGACAAAGATTGGGTGGTGTTTTTACCAAAGGAGTGAAAATAAGCCTCTCCACGGGTGCAACAATTCAAATCAAACTGAATTAGAAAAAGCCCAGGTTTAAGCACTGGGTTGAGTTCCTGGAGTTCAATTGGAGAAGGAGGAGGGATCATATGAGCAAGGGGGTCAAGATCATGATGGGGAAAACCACAGAGATAGCTGACCTGTGCTAGAGGGAGCTCGAGGACTCGGGACTGACAGTTGGGGAACCTGCATGGGACTAAACTAGACCCTCTGAATGTGGGTGACAGTTACGTGATTTGACATGTTGCCCCTCCCCCATCCCCTAACAGTAGAACCAGAACTTATCCCAGGTGCATGAACTGGCTGTTTGGAGCCCATTCCCTATGGTGGGATACCTTGCTCAGCTTTGATACAGTGGGGAGGGGCTCCGTCCTGTCTCAACTTGGTATGCCAGACTTTGTTGACTTCCCAAGGAAGGCCTTACCCCCCTCTGAGAAGTAGATAGGGAGTGAGAAGGGGGAAAGGTGGAAGGGGCAGGAGAAGGGGAGGGAGGGGAAACTGGGGTTGGTTATGTAAACTGAAAAAATAATTAAATAAAAAAGAGTAGAAAAAAAGAAAAAGCCCAGGTTTAATGGGTAAAATGTTCCTGAGTGATTTTCTGGCCCTGCAGAGAGGAGAAAAAAAACCCATGTCTGGTTTTTTTTTGGGGGGGGGTAGTTTAAATACTCTGTGGAAGTGGTTCTGAGCATCTCTAGGGAAGAAGCTGTGTTTGGAGGACCTTCTGAAATGAGGCAGGGTTTGGAGATGGGGGGTGAGGGGTGTTGGGACCAATTGGAGTCCTGGCCTTCAGCTGCTCTCCCCTGTCTAGAGCCTTCTAATTGGAGTTACTAAAAGCTGTGCCTTCCCTAGAGGATCACAGGATGGGATTTTCACCTGTTGGCCATTGACTGCTGGGTATGTAAGCCTCCATGGTGCTATTAAAGAAGGGCTTTGTACCGGTGATTGGAGGTCCGTGTGTCTGTCTGTCTCTGTGTGTGTTTCCTCAACCTCCAGCCCCTTGCCTGAAACTCACGAACTAGATTCTAGCATAGAGCGCAGATGGGGGTGTGGTGCACGGCAGAGGGGCATTGAGGTGGAGCTTCCATCAGAACATCCCAGACTCTTTGGATATATGGATGCCAGGGGGGTTGGGGTGGAGCTTTCACCACAACAGGGAGGTTAACAGTTCAGTTGGGTTTTTAAATATCCCAGTGAGGGAGGTGATTCTAGGGCTGGAACCAATCAACTTCCTTTGTCCTCTGGATTATCAATTCTCGGCATAGCCAGACTAGCCAAGCCTAAGGGAGGAAGGGAACTCTCCTACTTCCCAACATGTAAATTTTAAATCTGACAGACAAATGTGAAATCCAGTTCTGGATCTCCATAGACTTGGGAAGCTGTCTCTTTGTGAGCCTTGCAGTGTGCACGTGTGTGTGTGTGTGTACATGTGTTTCAGTAAAACTTGACTGAACGCTGAGATGTTGTTTTTCTGCCTTTTGGTTGAAATTGGTGTAAAGAAAGTGTATCTATTTCTGCAACCTTAAACCAACTCACTGTGATGGTATTGAGAGTATAACTGGGCTAGAGAGCTGGGGAAGGTCAGACGTGGCACTTGTTTGGGGTCATGTGATGGAGAAGATGCTTTCATTGGTTAGTAAAGAAACTGCCTTGGCCCATTTGATAGGCCAGCCCTTAGGTGGGTGGAGTAGACGGGGAAGTGAGCCAGACGCCATACCTCTCCTCTCTGGTCAGATGCAATGGAGCAAGCCTCCAGGTCAGACATGCTGAATCTTTTCTGGTAAGACACCACCTCGTGGTGCTACACAGATTACTAAATATGGGTTAAGCAAGATGTGAGAGTTAGCCAAGAAGAGGATAGATATAATGGGCCAGGCAGTGTTTATATTAATACAGTTTGTGTGTTGTTATTTTGGGTGTAAAGCTAACTTATGTGGGAGCCGGGCGGGACGAAAAGCAGGCCTGCCCACAGCTCCTTCTACAGTCATGTACCTAGCACTTGCTGAGTTCAGAAAGTGCAGGCTTTCTCATACATGCTATATACACACAAGTCCTTAATTTAGAGAGTTTTCTGGTTTTTTTTTTTTTTTGCCAGCTGGATTCTTTCATATGCTAATCTCAATACCTCCTTTTCTGGTAATTGAAAGTTTTTCTGGGTATGTAGTGGTGTATTATTTGTATTTTGATAAATATATGATGCCCAAAGACCAGAAGCAAAGCTAAAGCCACTAGATGTCAGGCAATGATGACACAAACCTTTAATCCCAGGATTTGGTAGACAGAGTCAGATGGATCTCTATGAGTTCAAGGCTGCCCTAGGCGACACAAGATAAATGCAGAAACAAATCTAGGTGGTGGTGGCCTACATCTTTAATCCAGGTACTAGGGAGCCATACACCCTTACTTCCAACAGTAGAGGGAATATAAAATGAGAAGAGAGAGGCTTAGGCTGCTTAGTCTGCCTAGTCTGTGGTTGCCCAGCCCTCGTAGAGGTTAAGACTTCTCTAGAGGCTTGGCTGCTTTCTTTTTCTGGTTTTTGGTTTGAACCCTGATATCTGTCTCTGGGTTTTCATTATTTGAGCTACATGTGTGTAGTAGTCTGGAATGGCATCTGTGGTCTCTTAGAGTCTGCAGGATATTTGTCCAGTGCTTTTGGCTTTTAAAGATTCCATTGAGAAGTTGAGTATAATTCTAATATGTTCGCCTTTATATCTTATTTGATCTTTCCCCCTTGCAGCTTTTAATATCCTTTGTTCTATATGTTTAGTGTTTTGATTATTATGTAGCAGGGGGGCTTTCTTTTCTGGTCAATGCTATTTGGTGTTCTGTAAGCTTCTTGTACCTTCATAGGCACGTCCTTCTTTAGGTTAGGA
This sequence comes from Alexandromys fortis, assembly GCF_014885135.2. Taxonomy (NCBI): domain Eukaryota; kingdom Metazoa; phylum Chordata; class Mammalia; order Rodentia; family Cricetidae; genus Alexandromys; species Alexandromys fortis. Next base: position 4,400,650 of record NW_026067996.1, read on the forward strand.
AACCTATAATTTTGTTGAAAATATTTTCTGGTTCTCTGTTCTCCTTCTATTCCTATTACTCTTAGATTTTGTCTTTTTATAGTGTCTCAGATTTCCTGGAAGTTTGGAATCATGAACTTTTTTAAATTTAACATTTTCTTTGGCAGATGTATCAGTTTCTTCTATAGTATCTCAGTGCCCAATATTCTTTCTTCCATCTCTTGTATTCTTGTGGGTCTCCTTCTCCTAGTGGATCATCGGCCATGGGGCCAGGAGGAGGGAGCAGAAGTGGGGAACAGGGTTCAGATAGTTGTGAGCTTGATGGAAGTAGCTTTCTGGGAGTCTGTTTCAGTATTACAGCTCAGCTGAGTAAGAGAAAATATATAGGATGAAGCTAGCAACTTGGGCATCACCTAATTTGCATTTGGCAGTGGGGTCCTACCATAAGCTGGAGCACAATACCTAAACATCATGTGGGGGGGGGGCACCTGTAGGGATCTGTGTCAAAGGTCATACTTGAGGTAAGTCTGGTTCCATAACTCAGGGACAGCTTCCAAATAAGGTCAGGTCTCCAGGCCTAGAGACACTATTCAGGTATGGAGGGAACCCTGCTGGAAAGGGAGTCCTCCATTTTGCGCCAAGACCAGAGAGCAGTCTGGACACGGTGGAATCCAACCTTAAGCGCACGGTACTCCAACATACTCTGTTTGTGATGCTTGCATCTGCAGTTCCTGTTCACTTACTAGACTGTTCATTTCCAGAATTCCCTCAGTTTGTGTTTTCTTTATTGCTTCCATTTCCATTTTCAGGTCTTGAACAGTTTTATTTCCTTCAACTGTTTGTTTCTTCTTGGCTTCCTTGACTTCCTTTAAGGGATATAGTCATTTCCTCCATTTTTTTAATTTATTTTATTTTTTATTTTTATTTATTTATTAAAGATTTCTGCCTCCTCCCTGCCACTGCCTCCCATTTCCCTCCCCCTCCCCCTCCATTTTTTTAAAAAAAAGATATCTTTAAGGGATTTATTCACTTCCTTTTTAAGGACCTCTATAATCTACATCACATCGGTTTTAAGGTCTTTTTCTTGGGCTTCAGCTATGTTGAAATATTCAGGGCTTGCTAGAGTGGGAGAGCTGAGCTCGGAGGTGACATACTGTCATAGCTGTTATTGACTGTGTTCTTTGCTGTCATCTAGGCATCTGGGTTTAGAGTGATTGTAGGTCTAGGTACTTATTTCTGAGTTTGTTTTTGTTGGATGGGTGTTTTGTTCCTTGGTTTCTGTTCCCTTTCTGGTCTTCTGCCAGTGTGGTCTGTGGTTGAACAGAGGTCTTCACTCAAGTTGGGGACTGGACTCTTGGTGGCTGGGGTAGCCTCCGGTCAAGCTGGGTGTCTCTGCCAGAGTTGGGGGTTGGGACACAGCAATGGGGAGTGGGGCATTGGGGAGAGGGTGTGGCAGAACTGAGAAAGTGAGTGAGGGGGTCCCTGGGGTGGCTTACTTGGAGTTCTGAAGGCTGGTATGGCTTCTGGTTGATCAGGGTGCCTCTGCCAGAGTTGAGGACCTGAATATAGTGACAAGGAGGGGAATGGAGATTGGGGGTGGATGGGAATTGAGAGGTGGGGTCTGCAGACAGGTGGCTGACCTGGAGTCCTAGCAGTTGGTGTGGCCTCTGGTGGAGCAGGGTCCTGACTTGTTATCTTATATGATAATAACAGCCTTAGCTCTGTCCTAGGACAAGAGCTTACAGGTTAGAGGCATTTTTATTTTATGGCTCTTTTAGGTACAGTCATTAAAATTTAAGCATAGTCAGGTGGGGGTGGTTTTAAATCTTTTAATCCCAGCACTTGGGAGGCAGAGATAGGCAGATCTCTGTGAGTTCAAGGCAGTTTGATCTATAGGGTGAGTTCCAGGACAGCGAAAGCTAAAAACCAAAACGTAGTAAAAAAGGAACTGCTAAGTAGTATAAACTAACTAACATGAAGAAGATTATAAGACGTTTATAAAAGTTTACTGCTAAAACTCTAATCTTCGTATGTAATACATACAGCTACTATTTTGGAGGCAAGTATACATAGGGTTAAGAAACGTTGATTTTAGGAGCTGGAGAGATGGCTCAGAGGTTAAGAACCTGGCTACTCTTCCAAAGGTCCTGCATTCACTTCCCAGTAACCACATGGTGGCTCACAACCATCTATAATAAGATCTGTTGCCCTCTTCTGGCATGCAGGCAGAATACTGTATACATAATAAATAAAGAAGACTCTTTAAAAAATGAAAAATTGATTTTAGACACGAAGAGGGAGTCTTTTTGTCATAGAGAAGAAATGTGGGTGTTTCTAGAACTAAAAAGAAAGTGTTAGCAGAAGACACAGAGGAGAGTGGGACCCTGTAGAGGAAAACCACAACTGTTGGAATTGGGTACTGGCAGGCAAAGGGCAGAGAAAAAAAAAACCCTGCACTTCTCTCTGTTGTGGGGTATTCACCAGAGAAGACTGCTGGTACATGGCTTTAAGAAGGTAGAAAGTTCTGTTAGTTGGCAAGCAACCACACTGTGTTTTCAGAATCCCAGTGTAGCCCTGAGCCTTTCTCAGGGTGAGCTTCTAAGTACAAACAGCATTTCCTGGGTTGACATACTTCAGTTAAGAAAAACAGTTAGCCAGAAGCAGAACTACAGAAGCCAAAAAGCAAGGTTAGTACATTTGGAGACTCCCACAACAATGGACTTTGATGGATTAGGTTCATTTGTTTTTATTTTTGGCAGGTGGTGCTGTCTGCATGCTGAGTTTTACAGGCTGAATGACACTTACATCATGGAGTTAGTTGTGCTAAGATCTGGTTGTGCTAAGATCTGGGTCCTGTTATACTCTCCACTTTCCTGATCTCTTATCTCTCTCGTTTATTGACCAGTTCCAATTGTAAGTCAGATGTGTTTCTGATGGATGGTCTCAAGCGCATGCCCATACCCCAGAGAACTGCTTCTGGGCTTCCCATTCTTCTCCATCTGTAAAGAATCTCCAACTTAATGGACTTAAATAGTTATTCGTTATAGGACAACCAAATTATACCAACCAGACACTGGTGAATAAATCTTACTATGTAAATTCTTACTTTCATTTGGGCTTAGTGACTTGGGTCTATAATCCCAGCTTGAGATATGAAGATCATGCCTGTGGAGGCTACAAAGAAAACTCAGGCCAGCCTGGGCAACCTAGAGAGACCTTAAAAATAAGAAGTGAGAACAGGGATGCAGATAGATAAATCAGCAATAGAATATATCTGGTGGATGTGAGGCTCTAGATTTAGTCCTAGCACCACCAGACAAAACTCTTAGTTTCTGTAATGAACAGGGAAATGAACGTCCTACAATATTTCAGTGGCTGATCTGAAACAGTTCCTTAGAGGACAATGAAAACTGGGCAGTTGAAGACAAAGTGGGTCTTACGGGTTCTGATGTATCTTGATGTACTGCTCCTCATTGTTCCCCTGGAAAGCCTTTAGCCATTTGATAAGCTAAATATATGCTTCATTATTGTGTTAATTTTCACTGAATTTAAGATACTTTCCATATGTTCATGAATTATCTGCATTTTTTGTAGCCTCTTGCAATTTTTTTCCTGTTGATATTCATGGTGACTTACGTGACCAACGTTTGTCACAGGCTCAGGTAGTTGAACACTCAGTCCCCAGTTTGGAGGATGCTATGGAACCTTTGGGGGTGACACCTTGCTGGAGGAGGTATGTCACTTGAGATGGGTTTTGAGAGTTTACAACCTTGCCTGAGACTTCTAGTTCTTTCTCTCTCTTTTGTAGTTATGGTTCAAGAAGTGATCTCTCAGCTTCCTGTTCCTGTCACCCTACATGCATCTTGCTACCATGCTCCCCTCCCCCTGCCGTGATACACTCTCTCTCTGGAACTGCAAGCCCCAATAAATTCTCACTTCCTAAAGTTGCCTTTTATCATAGTAATAGAAAGAATGATCACTATAGTACTCATCTTTCTTTGATTGCTTCGTGGGAGCTTTTTCACATATTAAAATTTATATTTATTTTTATGTATATGTATTTGAGTGTATGTCACATGTGTGTGGATGCTTCAGGAGACCAGAAGAGGGTGTCAGATTTCTTGGGTTTGGAGTTACAGGTCATTGTGAGCCACCTGGCATGGGTGCTGGGAACTGAGCTAGAGTCTTCTGGAAGAACAGCATGCAATTTTAAAAAGTCATTTATTTTTTGAGATTACAATTACATTATTTTGTGCTTCCTTTTCCTCCCTGAAGACCCTTGCACAGAACCTTCATTGTTATCTTTCAAACTCATGGTCTTTCTTTTCATTGTCATTGCATACATATGTTGCTAGGTCTGTACCATGTTCCTTGTATGGATGTTTTCAGGGCTATGTGGTATTGGAAAACCAATTGTGTGCTCTTCCCTGGGGAAAGCTGTTTTTCCTATTCTCATTCCTCAGCTGCCTGTAGTTCTTTGTATAGGGTTCTGGTTTTGTGGGCTTTTCTCTGTCTATTGTGCCATATCTATTGATACGATGTCCAGACCATGCAGAGGCAGTAGTCATGTTGGTGAGACTCTATGGGTGTTGACGAACCATCTGCAGCTCCTGATTACAGATTAAATCTTGACTGCACTTACTATGTGTACTGGTTTAAAATGATTCATAGAAACTCTTCTTTCTTTCTTCCCCCTTTCTTTAATTTTGTTTATAAGACAAAAGCTTTGTGAAAATTGCTAAGTACGTGTCCACACACACACACGTATTTCATGGCATTAAACAGCCACATGGCTTATCACATAAATGTGAAACAGACTAGATGGCACACATGTTACACATTGTTATTATCTGGTTCACCTTCTTCCTTTAGGCTCCATCAGCACATTCCTCTGCTTCCTTCATTATATCTTTTGGAACAATTCATGTCACCAACCCAGCTGAGTTCTAGCTCAAAAGCTTTATTCTTAATTCATTATATACAACATAAATTATTCGTGTAACTTCTTTAACTTTTAATGATGGCAGGTCATTCCCTTCATCTGCAGCTTTTCTATTTCTGTCTTTGCAGCTTGCCTGGACTTTCCAACGGCTCAGCCCCAGTAACCATATGAACCACCTGATGGGTCAATGATACAGAGCTGTGCATGACTGGTCGTCTTGTAAGACCTCAACATGAGACTGCAGCACAAATTCTAGGAGCACTGCCGCATGTGCGAGCTTGTATGGACATGCCACCCTGCAAGATGTTTTAGGGGAATAGGGGAATGCTACATCAAAGTTACATTTACAGTTGGAACCGTCTGCTTGTGTTATGTCTGCTAATGAAGGGGGATCTGCCAGCAAGCCTGTGAATGCCATTCCAGCATGCTGTTCAACATGCCACACTGGTTTTGTTTTTGTTTAAAGAAAAATAAGTGACTCAGCAGTTAAAAGTACTGGCTGCTCTTTCAGAGAACTAAACTCATGCCATGGTATATATATACACTCATGCATGTCTACACACACACACACACAAAGTGTAAAAATAGTATTTTAAATTTTTTCTCTTCTAGAGTTTGACAAAAGTAAAAACACAAAGTGAATTCTCTTAGGTTTTATTAATTTTTTTCACTTACTATAGTTCTTTGAGACTAACCCATGCTGTTGTAGGCATCATTAATTTACTTAAAATGTCTATTTATTACTTGTTCTGTGCATGGTGTGTGCTGTGTGTGCACGTGTGTGAGGATACTCGTGTCCATGTGCTCTCTTGGGGAGGTCAGAGAAGGCACTGGGTGTCCTGTACTACTAGGCATGTTCTGCCTTATGCACTTTAGTGAGGGCCTCTCACTGAACTCCTGTCTTGTCATTTTTTTTGGCTAGGCTTCTGGCAAGCAAGCTCCTTGGGCTCACCTGTTTCTGCTCCCCAGTGCTGGTGTTACAGACAAATTCAGCCCTGCCTGGCTTCTCTATGTGATTGCTGGGGATTCAGACTCAGGCCCTCAGTGGTTTTACCCACTAAGCCATCACTAGCACCCAGGTTACCTTTTATTGTTAAGCAGTGCTCTTTGTTAAGTATGCAGTACAATAAGTTTATCCATGCATTAGCTGGTGGACATTTGGATATTTCTGTTTTCCCCTGTGTATATAAAGCTCTTAATGATAGTGTAAAAGTTTTAGATGTACTGCTTGTCTTTTACGGAGCCAATTATACTTTATCATAGTTGTATAATATTAAATTAGGTTTGGCAAGGCAGTGCACAAGTGGTTTTTCTTCCTAAGCAACATTGGTCTTTTTAATTTCAGCCACCACAGAGAAAGTGTACAGTGTGTGTATAGTCCCCCCCTTCTTTCTCTTTCAGAGACAAGTTCTTGCTTGCTATACAGATCTGATTAGCATAGTACTCATGTAGCCCAGGCTGGCTTTGAACTTACAGCAACCCTCCTGCCTTTGCCTTTTAGGGGCTGGGATTACAGGCAGGTACCATCATTATACCTGGCACACAGTGATATTTTATTGTGGTCTTGAGTTGCATTTCCCTAGCATGGGAACCAGTTTCCAACATGGCAGCCATTGCTCTTTACTGACTTTCTGGTATTTAACTAGCCCAACCTAGTAGTATATACGAATGACTTACCAGTAAGCTTTTGTAACAACAGCTACTGACTTCCTTCTGAGTACAGGTCATAAAAGACATTGCAGTTTAACAGTTGTGGAAAGAGGGAGAATTAGTATTTCCCAGGGATGAGCCCCCTAATTGGTTATTCAATATCAAGGATCAGCCCTAAAATCATGTACATACAAAAACATTAAATGGGACTCAGCAACTTGTGTGTGTGTGTGTGTGCGCGCACACGTGTGTGACAATAATCGTCAAAGAAAAAAGTCATGAATTGAGAGGGAATAAGAGGGGGAATGGGAGGAGCTGGAGGGGAGAAATGGAAAGGGAGAAAGGATGTATATTTTAATTAGAATTTAAAAATTGAGTCTACAAAGATGGCTCAGGGATTAAGAGTATTGACTTCCCCCCAGAGGATCAGGGTTTGATTCCTAGCACTAACACAGTGACTGACAATTGTCTGTAACTCCAGTTACAGGAATTTATTTAGTTATTGATATATAATAAGTAACAACATATATTATATTAATATATGATATGCAATAAATATAATATTAGCATGTGTGAGCAAGTGTTGGAGGCAGGTGTAGAGGTTAAGGAACGACCTGTGGAAATTGGTTATCTCTTTCACCATATGGGTCCTGGGGAGTGAACTCATGTCTCAGTGTTTGGGGCAAGGGCCTTTATTTGCTGAACCATCTCATTGGCCCTGTATAACAGCATTTTGTTAGTAGCTATCTCCAGACTTGGCAACCAGCAGTGGCCCCCAAAGGGAGTGGCACTATTTGGAGGTGTGGCCTTACTGGAGAAAGTGTGTCACTGTGGGGGGCGGGCTTTGAGGTCTCTATCTTTCCCTCGCACTGTGTGTGACTGTTCCCTACAAGCCCAGACACAGTACTCTCAGCTCCCGTATTATCTCTGCCTGCATGCCTCGCATCATGTTAATGGACTGAATCTCTGAACTGCCAGGAGGCCACCCCATTTAAGGTTTTCCTTATACGAGTTACCAGTTACCGTGGTGTCATGGTGTCTCTCCACAACAATAAAAACCCTAGGTAAGACACCTACTAAACGATCTCATTGGCCCTATCTAATTGTTTTTTGATAGGAGCTAGCTCCATCCTTCCCTTTCTCACTTCTAATAACCAATCCCCAACTCTTTTGAATAAGGAAATTAATTTAATGGGAAAAACATGTCAGTGAAAATGGAGTATGCTACTTTTTTGCGGGGGGGGGGGGCAAGGAAACTTATTTTTGTCTAGCAATTTTTCTGATAATGGATTAACAAAAACCCAGACAAATCTGCAAAGAGAAAGCGAAGGAACAGCCTTTTTGGATTGAGAGTAGGAAACCACAGGCTGGCCTTCAGATGCAGGCAGTGTGGCGGGAGCCCAGTCCTTCCTCCAGCCAGCCACGCTTCTCCGGGCTCTCCTCCGGGCTCTTCCCGTAGATGGCAGCAGGGGCCACCGGCGTGTGCGAGGTCCTTACCGCATCTCGTCCGGGCTGCGGAAAGGCGGTAAGCAGGCGTCCAAGACACCCGAGACCCCAGGCTCCCCACCTCCCCGAAATGGCTCAGCGCCAAGCACCGGCAGGTGCACGTGCGCGGTTGTTGTGGCGTGACGTCACGGCCCCGGCCCCGGAAGTACTTACCCTACATCCCGCCCCCAACATGGCGGCGCCCAGTTCCTTGGGGCAGTACCTGCTTCTGCTTCACCTCTAATGTTAGCCTTGGAGGAGTCGGCGGGACCATGGACGGGCCGGGCTTCACGGCCTCGCTGGTGGTGAGTGCGGGACAGGGTTGGGTGGCTGGGTGCAGGCGGCATGGGAGCGGTGGCCGCTTCTCTGCCTTGGCGCCTCCTTCCGGGTTTGCGCAGTGGTCTGTCCTCGTGTCACTTGCAGCTAGGTCTAGGAGCAAACCTGGGGGCACCAAGAAAACCTGTTTTTAAAGTCAGGCGGGTCCTGCCGGGATTTCCGAGTAGACAGGAATGCTTGACTCATTGTCTTTTTTTTTTTTTTTTGAAAGGGGCGGGTGTTTGAGACAGGGTTTCTCTGTGTAACCCTGGCTGTCCTGGAACTCACTCTGTAGACCAGGCTGGTCTTGAACTCAGAGATCCGCCTGGCTGAGCCTTCTGTGTTCTGGGATCAAAGGAGTGCGCTAATGCCTGTCTCTTTATTGTTTTCTTCACTCAAGGCAAAACAGCTTCCCTTATACACCACATTCAGTCTGAACTTGGGAATTAAAGAAACATGGAAATAAACACGATTAAGGAAAACATTCATGACCCTTCCATCCAAGACACTAACTTGTCGTTTTGCTGTATCTATACATTTAGTTAATAGTAATCTGTTAATTTTGCTCCAAGTTTAGGCTTTGAAGAAGTACCAAGCACAAATAGTGGTGGAGTCGATAAAATATTTATTGTTTAATTCCGTCGAATTATGGGATCCAGTGCTCTTTGAGGAGCCTGTTACAGCAGCTCTAGCAGGGGATAATAGACTCAGCCGATCCAAGACAGATTGGTTTATTTGACTTCGTTGTGGAGGAGTGTACAGGTGCAGACTCGAAAAAGCCTTAATTTTTAAAGTGCCCGCGCAATGAGCAAATAGAAGCTCAGGGGCGTTTTTCTCAGAATTAGCTAATGTTCTGGATGAAGGGGTTGGAGATACAGTGTTGAACAATAGACACCTCCCACGAGAGTCAGGTTTTGGAGACAGTGCTGAAGTGAATGTTGTGGTAAGTGACAGAGAGGGCTGGGTTCAGGATATTATGGGAATAGTGAAAGGGAGGGGTGGCTTAGCCAGACGTAGGGGATTATAGTTTCAAGTTTAGATTCATTGAAACTTGTGTAAGCCAGGCTACTAAGATATAAAGAAATATGACTTCAGCGAGCGCTCTCTTATTGTGGGTAAGGCAGCAGCAGTAGTTTTGCCAGTTAACATTGCGGTTCTCAGAAATGATATATGTGCTTTATGTGTAACTCAATTCAGTTTTCACAAACAGCTGAAGTATTGCCCCATTGTTCTAGATTGCTTTCTGTTCCGATAAAACGTGGTCCAAATCCAACTCTGGAAGGGTTTCTACTGTTTGTATGCCCTGATCACAGTCCGTCTTTGTAGGAAACAAAGACAGGAACTAAAACAGAGACCAGAGGAGTGCTGCTGTTTACAGGCTTGTTGTCCTGCTTTCTGGTACCACCCAGGGCCACCTACCTAGGGGTGGCACCATCCACAGTGGGCTGGGCTTACACACACTGATTACATTAATTAATTACTGATTACATTAATCAGTAATAAAATTTGCACAACAGGCTTGCCCACAGACCAACTTGAGGGAGGCGTTTTCTCCAATGAGGTTCTCTTTTCCCAAATGACTCTAGCTTGGAGCTCAGACTCCACTCTCGGTAGTTTAGTGGTGGAGTCTGTGTTGTTAGCTGCTTCCTGATTGCTCAGATCAACAACAGTCGTGGTTTTAAAAACAGATGAGTGATGCCAGGTGGTGGTGGCGCACGCCTTTAATCCCAGCACTTGGGAGGCAGAGGCAGGTGGATCTCTGTGAGTTCGAGGTCAGTCTGGTCTACAAGAGCTAGTTCTGGAATAGGCCCCAAAGCTCCAGAGAAACCCTGTCTCGAAAAACAAACAAACAAACAAACAAACAAACAGCAACAACAAAAGAAACAGGTGAGTGCTAGAGTTAGCAAAAGAAGAATGATTTAGAAATGAACATACAGGGGAACACGAGGTGGCTTTAGCAGTTGCGAGCACTTGCTGGGTTTGGTCCCCAGTACCCACAAGGTGACCGCAACCATCTGACATTGTAGTTCTAGCAGGTAGATCTTTTGTCTTCTTCTGGCCCCTGGGCACCAGGCATGAATGTTGGTGCACAGACATACATAAACACACAGGCAAAACAGCCATACACATAAATAAACAAAAAGCCTAATACAATGAGCATATAGAAAAGTATATCCCTTTCATTGTTTGGTAGAGGTTCAAAGTAGGGTAAGCAGGCAGCAGTTCCAGGAAGTTGGATTTCATTCATTGTAGCTGAAGAACAGTTTTTTTTTCCCCTCTTATTACTGTTTGAGGCTACAAAGGCTGCCTCTCCTTTCTCATGCTTCCCTTTCTCTTTAGGTGAGAGAGGGGCACTTGGAAAGGTTTAGTGTTTGGAAATTTAGCTGTGACTGATTTGGTAGGAAGTTTTGTTTCCACTTCCAAACCCTTAACACTCCATGCCGATCACTACTCTAAGGTTTTATTACACAGACAAAATCTGTGTAAAAGAATGGAGTGTCCGAGAAGAGGAAGAAGTTCCATTTAATAGCTGTCCCACATTCCTGAGCCAGGTTTGCTCTGGTAGAGCAGTGTTGCCCGTCCCCTCAGACACTAGTGGTCTAGGGGGAGAGGTTAGAAACCAGGCTGTGGAGAGCTGAGTGAAGAGTGAGCAGACTTGAATTTAGAGGTTTTAATAGATGAATTTATTCATTGAGTTTAATATTTGAATGTAATCTTAATTCTTTGGTAGAGGACTCCTTGTTTTTGCATGGTTTTTAATATTGGTATGACATATTGGCATTGGTAAACTTTGAAAGATTTAAGTAACAATGCAATTTCAAAACAATAGCTCATATATATTGATAGACCCAACTGCAAAAATAATAGCCTACTTATATTGATAACTGGTTATGTGCCAGGCATTCTAAATATATGAGATCCACTCACGGTTGGGGCAGTGGCTCCGTGGTTAAAGTGCCTGCAGTGTAAGTGTGAGGACCCGAGTTCAGTTCCCCTTGGAGATGCTGGCTGGTATGGTGGCTCATCTGTAATTCCAGTGTTCAGGTGGGCACAGGTATCCCTGGAGCAAGCTGGCTAGCTAGACTAGCCTTTTGGTGATCTTTGGGTTCAACTGAGGGATGCTGCCTCAGTGAACAAAGTAGAGAGACTTATGAGGAAGACTTTTAGACTTCTGACTCAAGGTTCGACTTTCACATACCGGTACACACACACACACACACACACACACACACACACACACACACACACACACACAGACACACGCCACTCAACACATGCAAGCACAAATACACACCACACACAAACATATGACTAAAACAGGTTCATTTAATTGTATTTTATTTTTGGTTTTTCAAGACAGGGTTTCTCTGTAGCTTTGGAGCCTGGCTTGGAACTAGCTCTTGAAGACCAGGCTGGCCTCGAACTCACAGAGATCCACCTGCCTCTGCCTCCCACCACCACCCGGCTATTTTTTTCCTTTTTCCTTTTTTTTTTTTTTTTAAAAAAAAAAACAACTACTGAATTGTACACTTTTTGTTTTTCGAGATAGGGTTTCTCTGATAGTCCTGGCTGTCTTGGAACTCACTTTGTAGACCAGGCTGGCCTCAAACTCTGAGATGTACCTGTCTCTGCCTCCCAAGTGCTGGGATTAAACACGCCTGGCTTGTACGGTACACTTTATTTATTTTTTGCAGCATTGGAGGTGCTCATGTGTGCTGTTTCCCCCCTCATTTTATTTCTCCTGTCCACTCTTTCCTTCCTTTTCTCCCCCAATTTCTTTTGTGGGTCAGGGTAGAACTCAAGTCTTCCTATATGCTAGACAGTTGCCATAAATCTAGCTACGGGACCTATTTGTATTTAACTTTCATTTAATATTATTTATTGCTCAAAACTCTTGAAGCATACTCTTTCCTCCATTTTGTACATGAAGAAATAGAAATGAAATTGCCCTTAAGGAGAGGCCCTCCCACGAAGTTGGGTTGGAGCTAGCTCTGTCTGATAACAAACCAATAACAAACCTGTGTTCTTATGCAATAACTTAATCTGAGAGAATTTCTAAAGAAATGGAAGAATAGTCAAGCCTGGTTCTACGGCTACCTTTGCTTTCTTAAGAGCAGCCTCATTAAACAGATTGAACACCGCTGTCCTGTCAGGAGGGGCTGGGGAGTGGAAGGTTTCTGGAGAAGTGTCTCAGATACAGGCCCCAGTGTGACTGGGAATGCTAAGAAATGCCACCATCTTACAGTTCTGTATGTGGGGAAGCATTGCCGTGTCAGAGGTGCTGGCTTAGCTGTCTAGCAAGCTGAAGGTCACTGACCTGGCTTGCACTCTGAAGAATCTTTTGTTATCACACATTATGGTTATTACAAAGGAAAACAGGAACACAGTTTGAGAGGGGGAGAGGAGGTAGCTTTTCTCTCTAATTGGGAGGTTGGCCTTGGCTTTGTGAGGAATGCAGTATTTGGTTGGTAGATAGACAGGAGTTTTGGCAGGGATATGTGTGTCTGTCAGGTGAAAAGGGGAGAAGAGAGTGAGGAACAGTGGGAAAACTGGTCTTCTGGGAATAAGTTGGGTAAGAGCGGCATTTCAGACCGAGAGAGAAACCTAAGCTGAAACAGAGATAGGAGAAAGTTCTGGACACATTTGGGAACCATAGTTGTTGGAGTGGATGCACAGGTTGCTGGTCCAGGTTCTGTGGGTGTGTACAGGCTGTTCCAGGCTCTGGGAGTGCACAGGTTGCTGGTCAGGCTCTGTGGGTGTGTACAGGCTGTTACAGGCTCTGGGAGTGCACAGGCTGCTGGTCCAGGCTCTGGGAGTGCACAGGCTGCTGGTCCAGGCTCTGGGAGTGCACAGGCTGCTGGTCCAGGCTCTGGGAGTGCACAGGTTTCTGGGCAGGTTCTGTGGGAGTGCACAGGCTGCTGGTCCAGGCTCTGGGAGTGCACAGGTTGCTTGTCCAGGCTCTGGGAGTGCACAGGCTGCTGGTCCAGGCTCTCGGAGTGCACAGGTTGCTGGTTCAGGCTCTGTGGGAGTGTACAGGCTGCCAGTGGAGAGGAGGGAGCATGGGTGCATGAGTGCCTACTCTCAATTGTCCTTTGCCTAGTGCCTATCAAGTGCAGCTAGTGGGCTGAAGAGGTTTGAAGGATAGGTGTATTTATGTTGAATGGCTTTTACTTATGTTTTCAGTATTACTTATAAACTGTGAGCAATTAAAAAAAATAATACTTACCGCAACCTCATTCTAGGGAGGTATTTAACTTCTAACTACCTGTGTGCTTGCTTCTTGGGGTCACACATAAAGTTACGCAATCTCAGAGGTGGGACTGTGCAGCGTGTCTTGTAGTATCATTTGATAAATTTAAGAGCATAATGTGTTTCTCTGCCAGTAGAGGTACAGAATTTTCTCTTTTTTGGTGCGGGTGCTTGAACCCAGAGTCTCACATGCCTAGAGTATCTCTCTCTCTCTCTCTCTCTCTCTCTCTCTCTCTCTCTCTCTCTCTCTCTCTCTCGTGTGTGTGTGTGTGTGTGTGTGTGTGTGTGTGTGTGTGTGTGAAGGGTCTTGCCATGTAGCCTAGCTGGCCTGGAACTCATAATCTTAATCTTACTACCTTTATTCCTGACTTAAGGAGAACAAGCCCAGTAAGCCTTGCTGTTGCTGTTTTCATGCTCTCTCTCTCTCTCTCTCTCTCTCTCTCTCTCTCTCTCTCTCTCTCTCTCTCTGTGTGTGTGTGTGTAGGTCAGAGGTCAACCTCCAGTGTTGTTCTTCAAGAATTGCCCACAATGCTATAATGCTTGCAAGATTTTGTCAGCTTGACATAAACTAGGGTCATCTGGGTAAAGGGAACCTCCCTTGAGGTAGTGCTTCCAGGCCAGAACTGATGACAGGCTAGCCAGTGCTGCACAGTGAGACATAGTCTCAAAACAAAACAAACAAACGAAAAGAAAAAAGAAAATGCCCCACCAGATTGGTCTGTAGGCAAGTCTTTCGGGGGAGCATTTTCTTAGTTAATGACTGATGTAGAGGACCCAGCCGGCTGTGGGTGGCACCACTTTCGGGCACATGTTCTTGGGTTGTACAAAAGAGCAAGCTGAGTGAGTCCTGCAGAGCAAGCCAAATGAACCCTTTCCTCCCCAAGTAGCTCTTGGTCATGGTGTTCATCACAGCAATAGAAAGTAAACTAGAACACCCACCTAATGAGGCAGAATCTTTTACTGGGACTTGGAATGCAGGTAGGCGGGGAGCCAGCAAATCCCAGGCATCCTCCTGTCTCTGCCTTCCCAGTGCTGGAGTTACAAGTGCGTGTGTTGTACAGCACTGCCCTTTTAGCTGGACTGCGGCCATCTTCATGAGTTCAACTTTGCCTGCTTGCAAAACATCATCCCAGCTGGGCTTCCTGATTCTTGACAGTCCTTCATAGGAGGAGGGGCGTGGGAAGGTCTTAGGATCCTCACCTGAGTATCTAGCCACCTTTTCTAGCCAGTTGTAGACAACCTGCCCTAGTTGCTCCTGACTTCCAGGAAGGATTAAGAGTATACTGGCTGGGGAAGAGCAGGAGAGGGCACTCCATCTGTGGGGTCATGGAGAAGTCATCACCCATGCAGAGCTGCTTCGAGGGCACCCATGCTCCCCTGGTCCACCCATGAGCTCATCCGGGTTCTTTCTATAAGTAAGCCTGATAAATACGGATTTCCTAGGGGAACTTTGGGGAATTGAACTTTCATTTATCATTAGGAGCTTAGACTGGGGCAGGGTAGACGTTGCCTTATCCCCACCACAGAGACAATTCTCAGACAGTAAGCCAGCTTTTCACTTGGGTGCTGGAGATTGCAGTGCAGGTCCTTAAGCTTGTATCCAGGCTCTTTACCAACTCAGCTGCCTCCCCAAGACCTTGTGCATATGCACCCTCTCCCCCAATTTTAGCCAGGGTCTCCCTCTGTTGCCCTGGTTGGCCTTGAAGTTACAGAGATCTGCCTGATTTTTGCTACAACTATTTCTGCAATAAAACATCCTTGTGTATTAGTGTAGCGATAGGAGCGGCAGGGCTGCGTCCCCAGCACCTGGCTGCCCACATGGCTAGGTTATGCCCCGAAATAATTACACGGAAACTGTATTTTTTTTAAACACTGCCTGACCCATTAGTTCCAGCCTCTTATTGGCTAGCTCTTACATATTGTTCTAACCCATTTCTAATATTCTGTGTAGCCCACGAAGTGGCTTACCAGGGAGGATCTTAACCTGCGTCTGTCTGGAGTGGGAGAACCATGGCGACTCTCTGATTCAACTTCTTTCTCCCAGCATTCTCTTCTGTTTACTCCACCCACCTATGTTCTAACCAATAAAATGGGCCAAGGCAGTTTCTTTATTATAATTAACCAATGTCCTTCCTCCATCATATTAGAGAATTTATATATGGAAGAAATATTGAGGAATAAATTAGCTGGGTGAAAGGTATAATATTTAAAAATATTTATTTTGTCAACTTGTCTTCTCGTAGATTATTTCTATTAACAGTGTCCAGAGAATTAGTATTTAAATGTTTTTAAATTTAACTTACATTTTTTTTAATTTCATTCATGATAAGGAAGTGTTTTCTCATTTTATTGGTCATTTGTACTTTTACTTTTTTTTCCTTCCTATTTTAGAGATGGGGTCTTGCTGTATTTTCTAGTGACCTCTGACTCTTAAACTTGAGAGGTCGCCCTCTCAAGTAAGAGGAGTGGACCACCGGCCTAGCTTGTTTGAGTTTTGTTTCTTCTCCAGAGGATAGGTGTTGATTGGTTTTGTCTTTTGCTCTTTTAAAATCTAGTATATTGTTTACAGGTTGGTGTGCAGCGCCTTCTGAAATATGAGGAACATCTTTTAATTGTAGTTGCTGAGTGCTTTCGTGTGCTAGGAAGGTATCTGTGAACAAAGTATAGACTTTCTATCCCAGTGACACAGATATTGAACCAATGGTTTGATGCCCAACTGTGTCGTCAACAATCTGGCTGAGAGCGTGCTTGAGTGGTAGAGCATTTGCCTTCCTAGCATGTGTGGAGTCCTGGATACAGTCCTTGGCATTACATCAAAAGTAACATTTTGATTACAGTCTAGAAACAGCATCTAAACTCAGTTAAAGATGGGGAGTCCTCTAGGGCTTGTTTGAAAGGAGGACCAGATTATGGCAGTGGAAAGGCAGCACCAGGCTTTGGTCCTCATCCTCAGGGCTGCTGGAGGGTTGGGAGATGGGTAGAGTGGAGCCTGCAGGATGAAGTTGGCCTGGTGAGCCTGTCTTTAGTATAGGGAGGCTAGAGTCCTGCAGGGAGAATGAGTGGCCATTGTGGGAGGAGACCAGGGTCACAGGAAGCAGGGACAGAGGTTTGAGATGTGGAAGATAGCTGGTAGATGACCAATGGCCCTTGAATGTGCAGTCGACTGAAAACATCAGGAGAAATGGCTTCCCAAGAAGCCGTGCTGGCCTAGCTGGCTCAGTTGTCCTTTGGGCTGCTGGCTAGTGTTGGGTTTGCTTATATCACACAGGTGTTTTAGGTTTTGTCCTGAAAAGAGAGCCATGGTGATTTTCACATTGCTGTCCAGCCAGTGTCTGTTCAAGAAAAAGGTTTGGTAGCATGCAGTCTTGACCTTTTCAATTCCTAGTGCGATTTCAAAACAAAAGTTGCATAATTTCAAAACAGCAATCACTTCCCCATAGCACGCCAGGACTTCTTACAGATGCTGACTTGAGGCAGAACGTGTGTTTTATCTACACTGATGTGTTTGAGGGGCTAATTGTTGGTTTATGCACAGCTTGTGAGTTTTCTTCCCCATCCCATTTTATCTTGTTTTGAATTTATAGCATATAGCCACTTTTCAGCATAAGCCACTCAAAATCTTGAGCTTAGTCAGTTGCCCGATATCCTTTTTGGCAAGCTTAAAGAACAAGAGAGAATGATAGTGTCTCTTATAATCCAGCTGGTATCGGCTTGTGGTTATGCACAAAGTTCCTGTCAAATTGCACACATCCCATAAAGGTTTTGCTTCGGTGTTAAATATATTGTGTGTCTGAATAGACACTCTTAGGTTTTCTGTTTTTTATTCTCATAGAGTTAAATGACATTTTGGTTATAGAAGCTTGAAATTCACACAAGCAATTAGTAACTTCTTATTTCTGTTTCACTAGATCAATAGATTGCATCTGGTCATTTTATCCTCAGAAGATAAGGACTCTGATGAAAAGAGGTTTAGAAGATCAACTCGTGCACAGCGACTGTACATTAAGAAAGTAACTCATTTATTAAAGTTTAGCCAGATAGCCAGCGTTTTTCTGAACTTGCTGAAGATTAAAGAGAAATTAGGGTGCAGCTTGGGTGTATATCACATGTCCTCACTAGATTTGTGCTGTGTTCTGAGAGAAGGCAGGCAGAATGTTTACTCGCCGAACTGCATAAATTCCTTTTGAAAACATGAAAGGGGGCCAGAGGGTTGCTCAGTTCCACATCACAGGGAGCCTCTTCGAGGGTGCTGAATGTCCATCCTGTCTCCACAGAGAACAGTGCACCTGTCTCTTCTTTCCCTTCTTCCTTTGTGGCTCCAGCGAGTCTCCCACTCCCGCCCCGGGCTACAGCAGGAGTGAGCCGCTGTGCCTGGCCTACTCATTTTAGTACTCTTTGCAGTCCTCTCCTGATACATCTCAGAGCTCTTTGGTGACATCCTTTCAGGGCATTCACATCATAATCTTTATGGTTATTTTATGTCTTTTAGGCTGATCATGTAGTATCACAGTGTTAATGCATTTGCCAATCTGCTTTAGCTTTTACTAATTCACTTGTATTATTTAATTAGAAATAGCCATTGTGCTGTTTCTCACCAATGTTTTTTCCCCACTTAACTCTTGCAGTAGTTTTGGGCTGAAAGGCGAGTAGAGCAAGTTGATCTACCGCACACTAGCTTCACCCAAACTGAAAAGTTTTTAACTCAAACCTTAGATTAAATTTGAACTTTGCCCATAAGTGTGAATAGTACCCACTCTTTTCTCTTCCTTTTCCCCTCCTTTCTTTGCCATGGACTCATACTTTTTAATTGTTAATTTCTGTATTTCAAAGAGATTATGCTCATATGTTTTGATACTAAAAAGATGGAAATGGTTGGCAAGCTTCTTACAGATTGTCTGCAGTGGTCTACCCACTGCGAATGGCACTTTAGATCTTTCAGGGCACTGTGTTTGGATTTGTAGTTTTCTAGGTGCATAAGAATTATTAGCTGTCTGAAAATGTAAGACCCCCAAAAGTTGTTATGCAGATTTAGTACCCAGTAGTCAAAAGATAGACTAGACTATAGGTCTGATTCGGCTGTAGGATAAGTTGTTGAAGAGCATAAAAGCACTGTAGAATGGTCTGTATATGGTATGCCGTCCATTTTTAGTTACTTAATTAATTTGGAGACAGTCTCCCTCTATAGTCCAGGCTAGTCTTGTATTCCAGGTCCTTCTCACTCAGCCTCCTCAGTGCTGGAATTAGAGATATATGCCATTACATCTGGGTACTCTCTTTTGCCTTTTTTTTTTAATTAAGACTTAAAAAAACTAGAATATATCACTTTCTTCCTTTGTCCTTGTTCCCTTCTACCTCATGTTGCTTCTGCCAGCCCTTTCCATGCCCCCAAATCCCTCAAATTAATGGCCTCTTTTGATTGTTAATGTTACGTAGAAAAGTGCATAAATATAGAAATACAATTCCTGAGTCCTTTGGTGTGGCTTGTGTGTGTATGATTTCAGGGCTGACAACTTTGTATTGGGTAACCAATTAGGGGCTCATTCCTGGGAGGGTAATTCTCCTTCTCCCAGCATTGTTAGCTGCCTATAGGTTTTTGTCTATGAGTGGGGCCCCTTGAGAGTTCTCCCTTCTGTGTTACCTTGTCCATTGATATTATCATTGTTCAGGTATTGTTTGGGTAGCTGCTTTATTGAGGTATCATGGGTGTAACTTCCTGTCACCTCTAGGAGACACAGTCCATAGCAGACTTCTGTCTCCTCTTCAGTGTTCCCCATTGATGCAGGAATTATGCTGTAGATGTATCAGTTGGGACCAGGCTTTCCATGATCCTTGATTTCTGCACACGACTTGTTGTGGTTTTCAGTAATCATCTCCATTTGCCGTAAAGAGAAACTTCTTTGATGAGAGGTGAGAGTTACACTTACCTGTGAACATAAGGATACATTTTAGAATGCAGGTAGGGGTTTTTGCTGGTCTAATAAAGTGATGGTGTTGGATTCTCTTCTAAGATTCATGACCTCACTAGTTCCAGTTAGTTGGTTAGGTTTCTAGTACCAGGCATGATGTTCCTCTTGAGTGGATCTTAAGTCAACTAGACAGCAGTTGACTGCCACCAAGATGTGACTGCCACTCCTGCACCTTTAGGGATAGCTTGCTATGGTGGTCATCATTAGAATTCACTGTTGTTACAGCTGGCTATGACTGTTGGTTACTTCCTCCCTTGGCAGTGTGGGTAGTTCTGATACTGTGAAAGACAGGACCACTGGAAGAAGGCTTTCAGGTTATTTCCAGTCCAAATCCTCAGAGTCCTGTGTGCAAAGTGTCTTCAGCAATAGGAACTACCTTCAACCTCTGAGAGGCAACCCAGGGCAATAGCAATGGCCTATTTTGTTTTGGGAGTCACTTTGACTACCCTGACCAACAACTCAAATGGAGGTTTCTCATGCCTAGTACTGCATGTGTGGGAGTATTGTAAGCTCAAGTGGAATAGCTTCATTTAAATTCATTCTCTCTCTCTCTCTCTCTCTCTCTCTCTCTCTCTCTCTCTCTCTCTCACACACACACACACACACACACACACACACACACTGTGTATAATTTCAGGTAAATATAAAATAATATGATCCTTTGATGCTTTGTCAAATATCCTCTCTCCCTCTCATTCTATGTTGACTTCCCACCCCCAACCATAAAACAGAGCTTCCAACCCCCCCCCCCCCCCCGGTTTATTTCACCTGAATCTGCTATTCCTTTCTCTAGCCCCTACCATAGTTCCTTTTTACTTTCATGGTCCTAAAGTCACTACAGGTTATACACTTCGTGAATATTCTGAGTTAGGAAGTACAGTTAAGAGAGAACATGGGACATTTGTCTTTCTGAGTTTGGGTCACCTCACTCATTATAATCTTTCCTAGTTCAAAATTTAATTTAATTTTTTAACAGCTAAATAGTATTCCATTGTGTATAATTGTTCCTTCACACTTGGAAGGTCATCCTTGATTGTGTAACAAGTTCAAGGCTACTTTGGTCTACCTGAAACCTTGTCTCCAAAGGGGGGTGGGGCTCACTAACCAGTTACCATAGTTGAGTTCATAAGCTTCAGGTTTAGTGAATTACTGTCTCAAAAATTAAGGTAACGAGCAATCAAGGAAAGATGCCTGATGCCTGCCTCTGCTCTCCACATGCCCACAGAAACAGTGCATACACCACATACAAAATTTCAAAAAGAAATCAAAATAAGTAAGAAAAGAGTACCCTGTGCTTGCCTACATGTGACTATGGGAATTTTGGAAAGACAGAACAAGAAACTACTAAGAGTAGCTTCTTGAGTAACTAGGGTACTTTAACTCTTTACCTGTCTTATTATTTTTTTTAATGGCTGTTTAAATAGTTATTGAATTAAATGAATAAATTAAGAATGAGCTTTAATTTTGTTTTAAGAATAAATTTAATTCATTAATATTCATCTAAAAAGTAAAGATATGTACAAGTTGCAAGTGTAGCACAATTTATAAGTGTTTTATTTTCTTATTAAAAATGCAAGTCCTGGGTACTGGAGAGATGGCTCAGTGGTTAAGAGCTTTGCCTGCTCTTCCAGAGGTCCTGAGTTCAATTCCCAGCAACCACATGTGCTCACAACCATCTGTAATGAGACTTAGTGCCCTCTTCTGGCCTGCAGGGATACATGCAGGCAGAACACTTAATACATAATAAATAAATAAATAAAATCTAAAAAAAAAGCAGTCCTTTGAGTATTGCAAAGAAATTGGTGAACTCAAAGATGTGAGAAGCTGTTTAAAGACTTTCTTGGGGCTGGGGATATATCTCAGGTGTGGAGTACTTGTCTAACGTGGGGATGGAGAAAAGGCTGCTTTCTTGTCCTCCATGCCTGAGAGCTCACTGTTCTCTTCCTCTTCCCCCTCCTTTTGCACAGGCTGGAGGAGTAGCAGGTGCCTCTGTTGACTTGATCTTATTTCCTTTGGATACTATTAAGACAAGGCTGCAGAGTCCCCAAGGATTCAACAAGGCTGGTGGTTTCCGTGGAATATATGCTGGTGTCCCTTCTACAGCTGTTGGGTCCTTTCCTAATGGTAAGGGTATTGATTGATATTCACACTGCTCAGAAGCCACGAGAGTGGATTTATTTTCAGAATAGTGTAAGATGTTACCTACAGAAAGTTCTTTACGTATTACAGCTGATCTTCTGAATTTATGTTTTGTTCTTTGATTATATTTAAACAGAATGTAGAGAGTGTTATAAATTCCATTCCAGGATGTTTATACAAAAAAAGAAGATAATCTTTTAAAAATGGTTTTGCTGTTTAAATCCCCAGTTTAGAATCTTTAAAATGTTGCATTTTCATCATGATCCTTCCTTAGAGCAGTGGTTTTAACCTTGCCTGCACGCCAGAAGTTTTGGGCAGCTTTATAAAGGTGTGTTGGAAGCCTCCCAGGTGAGCCCAGAGTGGAGCGGGTTGGATGGTGCCTGCTTGGGAATGTGAGCAGGTGAGACAGAGAGGCATTTCCTTAAATTGCTCTTTGCTGAGGATGGCGCTTCGCTGGGTTGTCCTGGATACTCTCCTGCCAGTGCCTGTTGTTTGGGTTTTAATGTCCTGTCGTGACTTTTGGTATTTTCATGGGGTAATAAGGTTGATTGATGTGTTTTCATTTAACACGTCTGAGGTTATCTGTTTTCAGCACTTACCTGATTTTCATTGTCTACCAATGGGCGCTTTATATTTCTTTTGGGTTGTACCCAGGACCTTACATGTGTTGAGCAGTGTTCTCCTGAGCTGTGCCCACCTCCCATCTCCCAGTCCCTGATGGATGCTTTTAATGCTCACAAGTAAACTGATCCAGCTAGCAAAAATGGTACACAGCTTGCATCCACAAAATCATGGCTCTAGGGGCTTCTTAAATCCTGGGTTCATTTTCTCTCCTCTTTTTCTAGGATAATGAATGACTATATTAACCTGATGCTCACGTGCCCATCAGTGCAGAGAAAAGGTAGTCTTTCTGCCCTTTTGTTGTCAACTTCACTTTCTTCCCCATCCTCAAGGAGTCACTCAGGTGACCTTTGACTCCTAGTCTTTGAAGACTACTGAGCTGCTGTTGAGCCCCCACTGTATAGTGCATGTACAGTGCACACGTTTTAGTATGGACAAAGGTTCAGGCTTGTCCCAAGTAAAATGACCTGATCAACATGCAGCTTAAAGCCACATGGCTATCAGTGGCCCACCTGCAGGAATTGGGGTACAATTAGTCTCAGGTGTGTCCACACGCTGGCAGTTTAAAACACCAGGGCAATCCTCCTCTGTAGATAAGTTTGAGGACCTTTGAGCAGGCGGTGTGCAGAGGACTATGCTCTGTGCTCATAGCTTTGGGCCAGTAGTTTTGTCGCTTTTGTGGTTCACTCTCTCACATAGTACAGTTAGGGCTCAGGCAGGTGTGACATCACCGGTGGTGTATGTGGTCCACGGTTCTGTGATTAAGCACACAAGACTGTTTTACGTTCTTTCTAAGGCATTTACACATAGGATAGGATTTTGATTTTGTGTGTGTGTGCACACACACGCATGAGCATCTATACACATGTGTGTTTGTGTGTCTGTCTGTCTCTGGGAAGGCTATGTTCAAAATTTTTGCCTTTATACCACAAAGTGCAGGAGACAAAGTCAAAGCAAAGCCTTCTAGAAATGGGGTTTTCTGTAAATTTTAGATGAGTCAAAACTTTTCATTGTGAAAACGTTGTCCTTTTGTTATTGGTTAGCCTCTGTCTAGTCTGGGTGCAGAATTTACTGTAACCATCAATGACTATGGACATTTCTGAGAACAGACAGCTGCACAGGCAAGGGATTGAGAAGGTGTGGGGAGTTCTTTTAAAGAGCCCCGTTCCTTTTTGGACAAGAACATAATAGAAGAAGTACCACTCTGGCTGGGGCTTTGTTCTTTGGGGGTTTGAAGTGGGGGCCATGGCTAGCTCACCTCCTCTTCCCTTTTTTGCTCAGAGCTTTTAGAGTTGCACTGTGCCATTGTTTCCAACTCTAGAGCCGTTTTGGATGCTACCTGTATGGCAGGGGCTGGAACTTAAGTCTCTCCTTCACAAAAGTAGCTGTAAATGACAGTCTTGAGGTGCTTGATGGTGGAACCTAGGAACCTCCAGCTGCCTCCTTTCTCTGGGGGTGGGGCGAGGCTTAGGGGGTGTATGCACCTGCAGGCCATAGAGCTGAATGCTGTAGAACCCTTATATTTGGATGTGTGTGAATGGTCCAGAGTGGGGGAAACAGTGTGAGGAACCACATAAGGGAATAGACCAGACACAGCAACATCACAGCCATTGTGTTTGTAATTATTCGTGTGAGCAGCCCTTTACACACTGGGTGACTTTGGGAAATGGTTTTCTTTGTCAGGTTGTTTTTCTGAGTGTTTAATGCTCTCATGTCCTTCAGAAGATGAATTTGTTGTTCAGTATCCTTTTATGAAAGAGGTAAAAATAAATCTCTTGATTGGTAGTACACAGAAAGTTTTAAAGCCTCGTGTGCAACTCTGTAGCAATAGAGGTAGCTTTCAACTGATTTCCTTTTTTTTCCTCCTTAGATAGTCTCAGTGTATAACCTGTCTATTCTTCATCGTGCAACTTGCTATATAGACTAGACTAGCTTCAAACTCACAGAGATCAGCCTGCCCTCTTTCCAGTGTGCTGGAATTAAAGGTGTGCACCACCAAGCCTGGCACCGACTTCCATTTTTAATGAAATAGTTGATTGTTTCCATGTTTGTTTTATAAAGAGGATTTGAAGTAGTGAAAAGTAGCATGGTTATTTTGTATAATCTGCAATAAACATTGTAGACTCGACATTTACTTAAGTCTTAACCTATGTGTAACTCAGCAGCTGCTTGTTTTTATGGCTGTATGTAATACTGTTTGGGTCTGTGAAGCCCACAGTCCTCTCTAAGAAGTTTGCTAGGAAATGAAGCATGGCCGAGCCAGGCTACCCGCTGAGTGCACTCAGATAGGGATCACGTCTTCTGCATTTCTCCAAGTCCAAGGCCAATAATGTAGTTCAGACTCCATGGTTCTATAAGAGGGTGGAAAAAGGCGTGTACTTGCCAGTTATTATCTCATAATTTAATTATTATTGTCACAGCTTTTGAGAGACATTACTTAGTAGGTGAGATATTTGCACTTAAAAGAGATTTTTACATTTCAGCTGCTATGTTTTTTCTCACCTATGAATATGTGAAATGTTTGCTGCACACCGACTCAGCTTCACACTTCAGGCCCGTGAAGCACATGCTGGCTGCCTCTGCAGGAGAAGTGGTAAGCAATAGGCTATATGATAAAGTATTTCGGAAATGCAAATTGTGTTTGCTGGTGCAGGGAATTGCTTCATTTTTAAAATTTAGGTGTCTTTTAGCTGATAGATAAAAATCTAAAAATCGTACCTTTTAATGCAACGCTTTAAAACATATATTGTTTAACATTATTTATGTTGTTTATTTTGGTTCTAAGGATCAAATTTAAAAGCCTTTAAAATGATATATAAACTCTGTATCCCTGTATCAGATTCTACTGTGTAATGACTATATTAGAGTACACGTATTTATCTCCTTAAAACGTATTTATGTGAATTTTATTTAATTTAAAGCCTCCCCCCTTTGAGTCGGAGTATTACTCTGTACCCAGATTGGTCTTGAACTTGTAATCAAACCTTCTGCCTCAGCCTCTTGACCACAAAAATTACAGATATGTGCCGCCACACTAGGCTTTAACAGTTCTTTTTGTGCGTATGTGTGCCTTTAGGTGTGTGTGCTATGTATACAGAGTGTGCCTGTGAACCTATGCCCTTGTATGCAGCACCAGGAGAGGAGGACATTGGGTGCCCTGCTCTACCTTTGTCGTAGTCCCTTGAGACAGGGTCTCTCACTGAAACTGGAGCTAGGCTTGTGGCTAGCAAGCCCCAGCCAGCCATCTTCCTGTCTTCATCTCCAACAGTTCTGGGCTGCATGCGTTACATCCAGCTTTTTATGTTTATGCTTGAGTCATCTCCCTAGCCTCCACTGGTTTTTGTTTTCATTTGTTTTATTTAATTTCGAAAGTGGTAAAATCCCAATAATTAAGAATGGATTAAACATGACAGTTAAAAGATAGTCTTATGATATAAGAAAAGTCCATTGTATATTATTGTAAGAGGCAGCCCTAAAATGTCATTGTACAGGTAGAATTAAAGAGATGGAAGAGGATATCTATAAGTTTGGTCAATGTTGTTTGTAATAGTGTAGCTGAGTTGGAACTACTTTTCTCAGAATGGCGTCTACAGAACAGTTTCAGGTGGTTAGTCACAGAGAAATGAAGGTAAAGTGAAGTAGCAGCTTGGCTGTGAACAGAAGTGGGGTGCAGGGCAGCCACTGTGGCAGCCACTGCTGGCCACTTTGTCACTGCTCATTGGCTTAGTGTGTTGACCACTGGCCCATGCATTTTCCAGTTTCCATTTGCTTCAGCTTCTCTAGATTCTGAGTCAAGTTGTGTGTATCTGTGGTGAGGGCTCATCTTAGGGTTTCTGTTGCTGCAAAGAGACACCATGACTACAGCAACTCTTATAGAGGAAAACATTTAATTGAAGTGGTTACTTACAAGTCAGAGGTTCGGTCCATTATCATCATGGCAGGGAGCATGGTGGTGTGCAGGTGGACATG
The DNA here is from genome assembly GCF_014885135.2 of Alexandromys fortis. Taxonomy (NCBI): domain Eukaryota; kingdom Metazoa; phylum Chordata; class Mammalia; order Rodentia; family Cricetidae; genus Alexandromys; species Alexandromys fortis. The sequence goes on from NW_026067996.1 coordinate 4,426,966, forward strand.
GTGCTAGAGAAGTAGCTGAGAGTCCTACATTTTGCAGACAACATGAAGTAGACTGTGTCACACTGAGTGAAGCTTGAACATACATAAGACCTCAGAGTCTGCCTCCATAGTGACACATTTCCTCCAACAAGGCTATACTTATTCTAACAAAGCCACACCTTCTGATAGTGTCACAACCTTTGAGGGCCATTTTTTTTTTCAAACCACTAAAGGGCTCTGGGGTCGAGTGTGTGTGACTCTATAGTGAGGGTGTTGGAGTTAACTGTATGTGTGGCTTTGTGGTGAGCATGCTAGGGTCAAGTGTATGTGTTCTGTGATTTGGCATCATTGTTATGAAACTGTTACCTAATCTGAGTTCATAAAGATACACTGTGTTTTCTTATACACATTTTATAGTTTTAACTCTTGTACTTGGGTCTTTGCTACGTTGTGAGTTGAATTTTATATATAGTATGTGTAAACAGAGACTTTTCTGTCCTGCTTGATCCTGCAGCTGCTTTTAAAATAATCACTCAGAGACTTAATATTAATTACAAACCTATTGCTCAGGCTTATTACTAACTAGCTCTTAAAACTTAAATTAACCCATTTCCATTAATCTATATTTTGCCACATGGCTTCGTGGTATTACCTGTTCTCTAGTACATCTTGTTGCTCTAGTGGCTGCTGGGATCTGCCCCTGACTCTGCTCTTCTTCCCCCTATATCTCTGCTTGGATTTCCTGTCTGGCTCTATCCTGCCTTGCTATAGGCCAAAGCAGCTTCTTTAGTAACCAGTGGTAATAAAACACATTCACAGCACACAGAGAGGTTATCCCACAGCAGGTATGGGCTTGTGGTCTTACTTTATTCTCTCTTAAGTTTATTTTTATTGCGTATGTGCATGTGAGTGCAGGTGTCACCATATGCATGTGGGGAGGTCAGAGGCATCTGAGGATTAAACTTAGGTAGTCAAGTGTGTGTGATGTGATGGCTAATCTTGGTTGTCAGCTTGTCACAGCTAGGAAGAACCCCAGTTGAAGAATTGGCTCCTTTAGATTGACTTGTAGTTATGTCTGTGGGGCATTTTCTTGATTCCTACTTAATGTAGGACGGCCCACCCACTGCATGACATACGATCCCTAGAAAGGTGGCCTGGGCAGTATTAGAAAGATAGCTGAATGTGAGCCTGGACGCAAGCCGGTAGAAACTACCCCATGACCTGTGCTTCCAGGTTTCTGCCTTGAGTTCCTGCCCTATCTTCCCTTAGTGAAGGACTGTCTGTAAAATGAAATGAGTCTTTGTTTCCCAAGTTGGTTTTGTTCAGTGTTTTATCATAACAGAAACCAAACTAGAATACATGGCAAGCATAGCTACCTGCTGAGCTATCTCACTGGCCCCTAACTTTTTCTTTGGGATGCAAGTATTGAGTTTTCTAATACCTTTACTGGAAGGACTCTTGCTCTACACTGAGTGACCCTAGAGTTCTTGTCAACAGCCATTTGACTATCAAAGTGAGATTTATTTCTGAATTCTGAGCTCTGGCCTATCTCTGTGTGTGTCCTTACCCAGGTACTATCTGGTTTAAGTACTGTAACCTTGTAATAAGTCTTGGAATCATTGAGACTTCTCCAATTGCTTTTTTTTTTTCAGTATGATTCTGCCCCTTCTTTCTCTTTCTTTCATCCTTTTTCTTTTCTTTTTTCTCCTCTCTATGTTATTATTTATTTTTTGAGACAAGCTGCTCACCATGTAGCTCCAGTTAGCCTGGAACTTAATATGTGCTATGTAGACCCAGCTGGCCTCAGATTGCTTCCAAGTGATGAGACTAAAGACATTCACCACCATACCTGGCACATTCCTTTTGTGTGTGCACAGGGATGGGAACCAAAAGAGGTCATTGCATTCAGAGCTGGCTTGTTATGTGGGTGCTGGGATCTTAACTCTGGTCCTCATGATTATATATCACACACTCTTAACTCCGGAGCCATCTCTCCAACCCTGGATCCCTTGTTTCTGTGTGAATTTCAGAATCAACTTGTACATTTCTATAAGAAAGCAGAGAGTTACTACATTGATTCTACAAATTAATTTAGGGCATTTTGTCATTTTAACAATTTATTAATTTAAAATCAATCCACGCATAATTAAAAAAACTGTTCCAACTTTTTGTTCTAGGCTTAAATCAATTCTGATTATGTTTTGACAGTAGACCTCATTATATGCAGTTAATTTTGAATATTTTAATGAAAAATTATCTGTGAGTATTTAAGTGCATTTAGAGTTGTTTTTATGATAGCTGTTGCCTATTTTTGTGTATAAATGTGTTTCTGTGTGGATGTGTGGATATCTGTGTATGTGTTGACAAGCATGGACATATGTGTGGAGACCACAGGTCCACCTTGGGTCACGATCCTTGAGATGTTTTCCTGGTTTTGGAGACAGTTTCTCACTGTGACCTGGTACTTTTTTAGACTGGACTGGCTGGTCAGTGATATGCAGAGATCTGGTGTCTCCATTTGTGGAGCACAGGCCTGGCATTCTCCATGGACGCTGGGGTTCAAACTCAGATTCACATGCTCGTGGGACAAGTATTTCACTGGATGATTTATCTTCCCAGTCCTTCCTCTGTTAGTTTACTCTCTCCCCCACAGCATGAACCCAGAGCCTTGCATCTATTAAGTAGTACCCTACCACTGACCACACTCTTGCCTTGCCATTATTGTGTATTTGCATGTGATATTGTTCTGCTTCAAATATAGTTTCAAATATAGAAGTTGTTCATTTTACCTATATTTTCTAATATGTTGTTGAAAGCAAGAGACAAAATAGAACATAGCCATTCATTTCATTTCACCCGAGACCTTGATGCCTGAAGACCTTGTCACTAGACTTTCTTCAGTTGCCACACTCCTTTGAGCTTACTGAAAGGTTTTATAGAGATATAAACACTGCTATGTTGCTGTGGCCACCATATTAATCTAACTAATCTGAAAGCAGGAAAAATTTTGGCTTCATGGTTTTAGCAAGTTTCATTTGTCATGGTGGTGAAGGAATTGCATGACTGCCCAGTTAGTTGATGGTGGCAGAAACCTTTGGCAACCAGGTCACAGAGAGGAGGGCAAGAAGAGCCAAGAGCAGAGGCGACCTTCAAAGGTCACATCTGTAGAAACTGTTATTTTGTCTGATGCTTTGAGATCTGTAATTATTATTTTTTTTATGAATTGGAACTTTTAAATAGAATTTTCTTGTGCAGACTGCTGGGGACATGGGGGGACGTTCCTAATTCCTTTGACTTAGGAACCAGGCAGCTGTGAGAGTGAGGACACAGCGCTCGGACAGGTGTCATCGCTACTTCTCTTAGGGGCTCCTCCATGACTCCTAGAGGAGCTGAGGAGGACTGACCAGCAGGGGCGCATGTAGTGAGGGCGTGGGACATGAAATGTTTCTCTCTGTGGACTTTGAGTTGATTTAAAGGGAGTGTAGTTAGAGAGATGGCTCAGTGGCTAAGTGCATGTACTGATCTTCCAGGACCTGAGTTCAATGCCCAGCACCCACCCTGCATCTCACAACCACTGTAACTCCAGTTATAGGGATCTGACACCTCTGTGGCACCTTCCCTCTCCTGCAAAAACCCATACAAAACTCATAATTAAAAAAAATAATACTGTATGCGACAGTAAAACTGATTTATTTCGTTAAAAAGTTTGCTAAATGGTGCAGATGATCTCCAGGCCCACCGTTTCTGGAGGGCTGTGTGCTAGTCTTAGAAGGATTGGCACTGGGCTGAGTCTTTGTCCTGGTGGGTGGTCCCGCATCTGTGGATGTGTGGGCAGCACTGACTCAGCTTAGTGAGTTACTAAAAAAGCCTGAGGTTAGGAGGGGGACATGGGAGAAAGATATGGGAGTTGAAGGGAACAAATGGGGCTTAGGGGTAGATAAGATCTTATTTCCTACATGTTTGAATTTCTCATGAAAAAATAAGAACTTAAAAAAGCTTGCCAGATTTCTGAAGTTTACAGAAGTATTATTCTGAAGTGCTAATAGTCTTGGAACTTAATTGGAAAACCTCCCTGAAGCCCAGAATTGGTTTTGTTAAATTGTTTAACAAGTTTACGAATTACTTCTTTCCTGTGTTAGTATCCTGTTTCCATTTCATAGAACACAAACTTTGGGTTTCAGTTTCATGTAAATGTGCTAAAAATAAGAGAAAGAAACAAGTGGACATAAGGGAAATACAATTTCATTTGTAAAATAAAAGGAATAGAAAATCATTCTCAGCAGCCATTGCTCAGACCTGCAGCAGCCTGGATCATAAGGAATAGCTCAGTGCGGTACTACTCGGCAGCACCTTCCCTTTGATCCAGGCTGGTTGTGTATGCTGCCGACAGATTTCGTAGAAACAATACCATGTTTTGTTGCTATTGAATATGTCCACAGTTTCTTTGGTGTAGCGACAGTAAAGGTAACTGGAAAGAAAAGAACAGCGCCACAGTAATAAGCACTCCCTGGAGCTATGGCAGTGGCTTGATTAAATGTTAATGATGAATCGATACGACTTTAATCACAACCTTCTGCCTTCTGCTTACAATTTGGAATACAGAGAGATCGATCAAGTAAGATTTAATATGTAACCACAGCAAGAAGAGTCCCATCTGTGCCATTTTTATTAGGAAGTTTGCTATACCAAATCTCTAAATCCCTACTTCAATTATTTCCCAGCCCAGTTTTCATCACACACAGAACAAGGCCTGTGAGAAGCAGAATCCGTAATGAGGTCCAAGGCACAGCAGCTTTCTTTCTCTTAATGGTGTGGACACTGTAGTCTAGCAGCGGTGATGCTCTTTAATGGTTTTCAGATTTGACTTTCCTTGAATCTTACGCCTCTTGGAACTTGGTTCCAGTTACTTTTAGAAATGGAAGAACATTGAAAGTTTTTTGTATCCAAAAGGAACCCATGTGAATTAAATGTTTGTGCAATGCCATAGAAGTCCCACTTGGATGCTGGTTGATTGTCCTTTTCAAACCCATTCCCACAGAAGACTGAAACAACCAGGAGATAAGTTAGACCTTGTTTTGTAGGTGCCATTCTGCCAGCTTCTAACAGCACTTTGTCAAATGTGACCTAAGGAGCATCTGCAACTGAAGCAGCTGCCCATGTGGCAGGTTACAAACAAAAGTCTCTGGAGATGGTAGTGGGGACTCTGCAAGGTAAAGAAGAACCCCAGATGGTGCTGGCACTCACTGGCACATACACAGACTGATTCTCTTGGAGGTGGAACAGTACTCATGTGTTTAGACTTGGCTTTCCTGTAAAAGCATGTTGTGTGAATGTTGCAGCCGCTCTAGAGCTTTCTTAAAGGCCTGTGCTACTGGAGTCTTGTAGCTGAAGACACTCTGTATGAAGGCTTCCCTCCTCTAGTAGCTCACAGGCTGCTGGACCTGCTGTGTACAGTCTACTCAGACTCTCATGGATAGAGTGGAGTTAGGCTTCCACTAAGTGATCTGCTTGGCTAAGTGCGCTGAGGACTTGAAGTATGTTTCTCAGACACAAAGCTTAGAGCACATGCTGGTATTTGCTGTGTTTTCCCTAGTGGGGATGGATGTAAGCTGTTCTGTTTGTCCTGTATATCATGCATGAGTATGAGATGTTTAGCAGTTATGCACACGTGCTGTTCTCTAGAGGACTTGTATTTCATTCCCAGCATCCATATTAGGCTGTTCACTACCATCTGTACTCCAGCTCCAGGGAACCTGATTCCCTCTTCCGGCCTTTGAGGGAATCTGAGTGCACGCATGTGTGTGAGCACATAAATAAAAATAAAATGAATATTTGATGTTCATTATGACCTTTAAGAACCACTCACTGTCGTGGCACATACCTTTAATCTCAGCACTTGGGAAGCAGAGGGAGGTGGCTCTCTGTGAACTGGAGGCCAGCCAGGGTTATGTAGGGAGATCTTGACTCAGAATAAATAAGTAAACAAATAAATAGAAAAATAAAACAACAAGAAGAAACATTGAGCAAGGGAATGGGAGAAAAGTTAAAAACTTAATATTTTTTGAAAGATTTTTTATTTTACTTTATGTGTAAGAGTGTTTGCCTGCATGTATGCATGTGCATATCTGCATCCAGGTCTCAGAAGTGGGTGTTGGATTGTCTGGGGCTGGACTTAGAGAGGCTGTAAGCCACCAACTGGTCCTCGGCAAGAATAGCACGTGCTCTTAACCACTGAGACATCTTTCAAGCTCCAAGTTAGAAACTTTTGAAAAGAATTTTACATTTTGAATTACTCATGATAAATGTTAGTCATAAATATATGTGAACCATCCTTTGTTGAAATATGAAGCAGCGGCGGGGCTGCGTCCCTAACACCCCGGCCGCTTGGCTAGCTCATGCCCGAAATAACAACACACAAACTATATTCATTTAAGAACTGCTTGGCCCATGAACTCTAACCCTTACAGGCTAATTCTCACACCTGGACTAGCCCATTTCTAATAATGTGTGTAAGCACCCCAAGGTGCGCTTACCGGGAAGATTCTAGCCTCCATCCATCCTGGGGAGCTTCATGCGTCTGCATCTGCCCAGGAGAGCTGAGCATGGTGTCTCTCTGGAAGCAGAGCAGAGTCTGACCTCACTTCCTCTTCTGCCCAGAATTCTATTCTGTTTACTCCTCCCATCTATGTTCTAACCTATGAGGCCCAGCAGTGTGTTTATTACTTAACCAATGAAATCAACAGATTGATATGACACTCCCACATCAATCCTTTTATAGTTAAACATTCTTTTTTGAGTTAGTCTCACTGTATAGCCCAGGCTGAGTGCTGGATTCCAGGTGTGCAGCACGAAGCCTTCCAGCAGCTGTAGTATTTTTCCGACTCCTTGCTCAGCTGTGTGATGAGTCATCAGGCACAGCTGAGTGAGCAGTAGACTCTCTTCTCCTGGGCCCCAGGCAGTGTAATGATTGGTTCAGAAGGAACTCACCATGATGCTGTGCGGGGAGCTGCTTACAGTTGAACATGAATAGGTAGAAATGTGAGCTTAACCTGCAGATTTATGCAATTAGAAGCTAAAACAGAACTGCTATCTGCCTGACCTCTCTGAAATCGAACACATGCCTTTTCTTTGATGAATATGAGCACATGCCTGTGCTCAAAGACACCTTTCCCTGCTTTCTGTGCGCCTGGGAACCCATTCTCCATGCAGTGCACTGTGTATATGAAGTAAAATTTAATTCAGTATTATTTTGTGTGTGTGTTTTATGTGCATGTATGACTGTGTACCACATTCATGCAATGTCCCAGGGGCCAGAAGATGTTGGATTCCCTGGAACTGGAGTTATGGATGGGTGTAAACCACCACATGGGCACGGGGAATTGAAACTCTGCCTTTTGCATGAACAACAATTGCTCTTAACCACTGCACCATCTCTCTAGCCCCTCTTTTTTTTTTTTTTTTTTTTTTTTTTAAATTTTTGGTTTGGCCGAGTGTTGGTGGCACATGCCTTTAATCCCAGCACTCAGGAGGCAGAGGTAGGTGGATCTCTGTGAGTTTGAGGCCAGCCTGGTCTATAAGAGCTAGTTCCAGGACAGGCTCCAAAGCTACAGAGAAACCCTGTCTTGAAAACAGCAACAACAACAACAACAACAAATTGTTGTTGTTTTGAGACAGGGTTTCTCTGTGTAGCCTTGACTGTCCTGGAACTCGCTTATAAACCAGGCTGGCCTCAAACTCAGAGATCTGCCTGCCCTGCCTCCTGAATGCTGGGATTACTGAGTACTAAGCTACCACTACCCAACTTTTAGCAGCTCTAATCCATAGAAGTATATAAAAAGTTGTTCAGTAAAAGTAGCCCAACTCTGTTACATTTTATATCGTATGAAAGGGCCCTATCCTTTCTTAGACCGTTTGTTTACTTACTGACCATTGTGCTCAGCTTAGTTTTCTCCACCTTTTCTATTCATGCCTAACATTATGATCTGCGTCTCCCATGTCTAGGGTGAAGTACAGGGACAGACAATGGTCAGGAGACACATAGTACCCTCACGTGTCCATGTGTTTTAAGAAGGCAGTCCATGGCAGAGTGAGCCCGAGGGAAGGAAGGTGTAGTTGGTTTTGTCTGGGTTGAAATGAGTGATGGATGTTGATTTAGAAAGTGTCTCACAGAATGCTTCGTTGTTGAGTCTGATGGACTTAACTTATGTACTTTGTATGCTTGTAGTTTGTGTAATGCGTATATATGTGTATGCATGTTTGAGGGCACACATGTGAGCCCTAGTGTGTGTGTGTGTGTGTGTGTGTGTGTGCATGCGTGCATGTGGAGGCCTGAAGTTGACATCAGGTGCTCTCTCTATAGCCTTCCACATTATTCATCGAGGGAAGGTTTCTTGATGAGGACGGAGCTCACCAATTCAACTAGTTCAGCTAGCCAGCTTGCCCCGGGGATCCCCTGTCTGATTCCTGAATGTTAAGATTATTGGCAGTCACTATGCCTACTTAGATTTTATGTGGGTTCTGGGGATCTGAACTCCAGTCCTCACTCTTGCACAGCAAGTGCTTTATCCACTGAACCATCTCCCCTGTTCCTGATTTCCTTATAAAGTAGATTTTATTGTACATATTTAAGATACATACATTGATATTATGGGGTACGCAAAGATGGTAAAATGGTCACTGTAGTAAAATAAGTTAACATTTCTGTCGCCTTACATAGTTACTGTTTTTGTTTGTTTTTGTGGCAAGAGCAGCTAAAATTTCATTTAATAGGAATGCAGTATAAGTTTATTGCCTTGTATTACACAGTGTGATAGTTTGTTGAGTAGAAACAAGAAAGTCTTGGAGAGCTCTTGCCATGCACTTGCAAGTTCCTGATGGTTGGAGTGTGGTGTGACGGGGCCATCTAGGTGAGGAGGGATGGCAGGCGAGAGAGTCTGCCAGGTCTGGTAAGGCGCTTGCCTTTCATTCTTTGCCATCTGCACAGGGAGTGACAATGTGTGATCATAGCTGTGCCTTCCAGATCATTGTCTGGGTAAAGAGAGCATGGTAAACCAGAGGTCGCTAGGGCCAGAGGGGCTGCTACGGAGAAAGCCAGTGAACTCCAGAGAGGCTAACGAGGAGTCAGCAGAGAAAGGGGTGTTTTACAGAAGAGCTTCTAAACAGTAGTGCGTTTGATGACTGATGTGTGTTGAGTGCCTGCTGGATAATTCTCCAACAGAGCTTAGGAATTCCATGCAGTCCACACCACCCCAATCTTTTTAGCTGTCTGAGGCACCTCATGTCCAGCAAGAAGAGGAGGTAGGGGACAGTCAGGGCTCAGTCACCCTGATTTTGCATCATCTACATGGAGTGATATAACCTGTGGTTATTCACTTATGGGGTATGAATGCTGAGGACCGTGAGGGATCTGATGGAGGCTTCTTGCCCATGTCCCTTCTGACCCTTGCAGGTTTTGCATCTTGTCAATTCTCCCTTTCCTAATACCGTGTGCAGGTTTAGTTCGGATGGCACTGATTTGTGGCCTGACAGCATCTTTTGTTGATTTGCTGTTAGAATACAAGAAGGAAGGGAAGCTGTGTTAATTTAACTTAGGGCTTTGGAACAGTATCAGTTTATGGAAGACAATTAAGTTGAACTTTATAGTAACAACATGATGTTCATACATTATGATGAAATTGAAGGAACTGTTTGGAACTCTGAGAGTATAATGTGGTTAGTCATTGCCATTGTCCTGTGCATAGGAAAATTGAGTCCTTCTCTCTAAGGACAGCAGCATTAAAGGAAGTTAGGTTTAGGTACTTTTGTGTGAGCCCGAGTTTTGTCAGAGACAAACTCATTTTTAAGACAATACTAGCTTCTGCAGCTAACTTTTCTCCCTAATGTGTACCAAAACTTGGCATCTGCTACCCTTCTCATTGGTTAGAATATAGTTCTTGGAAAGATAATGAATTAAATGCCTTGGTCACTAGTTTGCCTTGGTCTGTGGCTGTGTGATTTCCAGTATCTCCATATAGCTGGTACCATGACAGGTGCTACGAAGCAGAATGAGAACTGGTAGTCCTATTTCTGAAGAGCATATAGAATAGTTGGATTCATTTACTGAATGGCCAGGGACTATTTTGGGGACTTGCGATGTGGATCATCAGAGCTGTGACTTTCCCACACACTCACGCCTCTTTCTTGTGTGTGCCATTCATGCACTCCCACTCCTGCACTGTGTGTTCCGTGGAGCTGCTGCTCTGTCCACCTGGACAGACAGGCTTGCATGCCGCCTCACTCCCTGTTCTTCCTGGGATGCAGCACTGCAGCAGTTTTACACAGCGCTCAGCCTTGCATCTCGCAGAGTACAATAAATGTTGTTTCTGGATCCAGGCCACATAAATTGCTTTGTGACACATTTTTACTGTTTTGATACAAGAATACAGAGAAACTAAACGTAAAAAAGTCGAGTGACTTGCCGAAGGTTTCTGAGCTGTGTGTGGACAATAAAACACTGTGGAGGCTGATTAACGAGGCAGTGTTTCTGTGTATTGCCAGGAGCACCTCTCCGAGATTTGCTGTTTTATGTTCTATATAAAAATGACAGAAGTGGAGATGAGAAAGTACAGGACTTGGGTAGTAAGCATCAGATCAGCTGTCCATTTGACCGTATCCTGCTTGTGCCGTACCCAGCCCACAGGGACAGCACACCTGCACAGCCTGGCGAGTCTGCCTGACTCTAGCCCACCTGCACCTTGCCCAGTTTCCATACCAAGCCCACACCCACAGCTAGAGGTGGGGCCTGATCTGTGTGTCCATATCACACATAGAACCAAAGACATCCACATGCCCAGGTTTCCTTAAAAATAAACAGTATAAGAGGTAAGACAGCGCCTCACAACGCACCCCCCCCCAGTCCCCCAGTCCTGTAGAAATGTTCTCCAATAAAAATGACCTAGGAACTCTAGGAAGGAGGGAAAGAATAACACCAAGCATCTTTGAAAAGACCATAGGGAATCTTATTAATCTATATTTACCTAAAATTATACGTTTGTGTGTGTGTGTGTGTGTGTGTGTGTGTGTGTGTAGTTTAAGTGCAGTTATGCCGTTTGGAGGACAATATTCCCTACAAGAGCCATAGCCTGTGTAACAAAAACTCCATTACCAGTTTATGAGAAACCTTCTTTTGCATTGTTGGTTAGGAGAGGCCAAACAACTCCCCAACAATGTAGGCTATTGCTGTTGCCCTTGTTTGCCTCCCAGAAGTTGAAGTTGAAGACAGTTGCTAAAGACACCATGCACTTCAGACACAAGACTTAGAGGAATCGGGCTGGACCTTACCCAAAAGTTTCCAGAAGGTGACATCCCGGCTGCCAAGGGAAGAAAGTAATCAATAGTCCTGCACAGCTGTGATGTACGTGGACCGCAACCGTGACCAGCACGACAAGCTGTTCCTAATGGTGGCTGTAGCCAACAACTGTCTAATTGAGCTTGAGGCCCAGTCAGCAGGTTCTGGAAACACAACTGCCCAAGGCTGGTGAGGTTGTAGATCTCAGAAGAGAACTTATGACTGCCACTCTCTGACCTGTGTAATTCCTGTCTGCACTCTGACTTCTTATCCTCAGACCCACGGGTGGTGTAGCTCCAGCCCCTCATCAAAGAGGCTGCTGCAGCTGCTGCTTTTTTCTAAGCAGAGACCATTTCAGAAACAGACAACTGGTCAAAATGCAGAGGACAACGGACTGGAATGCCCAGCCTCAGTTGATAATCCACAGCACAGCCATTGCGTCCAGGAGAACATAGTGGAAGATGGGATGGAAAGATCGTAAGAGCTAGAGGACCATAAAGTCTGCAGTGAAGTTGTGTCTTCTAGACACGACAGGAAGCTCCACCCATGAAATCTGTAGGAAGGAGGTCGCTTGTTTGTTCCTGGCTGCTTACCTGTCAGTGCCCGTAGACCCCAACATAGAAAACCATTTTCCCTAACTGGACTGGTATGGAGGTGAGAGAAAATAACGAGACACAGTTCACACAGCCATAACAGAAGGGCATCTCAGGCTTTCTCCATCCTGAAGAACTACCCGCGTTTATTATACAAAACACCTTTTATCCCCCAGGTAAACCAAGGTGGATCCTCATTAATATTCTCTTTCTGAGGGACGCCGGCTAGGGAAACACCTGCAACGTAGTCACCAGCATTGGAACACACCTGTCCCCAGGCGATCTACATTTTAACAAAGGAGAAGGAGCAATACATCCTGGCCTTGTTAGTTGGCTGACTTGCTTGTCTGGCAGGATTGCAGCTGCCTAGTGGCCAATGAGTCTGCCTGTAAATTATTTTATATGAAATATGGACCCACACTTACCCCCGAAATAATCATACAGAAACTGTATTAATTAAATCACACTGGTTGGCCCATTAGCTGTAGCATCTTATTGGCTAACTCTTACATATTAATTTAACCCATTTTTATTAATCTTTGTATTGCCACATGGCAGTGGCTTACGGGGTAAAGTTCCATTTGGCTCTGGGCGGGTCTACATAGCTTCTCTCTGACTCCGCCTCCTTTCTCCCAGCATTCTGTTTAGTTTTCCCCACTTAGCTCTTTTCTACCCTATCAGGCCAAGCCAGTTTCTTTATTCATTAACCAGTAAAAGCAACACATAGACAGAAAGACTTCCCACACCAAAAATCTTAGTAGTATGGCTGCCTAAACCAGTTAATATGCTAACATGGGAACATGGATGGGCAAAAATCTCATGGATTTCCACTTCTAGACAAAGAACAACAGGCAACTAATGACTGGAGAGAGGGAGAATTAGTGTTTTTCAGGGATGGGCTTCCTAATAGGTTAGTTCTCAACACACATGTGCACATGTAAGTGCGTGCACATGTGTGCGCGCGCACATACACACACACACACAGAAACAAACCAGCAAACACCTAAAACAAAGAAGCCCTGAATTTGAGATAGAGTTGGGGAGTGGCAGGAGGAGAGGAATGATGTAAATATAGTACATGCATATTAAATAAAAATTTAAAAAAGTTGAGGCAAAAAATGCAGATAATTTTGTTTCTTAAAATAAGAATGCAGTGTTCTAGAACTTACTGTTTCTATTTTAGAGAGCATCATGCCCCCAGTCCTGATTCATGAAACCTGAGAATGTTACTTTGCAAAAAAGACTGGGCAGATAGGATTAGGGATATTGAGAGCTAGGATTTCCTAAATCATCAGGTGGGCTCAGCATTATTTTAAGCATCCTACACCAAGGGGGAAGGGAAGCAGCTGGACCCAGGAGACCTGATTTCCAAACTGACAACTTAACGGTGGAAGTAGGAGCAACAAGCCAGGGAATGCAGGTGACACTGTGTGCTACAGAAAGCATGCTGCCTGGTGTATACGCTTTAGCCGAGGAGGTCCCTTCCTAAAGTACATTTACTATTGTGTGATGGTGTGTTATAGAAATGACAGTTAGTATTATAGTGTGTCCCATCTGCTGGTTTCTTTGTTAAGAGTAATCTACAGATTCATGCTTGGGGCTTCCAATCCTCTTTGAGTCATGACTCACTGCTGTGGTGGAGAGCATAGAAGAGGGAGGTCATTGCCTTGTATAACGATTCTTAAATGTTTACTACCAGGGCCTGCAGGTCAGTACAATGATTTCTGTTGGAAAGACTGTTCACCTAATCTGCAGTCTACTACTAGGGGCAGTGTTGGTTCTCCCAAGAGAGCCCAGTACCTGAAGAGATTGAATTTTTTTTTCTTGTGGTGCTTATAGGGTGGTTTTGTAAGTGAGGGGAACCACTTAAGGAAGAAAGGTTTGGAAACTGTCTCGATATAAGAGATATAGGTAGGATTTCCATATTGCTTGTTCACCAGTAGGTGTTGTTCCATATGTAACCAGAAGATGGCAGGCTTGATGCATAAATGAACTGCAGAGTTATAGAGGTTTTCTTAATTTTAAGCATAGAAAAATATGTTAGCTGTTAATTGAAGTCTGCTTTCTAAAGAGAATTTAGAGAGCTAGAAAAAGAAAGTAACATAAAATGCAAGTAAACTGCTTTTCAAAAGTCTTTATTGTTACACTGTTTCCCTGATGCTCTTTGTAGCATCTGCCCTGAATTTGTTCTATAAAGCCCAACACTGATTTCTCTTCAGATATAATCACTCTCTGGTTTGCTCTATTCGACATATTTTTAGGTTTCTGTTGAATGTATTATAGAGTTGCCATTTAAAATATGAGCTTACTAATTTAAAATTCGCTGAGTCCCTTGAGTGCTTGTAAGCATGGCAAACTTTTAATGAAGATGATGACTGTGTGGAACTTCGAATATGTGTGCCCAGTGAGAGGGCAGAGGGAAACTGTGAAACTCTGGCAGGCGTTATGCTGACAGTGTGGAACCTGGCTGTGGCAAGGAAGAGCCATCATCGCCCAACATCTCGTGTGTGTATATGTGTGTGTACATGCGTGTGAGCATGCATACTCACACATGCCCTTGTGTGTATGTGTACATGCTTGTGAGCATGCATACTCACAGTGCCCTTGTGTGTATGTGTACATGCGTGTGAGCATGCATACTCACACATGCCCTTGTGTGTGTATATGTGTTTGAGCATATACTCCCACATGCCCCTGTGTGTATGTGTACGTGCATGTGAGCAGGCATACTCACACATGCCCCTGTGTGTATGTGTACGTGCATGTGAGCAGGCATACTCACACATGCCATGGTGTGTATGTGGAGGTCAGAAGACAACTTAGAGGTTCAGTTCTCTCGTCCATGGTGTGGTGACACTCAGGACACCAGGCTCGGCCCCAAGCCCCTTTGCTTGTTGAGCCATCTCACCCACCAGTCCTCATTCGGTTTCTTACTGTAATGCTAACAATCACAGTAATTAACTCACTTTCATACATTTATGGCTTATAGTTTTTCAGTTTTGTGTTGTATTTAATAAGTGGTTGGGATGCCCCCTGCAGTAAGTTCACTTTGAGAGTAGTTTATTTCCAAGAAAGAAAACTCGTGGTAACTGCATAGTATTTAACCAAAATTTAAACCTAAGTTTTGTCATTTTTCTGTATTAATTCTAATGAGCCCAGCATTGTTTTCTTTTTTAAGGATGATAAAAGATGGGTGCACATGTATTTCTCTCTCTTTGTCTGTCTGTCTCCTCTCCTTTAGGCTAGATTGGTCTTCAGTCTTGACTCCTCCCCATCCCCTTTTCTACTCTTGCTTTTTAGAAGCGCAGGTGTGAACCATCACACTCAGCTCCATTTGTTTTCTGTATGTAAAGCCATGTTGATAGAACTTCAGCCCGCGAAGTGTTCTCAGGTCTGATGAAGATGCCACCATCCCTGTGTCCTGGCTCCATCCCGCATGTGTGCCCCAGAGCAGTTCGAGGAGACCTGGGGGCAGGGTTACTTGCATTTCCTGTCACAGAGCTGCAGCACTCAGGCATGCTTTGTTCCTGTGCAGTGCTCTGCTGTTCCTCACATTCACACTGGAGAAAATCCAGAAAACCAAGCAGAAGGCATGGGGAGAGCAGGAGCAGAGAGACTGACTTGGGTCTGAACTGCCACACCACAGAAGTCAGACTCCATGCTGGGGCCTTTGTACCAGGCAAAGGCTGAGACTGTTTTCCATCTGAGAACCTTTTCCAAATTTTTCTTCTGTTTCTGTGTTTTTAAGAAATAAAAATGTAATGTAAGAGCATGAAGGGTTATGAAGCATGAAGTTCCATAAATATTTATGCTGAACCTCAGAAGTGGACAGCTCCTATTTTCCTGCCATATTGGGGTCATATTTCATTGTTGACCTCCTGAATCGGAAAGCCCAAGGCATTAGTGTGCCCTTTTCTTTCTTTCCTCTTTCATTTATTTATGTGCTTTCATTCTTTGGTGAGCTGTAGATGTTGGGAGCTTGCCTTTAGGTTTCTATTGGTATCCGTGGACTTCATTTTGCATCTCGGTTTTCAGTGGGTTTCTGAAAGCTCACGCTCTTACCCAGAGAAGTGATTTGTATGTAATTCCGAGCCTCTGGGACACTGTCTGCTCCGCTCTGTTGTAGACCATTGCCAACTTAAAAACAGACATCGTTGTCAAAGTCGTCTTAGTCTTGCATCTACAAGGTTATTTTAATTTGGCTCCTTCATTTTATTTCTCCTCACATAAAGTCTTTGGTCCATGGAACTTATACATGGTGATTGCAAAGAAGTTAGAAAATATGGATAAGCAGAAAAAAATATCTGTAATCCTACTGTATTTTTCTAATCTTTTAATCAAAATATGTATGGGTATTTCATATAAAGATAATTGAAAAATAAGGGAATATCAGTAAAGGTATTTGTGTGGAAAAGTATAACTTTTTGGTGTTTTTTTTTTCCTTTTTGGTGGTTTAATTTCCTTTCTACATATAACAATACAAAAATGTTATCTATAATAGAGTTTTCTTTTTCTTCTGTTGGTTAGTGAGGTTGATATATATTTTTCTCAATCTCAAGGCGCTTATGACTCAGAAATTTTTTAAAAAAATTTATAGTATAGGACTGGGGAGGTGGCTTAGTGGGTAAGAGTGCTTGCTGTGACTGCAACATGACATGAGTTCAAATCCTAGCACCCATGCAGCAGCCAGACATAAGCTACATGTGCCTATAACCCTGTTATTGGGAAACAGTGATGGGAAGATTCCTGGTATTCACTGGCCAGCTAGCCAGCCTGCCTGAACTGGCAAGCTTCAGGTTCCATGAGAGACCCTGTCTCAAAATATAAAGGTGGTAAGCA
This sequence comes from Alexandromys fortis, assembly GCF_014885135.2. Lineage (NCBI taxonomy): Eukaryota > Metazoa > Chordata > Mammalia > Rodentia > Cricetidae > Alexandromys > Alexandromys fortis. The sequence continues at coordinate 4,443,703 of NW_026067996.1, forward strand.
TTTGAGGAAGGTACCAGGTGTTGACCTGAGGCCTCGCATGCACATGCACACAGGTGTTGTGAGCATTGCTTTAGCCATGTAAGGATGTGGTACATTTGTTTATGCTGCGTTCGTTTAATGATGTAAATATGGGTTGCTATGCCTGCCTAAGGCACCTGATTGGTTTAATAAAAATCTGAATGGCCAATAGCTAGGCAGTAGAGGGATAACAGGGCTGGAGGGCAGAGAGTAAGTAGGAGGCGGTATCTAGGCCCTAGAGAATGAAAAGAGAGGAGGAGGGAGAAAAAGAGGGAGACACCCTGGGCCGGCCAGCCAGGCGGACATGGAATAGGACCTACAGAATGAAAGAAAGGTTAAAAAGCCCAGAGGCAAAACATAGATAAAGAGAAACAAGGTAAATTAAGTTATGAGCATTCATAGCTAATAATAAGTCTTCATGTCTTGATTTGTAGGCTGGCCGTCCAAGAAGGCCTGCTACACACAAGTGCTTGTGTAGCTGTACACACAATTCACACACACACGGAGTAAGAGCAAAATGTCATAGTTTTATTTAGGAAGTAAGAATAATGAAGGAGCTTTTTGTGACAGAGGAGGTATATTAATGGGAAATAAAGAAAAATTATTGAAGAAGAGGCCCAGAGGGATTGCTTAGTATCCAAGAATAATTCCTATCAAAGCTAGAGGACCTGTGTTCAAATCCCTAATACCCACGTAAAAGCCATATACTGCTGTAAGTGCCAATCACTCTAATGTTGGAGGCTGCTTGAGACGGGAGCATTCCTGTCTGGATGCCTGACTCAGTCAGTGGATTTCAGGTTCAGTGAGAAAAGTTTACGAGAGAAACCAGGTGAAAGAGTAGAGAATCCCACTGTCCTCTGGCCTCTGCATGGGCCCCCATAGTGACATGTGCTTGCTCTCATGTGCGCGCACGCTACATACTTGCCATACCACACACAACACATAAACAGTAGAATCTAATGGATACCATAAAACTGCTTCAGATCGGTTAAGGAAAGTCACACGGGTATACATACAATTGTATAAATATGTGTGTTTACTCATTAGTCAGGAGATAAAAGTGCAGCAGTTAGGAACAGAGTGAGCTGAGGGAGGTCAGGGGAATGCGTCAGAGGTTGCTCGGAGTATCCCAGTAGCCGTCTGAAGCCCCTCTGCTCATGTCATTTGGTTCAGGGATGGTCCCATGATGGTTGGAACTGGCCAGGGCTCCTGACCACCCTTTCATAGCCTCTGTGTCTTCATATATGGTACCACTTTTCCCCTGGTTGTTATCTTCTGTCTTGCTGTTACCTTGGTAACAGAATACACACTCAGTTGGATGTAATGGTCTTGTCTTGCTAGACATCTGTGTCCTGAGCCTCGCTAACAAAGGAGGTGGCCACACCACACTGTTGGAGCTAACAGTGCAAGGGGAGGCCGACTGGGAGGATGGTCCTCCCCCAGAAGAGGAGTGTGTTTTCTCCTCAAGTGTGTTGGTAGGTGAGAGGTGCTGGAGATCAACTTTTCTTTTCTGCATGAGACCACGTTATTAGTGTAGCATAGTATCAAAGATAACTCTGTTCAGAGGATAGCCGATAACAAAGAAACTCCCAGCTGGTCAAAAGGCTGTGGCATGCTCACTGTATATGGGGCATCTCTACCACATCCCCTCCCAGGGCTCAGAAAATGTCATGCCGAAGATCAAGAAGGCAAGGGGCAAACAGTATCTTTTAGACGAGGCTTACAGAATCTGTGGCTGCCTTCCCAAGACCTTCACAAGGTCAGCATTCCAGCCTGAAGTGGAGCGGACTCACCAGCCCCTGCGCTCACTGAGAATCTTCAGAGAGTGGATGGCTGCCGAGGGAGGGAGGGAGGGAGGGAGGGAGAGAGAGAGAGAGAGAGAGAGAGAGAGGGAGAGAGGGAGGGAGAGAGGGAGGGTCGTTGTTTCAGGAGTATGGCCTCTGATTAGGTCCAATTATTCAGTGGATATAGCTCTATACTTATACACATATAGGCAGCACTAACTAGACTTCTGGGTTATTTAAAAAATAAAAGGGGACAGGACACAAGCTTGGGAGGGGATGATGTTGGGATAGGTAATCATATTTCATTGTATACATGTATGAAATTCTCAAAGATATAATGTGTACATACATGAAATTCTTAAAGAATTAATAAAAATACTATATTTTAAATGAAAAAAAAAAGCTTTGACCAGCCCTATTAGTACATGTGTGCCTATAATCCTAACATTTCAGAGGCTGAGGTAAGAGGACTCTGGGTTGAAGACCAGCCTGAGCCGCATAATGAGAGCAGTTCTCTGTGCAACATCATTTATCTTGTGGTACTAGGAACTGAACCCAGGGCTTCATACGTGCTAGATAATGTCTGTACACCTGCCTGTGTCCTCAGCCCTCTTACTTTAGTTTTTGATATCAATCTTGCTAAGTTGTCCAGGGAGGCCTTGAACTTTGGCCTCTCTTCTCCCAGCATGCCAGAAGGCCGACATTATACATCTCTTCCACCCAGTGTAGCTACAGTGTCACTGAAGAAAGATTATCTGCACTTCTTGCCATCTCTTACATATAAGTATATATTCATATTCTAAAAGCTGGAGTTTAGTGTCCTCAAGCATGTGTAAAACACTGGGCATCAACCCAAGCTGCAGAAAGCATTATCTCTCTGGAATACTGCTGTGTCGGGGCTTCAACACAGAAACTGTTTAACGATCCTTTTATCTCCCCCGTGACTGACTGTCCATCCCCTCTGCTACTTTCTGGTTTCCACTTTAGTCTCTGTTTCTGAAAGTAGGCCGCCAGCCTTTATAGTGTGGAATCCTCTTCTCTTCACTGAAGACAATTTAAGAATTGCTAGTTGACTTAGCTAGGTGTGAGTGTGCCTAGTTGGGACCAGTGTCTGCTGGAATGCTGGTGCTGGTCCTCAGTTGTGTGGTGGGAAGGCCTAGGTGCCAGGCTGGCTTGAGAGTTGGTGGAGACTGGTGTGAGGTGGGAGGGACAGGGCTGCCAGCTTACAGACAGTCTCGCCTCTCCTGGTGTGGTACTTCTAGTCAAACAAAGGTATATATTCCTTGGTGAAACAGGCTTGAAAAGTTGCTTAAGTGTGACATACCGTTCTATGAGTTGGGGATCCATGAGAATGGAATTTTCTTCCTGCCACTGAGTGGTGTGTATGTATGTGTGGAGCTTGGTGTCCAAGGTGAGTAGATCTCATTCAGAGGAGGGTTTTGCCACTGATGACTATGTGTGTCCTTGAAGGTTCAAGAATTTTAGGTTAATAAAAGTCTTTTTAACACCTCACATTAAACCTTAAGATGATATTTGCATTATTAGTTTTGCATATAAAAAGATGTCAGTTTTTGCAACAGCAACATCCTTTTCAGATATAATTAAATCTGTATGTTTTAGGTTGCCTGCTTGATTCGAGTTCCTTCTGAAGTGGTTAAACAGAGGGCACAGGTGTCCGCTTCTTCAACAACCTTGCAGATCTTTTCTGCTATATTAAATGAAGAGGTAAGGCTGCTTTTAGACCCCCCTCTTTCTCTGATGAGGGCGATTTTAGTGAGAACACTGTGACCTCGTAGCAGGGGCCTTGAGAAACTTTAGGATGGCCTTAATGTCTAACTACAATAACTTTTTTGCTGAGATTGTCTTTTCCTTTCTTTTTGAATTTTTATTTTCACTTTTTTTAAAAAAATTTTGAAGCAGTCATGTATTGAGTACTTGTAGTGATATTTCATTTGTATTTTAATGAATAAAGCTTGCCTGAAGACCAGAACGCAAAACCGCTACAGTAGTCAGCCGTACAGGCCAGGCAGTGGTGGCACACACCTTTAATCCCAGCAGCACACTAGTTAGCCACAGAGGACGAGCGGTGGTGGTGCAGGCCTTTAATCCCAGCACTAGAGAGGACTATAAGGCGGGGTGAGACGGGAGCCTGCTGTCTTTCGGTCTGAAGATTATTTCATAGAGGTGAGAGCTCTCTTGGCTGCTTTGCTGCTCTTGTCTTCAGGTTGAGCCCCAGTATCTGTCTCTGGGTTATTACTCGTGCTGCAAGTACCGCTGCTGCATATGCTCTGAATGTAATCTGTCTCAGTTGTCAGAATCAGACAGATTAATCGTGTGAAGGAACTAGAGGGCCCGTGGGAGAAAAGCAGTATTTATTATAAGATATAATAGTGGGCTGGTAATCATTGCCAGCATCATAATGTTACGTGAAATTGTCATTTCTCCTCTGGCATGGGGGCACATGCCTTTAGTCCCAGCGCTCTGGAGGCTGAGGCAGGCGAGCTTCCTAAGTTTTGAAGCCAGCCTGGCTTACACAGTGGGTTCCAGGCCAATCAGGGCTGCATCATGAGACCCTTAAACGAACAATTAAGTAAGTAAATGTTCTTTCTTTTTCTGATCAGTCTTGGCAGTGGTCAGAGCTGCCCTCCCTGGGCACATGTCTGACACTAGGCATGTTTCTGTTGTCCTTGATCAGTTTAGCGGAAGCCTCTGTTGTTCTAGTTTGCTTTGATATATGAGTCAAAGTCTTGCTGTGTTGCTCAGGTTGGCCTTGAACTCCTGGGGGGCTATTCATTGTTGTTGCCTGGGCTGTGGCTGTGGCTTCTGCCATCATGTGTCTCTCTCTCTCTTTTTTTTTTTCTGCTTTCCTTAAATTATGTGAGCCAATCTTAGTTTAGGGTTAAAGAAAAAGTTATTCTTTATCTTTGTTTTGGAGATGGGGACTTCCTGTGTGACACTGGCTGGTATTCAGTCTTCTTCCTCATCCTCCTGAGTGCTGGAATGACAGGTGTATGCCACCAAATCCCTCATCTTTCTGGACTGTTACCAGCTGTAGGAATGAGGTCAGTCCTATGGACTGCTCACTGGACCATGTGTGTACTTAAGCACATAACACTAGGCTTATCTGTAATACATACTTTTTGAGAGATTATTGACCAATTTCTTAAATAAGTCCTCATCTTACATTAAAGAATGATGGACTGACTTTTGGAAATGTATACAATGTAAATGTTTTCAAAAGATAAACACTGTTACTTAATACATATATATTGTTTCGTTATTAGAGATGTCAACTTCAGGGGAGCTAACTGCAGACTTGTGTGCTTTAAACCAGTTTATTATGTTTAACTTCAGAAAACTATGGCTAAGCAATGTCTTAGAACTCAAATTTTGGAGCAGGCAGGTCTCTTTCTAGAATGTTCTTCAATTTTCTGATCACTTGGCTTTTGTTTGTTTCAGGGGATCCAAGGACTGTACCGAGGCTATAAAAGCACAGTTCTGAGAGAGGTAATCCAGTTACTACTACTCCTGAAATCCCAAAGCAGGGGTGGGCTTTGATTGGTGACCCTATGCTTCTTAAGAGTCAGGAGGAGAATGCCGTCACTCAGGAACTGCTTAGCTGCACCTTGGTTCTTCCATGTAGAACGCTCGTGATGGTTTGCTGGGCAGCTGGTGTCTCTGTCATTCCAGCTGGCTAAGCACCTGCTAGCTGAAATAGTAAGGACTAACACGGCAAGATCGGCTATGTAAAAAGCCCACCACAGGGAGGTAGCTTTTGGTTCCCCCATGTGAAACCGAGAGAAGTCCAGCGCTTTCATCTTGGGCCTGCTAACTGACATGCTGTACTTGGCCCCCAGTAATGACGTCACTAGATACTGCCATCAACATGCTTTAGTCTTTGCTTCCAGCGGGGAGACTGAATTTTTACACAGTGAGGTGTGAGAAACGGTTTTAGTCTGGGACACAGTTTTCCATGACAGAGGGAAGAACTGGCTGATGTTTCCTCCTCTTCTTGGAGTCCTGCGACTGAAACATTTTAACTTGCAAAAGTATTTCTAATGTAAATAATGTGGAAGTTAGGAGAATATTGGTCATCTTTTGAAAACTCTTGTTTTGTGCTCCCTGTGGCTTACAGGCTGTGTGTAGTGTGGCCTAGGCCTTTGGTTTTCAGGAGGTTGTTGTGGAGCCTGACAGCTCCCTTTTTGGCAAACTGAATGTTCATCATTCGTAGTATTGTGCATGTGTTCCTATTGTCTGAGAAATCTCACCCGAATGAGTCTTTCTGCCCTTCCTTTCTGACTCACGATACCTGTATTCTTTGCTCCTCTTACACCTGCGTGCAGGAAAGAGTAATCAACATTTTTTTAAAATTTTCTGAAAAGGGCTGAATAAATGAATATATTTCCATTCCAGAGAGTGCTAGTTTTGCATACAAAGAGATAAAACACATGCTCACAACTGTTGTTCCATCCTCTCAGAAATTTGTTTTGACATATGTCGTGCTAGTAATTAATTTTTTGGCTGCAATCCTCGTGAATCGTGTGACCTTACTGAGATGACTTTGTTTACTCAGAGTGGCAGAGCTTTGCTGGCAGTTTGATTGGGGTCTTGCGCATTGTGCGTGCTCATCAAGGCTCCTTCAGAGCTGATTTCAGCTGAGGTGCTGCGCTGTCCGCGGCCTCAGCTGGGATGAGAGGGAGTTACTGCGGAATGAAATGCAGCTTCTCCAGGTGAGACAAATCAGAAGGGATGTCTGTTGTAAACAACAGTTTGTATTATGAAGAGTTCCAAGCCTTGCATTAGCCTGACAGTAATATAAAATCTGTCTAGAGCACATTTGATTGTTTCAATAAGAAACACACAAAAACGTTAGTGAGAACCACCAGGACATGTATGCAATTTGTTCAGTGTGCAATTTTTTCTTTAAAATAGTTTTACCTCACAAGCTACTGCCTTTAAGAGGGGCTTGAAATTCAGCTGCATGCATTAGAAGCAGGATCTGCGTTCTCTGGGCTTTGTGAGCACTGCCACACAGTGTTGTGTTTGTTCTTTGTAGAGATTGTATAACTTGCCTCTTCTTCTCCCGAACTTGTTAAGTTTCTGTGAATTTTGCACTGAGTCTGAACAAGATCAACAGATTAGACTATTTACCTCACCTTTTCTCTTTTCTTCTTTCTCATGAACTTGACCAACTTAGATACGGCTGAGCATCTTGGTGCATTGGGGTTACTGCAGTAAGATGGAGGTGGGGAACACAGTCGTGTTTGGGGGTGTAGGCAAGATGATTTTAGGTCCATTGACCTGAAGGTTTTATACAAACTAGCCTCATGCTGTTGAGTGTGAATTAGAGGGACTTAGGTGAGGAAAGAAACCAGAGAAAAACAATCTGTTTTAAAAGAGCTTAAAGTGAGTTAAGTTCAGCTGATTCCTTTATCTACAGATTCTACTTAACACTGTGCAGATAGCTCTGTCTGGTTGGGGAAGCACTCAGGGGGGTCTTCTTTACCGTGCAGTTAAGGGCTGGTGAGAGTTCAGAGGGCGCCCATCCGGGTATACCCACACTTGTTACATTTATAATAAAAGCAAGCTTTAGAGCTGGGGAGGTGGTTCAACTGGTAAAGTATCTGGTACACAAGAGTGAGGACCCCAGTACCGACTTCAAAAGAGGGTTGTATTGGCAATTGCCTATAGTCCCAGGGTTGGAGAAGCAGAGGTAGCCAGATCTCTCGTGTTCACTGGTCACCCAGCCTAGCGGAACTGACCATTCCAGGTTTGGTGAGAGACTGTGTTCCAAAAATGAGGGGGAAAGTGATTGAAGAAGACACCTAGTGTTGACCTCTGACCTGCACATGCTCACACATACACATATGTACACTTGCATACATGTGCATGTGAGGGTACATACATGCACACACGGACACAAAATGAACCATGATTCTTGAAGGCTTACAGTTAGAAGTAGTCAGAGAGGTGAGCAGATGTGATAGCCTGGACTAGGACAGGAACGGAGTGTGTGTTGCATGTCTAAGTAGAATCCAGGATTTCCTGTTTCCCAGATGGACCGCAGGCCAAGGAAGGATGCTTTCAGAGAGCACTGATAAGGTGGAGTGTTGCAAGGAGGATAAATTGAACTTCTCATCTCAGCTGCATGTTTACTAGAAGACTGAAGGGGAAGACTTGGGAGATGCCCCAGAAAGAGCCTGACTTTGTGTCCTAGAGGAGAAAATTCCAGTTTGTGGGTTTTCTGCTCAGATCTGAAGGGATGATGCTGTTTGTGCTGTCTTGGTTGTAGATATTACCATCTTAATAATGAGTAACTCCTGGCTTCTTGTACAGGAGTGTAGCCACTCGATAGTTTGGAGGTAGATAAAGATACCCCCTCCCCCGACACACGTCTTATAAGCAGGTCAAATGGATAGTGAGTGCAGCCTGTTCTGTAAATTCAAGACCCCAAACTGAGATGTAGAAGTCATTGAATAGTTCACCCCAGAGGAGATGGCCTTGCTTTGCAGACTCAGTCTCTCTTGTTATTCCTGTCAGGAAACAAGTATCCCCTTCAGGGATGTCTATGGGTTGTCCTTAGAATTTCCTTTCTGGTTCTGTTGTTTGCTCTCTCTCCGAGTCTTCCCTCAATTCATCATGTTGTTACGGTCTCTTGAGTGCCTTCTAGGGCCATTCATTTCATCCTTCGGGCTCCATCTCATGCTGAAGGTATTTGCTAGCCAAATTGGATTATTTTATTCTTTATGATTGCATGGTGCTTGATTGTACAAATGAACCTTTATTTACTTAGCCAGCCCCTCATTGGTTGCCATTACAGATACACCCCAAGGTGTAATGCTGTTTATGTGCTATCTTGTACACGTGTGCCAGGTTTTTTGTAGGTTACATGCCAAGACATATGAATGTGTAATTTTGACAGATAATGGGAAGTTGAGTTTGTGGAAGTACCAGCCTGTATTTTTGCTGAGAATTCTGAAGCTCCCTTTCCTCGGGCTTACTGGTGGTGCTAGTGGTTAGGAGCTGCAAATGATGTTTTAATTTTAAGTAAGACTGAATGCATTAATATGTGTGTTAGAATTCTTTTGTTTATTGGGTTATTTGAACCAATCACCATTCTTTGGAGAATTAACCCAGAGGATATATGTAAATCTCTTTTTTTTTCATGCCTCTTACCTAATAGAAGCTCAAGAAACATGATCTAAGTTTGCATTCTTGATAATCAAGTCTTTAAAGTTGGAGGCGGGGAATGACTAGTTCAAGGCTTGTATGAGGGACAAAGCCAGAAAAAAGCCTTTAACAGTAAGAAGACACCTACATGTAGGGTACAGCTCTGCCCCAGCTAAGTTTCTGCAGTTGGCAAGTGCTGTTTCCGATCCCCAGTTTTCCCTGCTTTGCCGGGAGCTTTGCATTCGGTCCTACTGAACTCTTAGGTAAGATGGACACTAGGGCAGCCTACAGGACACCCAGGTTAAAGCTGACTTGAAGCCTCTTGGTTCTGTTTACATTTGAATGTGTAACTGTGGTTCATGATAGGAGGTGTTGGAAAGAGGGGTCCAGGACTAGGGTCAAGATGCTTCATCCAAGTATCTGCGCGAGAGGAGTTTTATCATTATAGATATAGTGTGGAGTAGAGTTACCCTAATGTTTGAACTTTTTAAAATCATTAACATAAGGTCAGGAGAAATTGTGATTTTTAAAAATTCTGTTGCTAATTTACTATAAAAAGCTAATTTGCAGCTGGGTGGTGGTGACACACGCCTTTAATCCCAGCACTCGGGAGGCAGAGGCAGGCGGATCTCTGTGAGTTCGAGGCCAGCCTGGTCTACAAGAGTTAGTTCCACTCACCAAGGCCAGCTGGCCTGGGTCTGAAAAAGCCCTGGATAAAACCGGTCTCGCTGAACATAGCGGACAATGAGGACTACTGAGAGCTCAAGAACAATGGCAATGTGTTTTTGATCCTACTGCACGTACTGGCTTTGCGGGAGCCTAGGCAGTTTGGATGCTCACCATACTAGACCTGGATGGAGGTGGGTGGTCCTTAGACTTCCCACAGGGCAGGGGACCCCGATTGCTCTTTGGGCTGATGAGGGAAGGGGACTTGATTGGGGGAGGGGGAGGGAAATGGGAGGCGGTGGTGGGGAAGAGACAGAAATCTTTAATAAATAAATAAAAAAAATAAAAAAAAAATGTAAGAGAAACAAACAAACAAACAAACAAACAAAAAAAGAGTTAGTTCCAGGACAGGAACCAAAAGCTACGGAGAAACCCTGTCTCAAAAAATTAAAATAAAAAAGCTAATTTGCATTTTTCAAATAAGAACACATCTTAGTTTGCTTTCTATTGCTATGATTAAAAAAAAATTCTGACAAAAAAAAATTCTGACCAAGAGCAACTTGGGGAAAAAAGGGTTTATTTGACATTTCCATGTCGGTCCATCATTGAGGGAACTTACTCAAGCAGAAACAGAAGCAGGACCCATGAAAGGAATGCTGCTACTGGCACGCTCCCCATGGCTTACTGAACCGGGACCACCTGTCTAGGGGTGGCCACATTCAAAGTGAGCTGGGTTCTCCCACATCAACTATCTGTCAAGAAAACGCAGCACAGGCTTGCCCATAACCAATGGTGCCTCTTCTCAGGTGACTGCAGTTTGTATCGCTGTTGACAGAGTATTAGCCAGCACAGTGATCCATCAAAGAAAGCCTTCTGCTTTGCTAGGGTTGTTCCCAGGGCTTGACTTGGTTGGCAAGCAGGCTGTAGGCTGAGATGCGTCTTCAGCCCGAGAGCCTTTCTGAGCGAGTCCTGGCCCTTCTGTGTCCTCTTAGGAGGATGATGTGAAACAGCCGCTCCTGAACTTCACCACGCGCTGCCGTTAGGGCTGGCCACTGCTTCCCAGCCTCTTTTCTTCTTAGCTGTGTGCTGCAGTGTTGTGTGTCTTGGACGTTGTGTGCTGCAGTGTGTGTCTTTAACATTGTGTCTTTGATTTGCCTCTTTGCTTCACCTTTGGTTTCTCCATCCTATTTCCAGTGTTTTTTTTTTTCTGTTTTCGTTTTTTAATTTTATTTTTTATAGATAATCTGCGTTTCTCTTGCCTTTTCTCTCCTCTTTGCATGCTGGTTCTCTAGCACAGAGAGCCTACACAGAGGCACTGAATAGTTTGTGTTGGTTTCCTCCTTCCATGAAGATCTGTTCTGTTTCACTCCCATGCTACCAGACACCGCGTTCTTCTCTGAAGGGCAGGAGACTGCCAGGCAGTGGCTCTCCCAATGATACGCTGCATTGTGACCTGCACCCTTGCCAGGCACTGAAATTCCAAGTGGGGCATACTTGTCCAAGATTTCAATTTTCTTAACCCTTAGAAAAATTATTTTTGTTAGTCTAGCTTTGTTGGAGAAGGAGAGCTGTAGGTGCTCAGTGATCTCCAGCCCAGTGATTGTCCAGTGCAGAATGGCCAGCAGCCTTTGCAAACTTTTTACGCGAAGTTGTCTTTCAGTGATAATCGAGTGCAAACACACTGAGCCCCATTTTAATCCTCCAGAATTCATTTTATAACTATGACCAAATAGAACATCTGTTTAAATTCCATAATGTTGGCTTCATGGGAAAAGAAAATCCCTGTTTGTCCTTGGAATTTGTCCATTGCTTTCTTATTCAGTAAACGTGTACTAAGACATTATTAATGGGAATATTAAACAAATGACAATAAAATTTCCCCTTTAATTACACAGGTTTATAGGATGAGTCACCTAATTGCATTTGCATTACAGTAACTACTAGAGACCTGTGAAGAAAGAAGGATACATCATTCAGTTAGTCCTGTAGTGTAAGATCTTGACGTCACTGTGCTGCAGCTCGGATTTTAGCCTACACTTTCCAAAATCTCTTCAGTAAATATTTTTAAACAGAACAATTCAGTAAAATTAATGTAGAAAAAATAACTTTAGTCCTTTACTGTCTGCGTTGTGAGGTCCTGTGCACAGAAGCCAGCTGCTGTTTTCTTTCCTATTCTTGGGACAAATTCTGTTCTCACCTTAAAGCTCCAGAAATGCCTAGGCCTGCCACATGGCCCAGCTGATGAGGCCTGGCAGCCTGAGCTGATTCCTGGGACCCCCATGGTGAAAGGAGAGCGGGCTCCCTGAGCTGTCTTCCGGTCTCCACACATGTGCCACGGTGCTCAGTGCACACAGACACACATGTGCCACGGTGCTCAGTGCACACAGACACACATGTGCCACGGTGCTCAGTGCACACAGACACACGCACAGTAAACAAGTGCAAGGGTGAAGAGTGGTGGTGGCCTCACGCACTTCTCCGGCACATCTCTCGTTCCCACCAGCCCGCTCTTTCCCATATCCAGCACAGTCAGTTTCTGTCTTCTTTTTCTTAATATCCTTTCTGGTGTTCTTGAGTCTTCTACAGATAACCTTGTCTTCATTTCTATTAAGGTTGCTCCGGTGGGAGGGATGAATACACACACACACACACACACACACACACACACACACAGCCATGAAATATACAGACACATGCCCACACACATATTCTTGAACAACTATTTTCTGAAATTACATATAAAATATATAATTTGTTTTGCAAGAGGATCCTTCATCAGATAAATGCCAAGTATGGTCATTGAACACTAGAGCTTGAAAAGTCTCGAGTCCTATTACTGGTATAATCTTACTGTCTGCACTAATTCCATATTTCTAGAAGGGCTAAGAGAGAAACAACATTTATATATTAAGAAAATTAAATTAGAAGTAAAATACAGAAATTTTATGAGCAGTTCAAGGTTGAAGGTTATTTGAAGGAACTTGAAGATTTGTGTCTGTGAGGTTTGACAATCTGGCTCAGACTACCATGGGTTCTTATAATGAAAAGCTACAGTTTGAAATAATGACTTAATGTATTTTTAAATCTTCAAACTATAAAGCATTGGCCTTTTTCCAGATGAGTGAGCCGATTCAGCAGAGCTAGGAAATGTTGTGATTGGAATTTGAGGTCAAGTGTGTGAAGCCCCAAAGTGTGCATTCCTGGTCACAGGATGTCACTTGCTTACTCCTCACATTTAAGCCCACTGATCTCTCACTTTCAGTAAATCCCAGGAAAATGACTATAGCAAAGCTTGGATCAAGACCGGAAGCTGAAAACAGCACATTGCCCTGTGGGTGTGGGTGTGGGTGTGTGTCTATGCGTGTGTGGATGTATGGATGGGTGTGTGGAGGGAAGTATGTCTGTGTGTGTCTGTGTATGTATGGGTGAGGGTGTGTGGAGGGAGTGTGTCTGTGCATGTGTAGGTGTGTGGAGGGAAGTGTGTCTGTGTGTGGCTTTGGGTGTGTTGGCATGTGTCTGTGTACATGGGCGTGGAGGCCAGAGGAGGACACTGTCTGGCTTATCACTTGAGGCAGGGTCTGTCACTCAACCTGGAACTCTGCTGGCAGCCAGCAAGCCCTGCTGATTCTCCTGTCTCTGTCCTCCATGGCACTGGGTTTTTAGGCAGGCATTCAGCCATGTCCTGATTATTTTTTCTTAAACATGAGTAATTATGCTTTTTTTTAACCTCAAGTGCTGGGGACCCAGGAACCATCCATCTCTCTAATACTAGAGCACAAAATCTGAATTTTAAAGAATTCTATAAACTTCATTAAACTTGTTTAAAACTGTTTTGACTTCTTGGACATCTATCTTCTCTGGGCCTCAGCATGTCCAGTAGGTAAGAAAGTTGATGCTCGGGCATTGAGATGGCTTTGGTACATAGCCAAGCAACTATTATGCAATGGTGGAAAAGAAGAAACCAGTAAAAAACATTTTTTTCTTCTCTGAAAATGGTTACCTAAGTTGATATGAAACGTGTGGTGTAGAATGAGACACTAGAGGGCGCCCAAGGCCTGTGTATTATTGAAGTTGGAACTCTCAACAGGCAGGAGGAACTGGAAGCTTGGTAATGTTTGCTGCCATCAGTAAGTGGTTCAGATTGGAGTGTGTTCACAATTGTTTATGCTCCTGATAGAAAGTACTTAAATGCATAGATTTGTTTTTTAGCTTTGGTACATACATCCTCAGAATTTATTATTATTATTATTATTTAAAATTTAAAGTCAGTGTCAGCTAGTAGAGTGCTCGTAGTTGAAGCCTGTGTTTGTTCCCCAGTACTGCATAAAAATGGGTGTAATATGCCAGGCAGTGGTGGTGCACACTTTTAATCCCAGCACTTGGGAGGCTGAGGCAGGTGGATCTCTGTGAGTTCGAGGCCAGCCTGGTCTACAGAGTGAGTGCCAGGACAGGCTCTGAAGCTACAGAGAAACCCTGTCTCAGAACACCCCCCTCAAGAAAAAGGGTGTAGCAATAGATGCCTGTAATGACCCAACTGGAGGCAGAGACGAGAGGATCAGGAGTTCGCGGTTCTCTTTGCATCTCTTTTAAGTTTGAGGCCAGCCTTGGATACATGGAACTCTTAAAAAAAAAAAAAAAAGTCAAAAATCCAAATCAAAAGCAAATGAAGACAGTGCTTCCTTATCTAGAACAGGCTGACCCCAAACTCAGCCCCCTTATCTCAGCCTCCCAACCCAAACACAACAAAAATATAATGAATTTCAGTATGAACCTGAGGCAACCTCATACGGCCAAATGGGGAGATGGTGTGCTGGCTTGTCAGGGTGGTGAGAAGTCATGATGGAAGCTTGCCTGCCGTAGGAGTCAGAGGAGACTCAAGAGGCTTCGGGGCCTGGGGCAGGGAGCAGATGTGTAAGGCAATCCTTGAAGTTCAGCTGAGAGCTACGGTCTAGACTTTCGGCTTTGCAGTACTGGCCTCAGCCTGCAGCCCTGTGGTTTTCATTCTGTACTGTAGTTGCTGCTATTTTTCCATGTGCTGGGAACAAGCCTCAGCCTTGTTAGGTGCCTGCTCTGCCCCTGGGCTACTTTTCCAGTCCCATGGACACTGGCTTCAAGGACTATTCTAGAACCAGCAGCAGAATGTGTGTGGACTCTATACCATACTAGTGACTTTGATAGAAATCTATAAATTATTAAAAACAAAAAAACAAAAAACAGGGACTAGAGAGCGGCCTTGATGGTTAAGATGACCCCTTCCAGAGGACCCAGGTTTGATTCTTAGCACCTCACATGGCAACTCCAGTTGTAGGGCGCTTGACCTCTCTTCTGGCTTCTGTGGCCATAGCTATGTGCATAGACATACCTGACAGGCAAAAGACGCATGCACAAAAAGTAAAATAATACTTTTATTTTTAAAAGAAGTCAGGACCACGAGGGGTGCACCCACCCACGGAGACAGTGGGGCTGATCTATTGTGAGCTCACCAAGGCCAGCTGGACTGGGACTGAAAAAGCATGGGATAAAACCGGACTCTCTGAATATGGCGGACAATGAGGGCTGCTGAGAAGCCAAGGACAATGCCACTGGGTTTTGATCCTACTTCATGTTCTGGCTTTGTGGGAGCCTAGCCAGTTTGGATGTCCACCTTCCTAGACCAGGATGGAGCGGGGAGGACTTTGGACTTTCCACAGGGCAGGGAACCCTGACTGCCCCTCAGACTGGAGAGGGAGGGGGAGAGGAGTGGGGGGAGGGGGAGAGGAGAGGGAGGAGAGGGGAAAAGGGAGACGGGGAGGGAAATGGGAGGCGGGGAGGAGGCGGAAAAATTTTTTTTTCAATAAAAAATTATATTTAAAAAAAAAGCTATAAAAGGGCCAGGTTTGGGCATTGTGTGAAAGAATTTAAAATAATCTAAAAATGGCAAGTTAAATTTAGAACTTAATTCTTAAGCTCTTACTGTTTTGTCAAAGAAAGAAGTGGAAGGAGTTAGCAGTGCTGCCCATCCTGTCTCCTTCCTCATTTTGGACACGGCTTTTGTTTAAGCCATTTGATTAGGCCTGTACTTTTGGATACTGTGTTTAGACATCAGAGTGGGGAATTTTTGGGATAGAAGGTGGGGTGTGGTTTGCAGTATGCTCCTCCCAGCCTAGGGTCCAAAAGAAATGCATTTAAGTGCTTTGTATTTGTGTTCCTCCCTCCCTTCTGCCCTACCATTTTTTTCTGGGTACGTGCGGCGTGCCTCGTATTGGCTGAAGATCCACAGGTCCTGTGACAGTTACACGGTGTGTAGTTCGTCTGTTAATTTACTTATTTGTTTACCAAGGGTTTTCACCATCCTTGCAGACATTTGGGTTTAAAAGTGTTCATAGTGTACACAGGGCGTCTCACTTGTGAAACCACGGCATGTCCTCAGAAGGTGGGAGATGCAGCTCGGACATGGGTGTTCATTTATTTCCCTCATGACTTTGACATTTTGTCCTATGGAGCCACGCATTAGATTGTCTGGTTTCCTGTGATTAGTTGTGGGTTACTGGAGTCTGTGTAAACACTGGCGGCAGGTGATGCCCTGGTGAGCACCTGGGTAGGTGTTCTCTGATTTCCATGCGTGGATGTTTCAGTTCCTTGTAAAGCAATCCTTGGAGTGATATTACGAGGCTGTGTGACTCTCCTGTTCCCCAATCATCTTTCACCTAATAGTTTTACCATCTGTGGATACTTCTTGCTTGAAACATTTATTACATTGGTATTGCAAAATGATGATTTTCCTAGTACTGTCTTTTCCTCTGAGTTTATTACTTGGCATTCATCTGTGAAGAAGAGTTTTCCTCTTTCACCCTGAGATTTTTTTTTTAATCTTCACTGTGGACTCATGGCTTTACTTTGTTGTTTTGGGTAACAGCTTTATTGAGATGTATTTCACACACCATTAATCCACTTGTTTCAAGTGGCAGTTTAGTGGATCTTAGTGTAGCCGCAGGTATTTGCTCCTCATCACCACAGCAGTGGTCTTTGCTTTCTTGTCATGCTCAGGAATCTGTTTGCCCGTCTCTCAACATCTAGCTTGAAAGTTGCTGCTTTGATTGTCTAGGGAATTTTCCTTTCCTTTTTTAACTGGCAGAGTAGGCTGCTGAATAAAAAAAAAAAAATCCTCTAAATTTTTTGTCTTCTGGATTCCCCCCTCCCGCCCCTGATTCTTTTTTAATGGATAGGAAAGGCCGACTAAAACCATTCCAAACCTTATTATATTTCCTACCTTTTCATGAGAATGTCTGCTTTTTCTTGAGTTGTTGTACTGTTGATGTGTGTACATCAGTGAGCCAGGACAGTTCTTTTTCTAATTTCGATTCACAAAATAATATTTTCTTGTAGAGATTAAGCCACTAGCGTTTCCAAGTTATTGTTAGGTTATCGTGTAGTCACATTAATCTTGACATTGACCTATTGGAAGGAACAGGTTACAGCCTGGAATTCATGGGGGGCTTTTCATGCAAGAGCAGCTAACTGTAGCTGTTCTTCTTGTGTCTTACAGCCGAGGGGCTGACCACGTTGCGAGAACAATTAATATCCCTGGTGGGGTTGCTGCATAGTGTTAGTTCACTTGGACTGGTTATAGCACCAGTGGGGCACAGAGTCAGCTCCTCGTAGGGGAACATGTCAGGTGCTGACGAGTGCAGCACTCAGCAGTCGCTGGCCCAGAGTGAGCCTTCTGTTGTGGGAGCTGCGGGCCTGCTTTACACCAGAAATAACAACACACAAACTGTATTCTTTTAAACACTGCTTGGCCCACTAGCTCTAGCCCTTACTGGCTAATTCTCATATCCCGATCAACCCATCTCTAATAATCTGTGTAGCACCAGTCTTACTGGGAAAGATTCAGCATGTCTGACCTGGCGGCTTGCTTCATCGCGTCTGCCCCAGAGAGCAGAGCTAAGGCATATGTCTGAGGCGTCTTACCTCACTTCCTCTTCCTCCCAGCATTCTGTTCTGTTTACTCCACCCACCTATGTTCTAACCTATCAGGGCAAAGCAGTTTTTTTTTTTTATTAATTAACCAATGACCTTCCTCCATCAGCCTTCTCTCTGAATAAGTTGGATTTGCAGTAATGCTTTTACAAGAGTTCCTAGCAGGAGGAAGCGTGAGATGGGCAGACTGATACTGGGAAGCATCCTAGTAAAGTGTGTGCTGCTTAATTGTCTTCAGAATCTTTAGTAGCTGGAATGTTTGTTTCAAGTGGTACTAAGGGCTACACTCGGAGTTCCTGCCTGGATCACATGCACAGGCCCCCTTTGGAACTGTACTTCTTCAACCCCGTGCCCAACTCAAGATTTAAGTTAGAGTGGCAAGCAGAGTTGAAGCTGAAGTAGAGTTTGTTTGTTCGAAGGTCCATTGATGTCATGCCATCAGTGTTGGATAGACTAGAAACACACACACATGCACATGTGCACACATTCACTCCACTAGCACCATCCCTACCACTAACAGTTAATAAAAGGCGTGGATTTGAGAGAACAAGGAGGGGTCTGTGGGAGGAGTTGAAAGGAGGGAAAGGAAAGGGGGAAATGATGTTATCATAATTTAAACAAACTTTTTTTTTTTTTGAAGTTTGAGACAGTTCCAATGCCTGTCCTGGAACTAGCTCTTGTAGACCAGGCTGGCCTCAAACTCACAGAGATCCACCTGCCTCCCGAGTGCTGGGATTAAAGGCATGCACCATCACCACCTGACAATTTAAACAATTATTTTAAAAAACCCATCCAATGCTCATTATCCTCACTGGTTCTGGTGACACTGTAAAACACCTGCTAACCTATTTAGTGTGGTTATTTTTATTTATTTTTATTTGAGCACCAGAGGTTATAAGAATGACTGTGGCAAGGGTGCCCTGAGGCTAAACTGTGTGGATATAGAGGTATGTCCTTTTGCTCTTGACTCCTAGTCTGGGGTTTCACTTAGAAGGTTCGACTCTGCTTACTCTCATTGCAAGTTAAACCAGCCCAGCCTTTTAGCAGGGCACCTACTGCAGTTCCTCATGCTGAGCTGGTGCTAGAGGTGGGCTGCAATCAGGGAGTAGATAGTCACCCAAAAGCTTACTAAGTTAACCTCGTGCAGAACAACACCCCGAAGAGTTGATTTTCCATTCACCGTTTAGAGAACAGTAAATAGGTATTAAAATAGTAGACAGTCTCATGATGAGACGTTTTAGGCATTGCTCAATATATATGACTTTGTCAACTTGAAGTGGCTCCTGTATTTTCTCAGACTTGCTTATGTGTATCTGCCAGAGCCTGTTATTTATATTCCATTTCTGAAAATAAAGAATTGGAGCCATCAAAATTGGCAAGCGTTAAGCATGCTAATTAGTTCAACATACTGACCAATTCTCTGAATTACTAGTTCAAAGGAGTGTGTGGACAGGGATGAAATTAGATTTAGGCCTTTTTCACTCTGGTTGTTTTAGGATCCTTGGGGTTGCTTTGATCTGTAAATAACAGCTGTTTCTTCATGCATGGTTCAGGATACATGAAACATGTTCCAAACTGTGTCTCAGACTTGGAACTCAGCACTGTGATCCTGAACTGGACATGCACACATTAGCTGCAGCTCCTTTAGAAATGCCTGCTTGGATCTGTGAACAGATTTTTATTTTTCTTTACTTTTAAATAAGCTGGTATAGCATAGTTTTAAGGTACTACATAAAATTTACTCATCAGTTACCAAAGGGTATTGACTTAATTTAAATATGACTTTCAATTACGAAAGCTGAGACAGCTGTGAACACATGTAGATGATGTTGTATGTGTGTATGTTTATGATCTTATAAACACATAGAAAGTTATTCACATGTATATATGTATATATATATAACTAAATATTATAGACGCCTACTTTGTAAAGATAAACATGCTTGTCTTGCTTGCTAAATATTTAAATTTAAGAACTATTTGATAACTAGAACTACTTCACTTCAGTGCACAAAGCAGTTTACTTACATATCATAATTTATACCTCTTCTGGTCCTATGTGAGAAGATTTTAGTGCTGGGGAAATTGTTTTAAGAAAGGGCGGAAAGTAAGTAGTAGATGAAGAGAGAGACATTTAAAACCAAGGCGATAAGGACCAACCTAGCTTTCCTTGTCTTCCACACCTTGGTCAGAAGGTTTGAGCTGTAGGCTCATTCTCGCCAGGTGTGGTGTGCAGCAAAACAGTGTCATCAAAACCCTGTTAGTGTCCTTGGCATCCTTCTGTTTACAGATAATATCAGAGATAACGGACTGAGGAGATGGTGTACCCTCTTGCTGAGGATGTGTGTTCAGTTCCAGTGTCAATGTCTGTGAGCACAGAACTACTTGTAACTCTAGCTCTAGGGATACAACACCCTCTGCAGCTACCTGCACACCATGACACACCTGCATAATTAAGAAAAACAAAATCTTGTAAAAAATAGAAACAGTCATGTCTTATATTAACTCTAGAAGTGAGATCTCTATTTGGTAAAGCCTTTTGTTCATTGCAAACTACACAAGGTTAAAGTGTCTTCCACTATGTCTTTTCTTTACCGTCCACTCTATCAGACCCCAGGAAGCCAAGTCCCAGTTACAACAATATAATCTGTTGTCTTGTGACTTTTTGAGGTGGCATGGACCATGTTGGTTTTAAAATGCTATACTGTAACTTGTCTTGGTAGTAATGCCTGTAGGCTCCTGGCTACGCTGCTGCACGCCTGCCTTCACACCGCACAGACTGCACTGGTGTGGGAGAGACTGCGCAGCCTGCAGAGTCGGCTCTCCTTGTTATCTGGTCAGTTAGAAAGAGGTTTGCTGAGTCCTGGACTCTAACATCCGAAGAATGTTCCCTGCCTGGGTTGGGGTTCCTTTTTGTAGAACCCCTTCTTAGCTCCAGGGCCCAGAAGTCTTTCTAATTGCCAGGTCCGCTGACTATCAAGAGAGGGGGGATGCCAGTCTGGTTCTTCAGGTGTGGTGCCTGAGCCAACAGCTTCAGCATTACCTGGGTACTTGGTAAGCATGTAAGTCTGTAAGTTCTGCTGCAAGTGAGAGCAGCTGGACTGTGTGATACCAAATCAGAGAAGAGATTTCCCTGCAGAGCACAAGCTTACTTAGTGTATGCAAGGTTCTGTGCCTTCCAGTCCCCAGCACAGCAAAACAATCAGCAACCAAGACAAATCCCAAACAACCAGAAACAAAAAAGAGGTTCTTGTTCTGTTTTAAAATAAAACGGTGGATAATATTGCAGGGATTGGTGAGCTCAAGTGTTTTTTCGTCTCTAGTAACGTTTTTGTCATGTTTATGATAACTCCTGATGCCTGTGTTGTCCTCCACATATTTTTCATGCAGACACAATGCAGCGGATTATTTTGATAGTTCATGGTTGTTTATTACGTGCTTTGCTCACACTCACACGCACCCTCTATTCTCATCGTGTTGTTAGAGGACAATAAACAGCATGATTGATTTCTTCATGTATTTTTCTTTTTTTTTTTCTTCCTGTTTTTGGTAGTTGACTACTTTGAATTTTTAAAGCTAAGAGATTTAAAATAATTTTCAAGATAAAAGAATTATATGAAGAATTATTTTGATTATACCAAAAACACTTTGAGAAAAGAAAAGATTTAGCCAGCCTGTCTGCTTGATTTCTTTCTATTTTGAACAAGGTTGCTGTTGGATCGACCTTTTCCTCCGTGCTAAAAACCCAGTAGGCATGTCCACCATTCAGATGTGCTTCACAGAGAGGAAGGGAATTGCCCATGTCAGGAAGGCATCATGGGATGGTGGTGGTGTCTGGAAAATTGCTTTCATCTCTGAGATAGCTCACACCTGCTTCATTTGGCACAGTGTTCCCAATGCTTGACCAGCAGCCTGCTCTCCCCCTTCCCAGGCTTGTGGTTACAGTAACAAGGAACATGCTTTAACATAAAAACGCACAAGTGCTACTGAAAAATCCAGGGTATGTAAACTGTTAGGTCCGTGTGTGTGTGTACATGGCTACACATAAACACACACACTTATTATATGCTTACACTTTAACATATACAGCTCATCTGACAGCTATGTGGATGTGGATGCCCATGTTGCTTGTGTGTGCATATATTTAGGCCCCCAGCACACTTTCGTATATATATATATATGCCATGCTTATATAGTTTATAATTGTCTGTAAGCCACACGTGAACTGCTAGCCATAGAAGGCTACCATAGGCTGTGTTTGTGCACTAGTTGTATTGAGTCGTCTTTTTCAGTACCCCGTGTGATGGGAGGTACGTAGGGTGTGGTGGCATAGGTTCATGTCAGGAGTGAGCATGTGGTGTCTCCTGATGTTTGTTAGATTTCCTGAACTGCTTTCTTGTAAGAAACTGCTTTCTTGGAGTTTTAGACTGGGGTGTTAGTGCTTTAGTTTTTACTGGACACTGTGCTTATTTAAATGCCGTCATAGCTGTTTGCGGAAGCCCTTGAGAAGTGTTCTCATGCTGCTAGGTTGTGGAAAACGGGCAGTTTATTTGGTTCAGTTTTTCAGAGGGCAGAATTAGACTTTTTCACATTTTATCGATGACCCGTTTGGGCCATCAATAGGCCAGTTCCTGTTAAAAATAATAGTATTTAATATTTAACAAACTGCTAAGCTTTGGAGCCATCTGGATCTTTATTTTCTTTTCACGCAGCATCTGAGTTTCAGCTGTTAGCCTTTCTCCTTTGCTCTGGGAAGGGTCAATTGCTTTTAAAGTCTTTGATGCTTGCTGTGTCAGCCCTTTTCATATTTTCAAAATGCCCGTGTAAAAGGGCTTTTCATCCATTCATGCTGATAATTCTTTTGAACTTGAGGTTTGAACCAAACTAATCAAATT
Organism: Alexandromys fortis; assembly: GCF_014885135.2. Classification (NCBI taxonomy): domain Eukaryota; kingdom Metazoa; phylum Chordata; class Mammalia; order Rodentia; family Cricetidae; genus Alexandromys; species Alexandromys fortis. The sequence continues at coordinate 4,466,195 of NW_026067996.1, forward strand.
TAATTATAGCTCAAATCCTGTTACAGTGAACTCCAGTAGACTTCCAGGCTGATTTTTTTCTTTATTTCCTTTTTGTTACACTGGAATTCAGCCATTACCAATATTACATTAAGTGAGCAGGCCATTGACCACAGTGTGGGAGACTCTTTGCAGTGGCCAGGATTTGTTAAATTGACATGGTAATATGATTTGAACTTTCTCCTTTCTAAAGGAAATCATGAATTAGTCATAAGCAAATTTTTTGTTTGCATAATTCTTATGTAATCTTTTCATATTGTATTTAGTGGTTTCAACAACTAACATCCAGAATTAGAATGTGAAAACTACTTCCTTTTTTGAAAACTTTTGTATTTTCGGTTTGGCAGTTTTGAGTTGCTGACTTCCTCCGTTATCTGCTCCATAACCTAAGACTAAACCAAAACCAGACAGCTGACTACTTACTGTGGTGGGAGTTCTGAGGGCGTCTGCTCTGCTTTCTTTCTGTCTGCCGGCTGTCTTTAGACATTTGGTATATGATACCGAGGAACGTGGGCAGCCCATGCCCAGGGCGGTGGATTGAATGAGCTCTCCAGTTGGTGGAATTGTTTGGGAAGAAGGTGTGTTCTGACTGTAGGTGTGGAAGGGTTTCTCTAGCACAGTGTAGATTTTATTTTACAATTCAGCTCGCGTTTCTAAGCAGATTTGGAAATGACAGCATTTAAAAAACTCCAAGTTTCCTCTCATCCATAAATAAAAACCTATACGGGTTTAGTATTGGGTCAGCTTTTGAGCTTCAAGAATCAAATGGCAGATTTATTCTTTGCTCAGGATATTTGAATCCGAGATGGAAAATAGAGTTTATTAAAAAAAAAAAAAAAAAAAGAACAAAAAGCAGCGTTTCTAGTAAGGTGAAAATGGACTTATTTTGAAATTTTAACTCAGAATTTCCATTTTCCCTGAGTCAACTACGGCATGGGCTTTTGATTTAAAATGAAGTGAAATGTGAAGTTAGTTTATATACTAGTTACTTTAAAGTTTGAGTTTTGTTCCGAGTTGGAGTAGATGCAGATCTTTTCTGTGCTCTGGAATTGTTGCTACACCTCCCACTCTGGCTGGAGAACAGGGCTGTGTCAAAGGACACAAGAGCGCCTTTGGCTCTAGCTGCAGGGAGAGTGAGTAGGGACATGAGTGACAACTGCAGGTTTGTCTGTCAGGGTTCATGTGTAAGCGGGAGGCTGTGACTGGAAAAAGCAAACTTGATTCAAAGGCCCCTGCTGGGCGAAGACCATTTCCCAAGAGCCGTGGCTAGCATTTGACAACAGCCACATCTGGTTTCTTAGCAGCGGACCCCGAGTTTGCCTGATGTTTTTCCTTATCTAAGTGTTGTCATTCAAACTTGATAAAACGTCTTGTCCACAGGTACAGATGCTGGGAGCTGTGGAGCCAAGTGCCCATAAATGTCTAGAAAATGCTGGCGGGAGACTGGGGTGGTAGGTAGATGCACAGGCGGTGAGGTCGCCTGTCTGGATGCGCCTCAGCTGCAGCACCTGACACCTGTGTGGCCCTAGGCAAGTTATTTCAACTGTCTCCTCTCATTTTCTTTCTTTTTGAGACGAGTACAAAACAGTGCCTCCCTCAGAATTATGTGGGGGCTCAGGAGGGTGCCGGTGACACAGATCTGTGTTTACACGTGTGAGGAGCTCAGGAGGGTGCCCACACTGATTTGTGTTCGTACACCTGAAGGGGTCTGGAGAGTGTCCAGGACAATGCTTTGGGTATGGTCCTGTTTATCATGGTGCTGGTGCTGGTGCTGGTAGTCCCCAGAGCTTCCTGGCCTGCCCACTTAGCCCCTCCCAAGTCTCCAGTGTGCCTGTGTACCCAGCTGTACTTACCCAGGTTTTTGGGTATGGAGCCATATCCCTGCAGGGGGTCAGTTGTTAGGGAACTGCCTGCCCTAGGTTCTGCAAGCCTCCACCTTCCTGTTGTTTTGATCCCTTCCTCGCTGGAGCCTTTGCTCAGCCGTGGTTCTCATCTCTTGTGCTCTGCTTCCCTTAGCCCCTCATCACCAGCTCAGCCAGTTTTAATCAGTGTGCATTTGCCTAGAGTGGGTAGGTAAACTGCAGTGGTGAGCCCTGTCTCTTCCAGGATGTGACGTTGCTTGCTACAAAGAAAAGGTTAAGAAAGTGTAGCTTACGTTTAAGTTCAAGCCTTAAACCAAAAATGATGAAAACTCGAGTCTCAAAACTTGACATGGGCAAATTTTGCCTCTAGTTTAGACAACTGCAGTAGCATGTCCAGTCGCAGGGATGAGGGGCCAGCAAGGATAGAGAGGGACACCTGTGTCTCCTGAGCAGGACTTCTGGACCTGCTCCCTCTCCCATGTAGAGGGAGATGTTTAGCAGCATCCTGGCCTCTACCCACTAGATGCCAGATGCCTCACTGAGTAGGGAAACCCAGCTATTCTGGTGGTGGAAGAGCAGAACTGTCCTTGGGTTGACATGGCACTTTGAAGACATAGGAGGTGACAGTTAGGGTAGAGCAGCTTCACGTGTCAGTTACTGTGCTGTCTCTCTTGTCTAACATAGCTGTGCAGACATCGGGGTATTTCTGTTGATGTGGTCTCATGAGGTTGTAATGGATGCCTGCTGTCACAGCAGCCACTTACAAGTGGCAAGTGTGCTGCACGACCTGTTCATGGTGTTGCGGGTGTTCGGAAACCCTGTATCAGTTAGTTTTGAGTTTCAGTAACAAGATGCTCGACATAACAAACTGAACAAAGGGGAAAAGTTGATTTCTACTCACAGTTTCGGTCCATGATTGGTTGATCCCTTTGCTTTGGGGCCTGTGGTGAGGTCGAATTTCATGGTGGTGTGCAGTAGTTGGTGAGCTGCTTACCTCACCAGAGCTTCAGAGTGAAAGAGATTGGAAGAAGCTGGGTAGACCCCAGTGGCCTTACTTCCTGTCTGCACCGCTCACAAGGCAGGGGAGGGTGAGTGTTGTTTCATATGTGTATTGGCTGTTTATACCTCATCCTTTGAGAATGTTTGCTCTTTTCAATAGCCCTTTTGTTGATTGATTTCTTGGTTTAGTCTTTTGAGTTCTTTGTATAGATGTGAATCCTGCATCCAGTGTGAAGCTGGCAAACACTTTCTCCCATTCTGTAGGCTGTGTCTTCATGTGAGTGTCTGTCCTTTGCTGTGCAGAAGCCTTTAATTTCCTGAAGTCCCATTTGTCAGTTGTTGTCACTGTTTCTATAGTGACTAGAGTCTTATTCCTAAAGTGCTGTCTGTGACCTGAACTTTTATTTTTTTTCAAGATTGTTTCTCTCTTTGCCCAGGCTGTCTCTAATCCACCAGTAGCCAAGGATGACCTTGAACTTCTGATCCTCCTGCCTCTGCTCCCTGAGTGCAGAGATCATGGGTGTGAGCCACTGGGCTCAGTTTTATTATCCTGATATTGTGAAGATTTCTCCCTACCTTGTCTTCTGTCAGCTTCAGAGTTCCCAATCTTATGTTAGGTCTTTGTTCCCTTTGGTGTTGATTCCTGCGAGGGTGAGAGGAAGGGATCTGGCTTCATTCTTCTCCATGCGGACATTCAGTTTTGCTAACACTATTTGTTGAAGAGATGGGCTTTTCTTCAGTGTGAATTTTTGGCATCTTTGTAGAAATCAGGTAATTGTAGCTCTGGGTTTATGTCTGGGTGCTTTGTTCTGTTCCATTGACTTATGTGTCTGGTTTTGTACCAGTCCTATGCTGCCTTTATTACCATGTCTGTGGTATAACTTCAAGTCTGCGATGCTGGGGCCTCCAGTGTTGTTCTTTTGTTTAGTATTGCTTTGACTATAAAAAAATTTTAAGATTTTTCCCTCCTATTTCTATGAAGCATGATTTTCAAATCCTGATGGGGATTTTACCGAATCCATAGAATGCTTTTGGTAAAATAAATGCTTTCAAAGTATTAGTTCTCTGATCCATGAACACAGGAGATCTGTCTGATGTCTCTATCTTCTGGCAACTTCTGATTTCTTCCTTCAGTGTTTTTTTTTTTTTTTAAATCTTTTCCTTTTCTTTCTTTTTGTGTGTATGTGTATTGAAACAGTTTACTGAGTATACTGCAAGAGGGTAGCAGGCTGGGAAGTAACTAGGGTACTGCTTCTTCCATTGTTTAAAGATTTCATTGTAGGGTATTTCACTTTTTGGGTTAGTTTTATTCCATAGTATTTATTTTTAATTTAATTTTTTTGAAGCAGTTGTAAGTGATATTTTTGTTTCTTTTTTTCTCGGCGTATTTGCTTTGGTTTGTAGGAAGGCTGCTGATTTTTATATCTTGACTTTCTATCCTTCCACTTTGCTGAGCATGTTTATGAGATCTAAGAGTTTTCTGCTGGAGTCTCTAGGGTCTCTCTTGAACCTAGGGCTAGGTGGCAGCATACAAACTCCCCACAGTCCTCAGGTTTCCATGCCCCACAGTGCTGGGGTTACATGTACACAAGTGGTCACACCCGGCTTTTTATGTGCATGCTGGGGGTTTGAACCCAGGTCCTTATGCTTGTGCAGCAACATTGTTACCCATTGAGCCCCCATTAGTTCCTGATAATGCAGAATCTTTGAGAATAGCAGCCTTTTTGAACTCTTTAAAAAATTTTTTTTAATTCATTTTACATACCAACCACAGCTCCCTCTCTCTCCTGTCCACCTGCTTCCCACACCTCCCCTCCACCCCACCCTCCAGAGATCCACACCCAAGCACCAGGCTGAGCTCCCAGAGTTCAGTCAAAGAGAAGAAGGAGGGATTTGATGAGCAAGGGGCATCAAGATCGTGATGGGGAAACCTTTCTGGACTCTTTACGGACTTGACTTGACCCAGGGGTTAAAATGCTGGAAGATCATCATTCAGCAAATGTTCTGAGGTAGTGGCTCTCAAATTCTTTGTCTCATGTTGTTGAAGAATAAAAAGGATGATGAAAGGCTGGAGAGATGGCTCAAGGGTTAAGAACACTGGCTGTTCTTCCAGAGGACCCAGGTTCAATTCTCAGCATCCATGTGGTGGCAAACAGCTGTCTGTAACTCCAGTTCCAGGGGATCCAGTGCCCTCTTCTTACTTCTGAGGTCATCACACACACATGGTGCATTGACATACATGCATGCAAGACACCCATTCACATAAAATAAAAAAGAAACATGGCTGAAAGAGTGTGAGCAAGTGAAAGCAAGTTTATTAATCAAAGAACAGGAAGAACTAAGGTGCCTGTAATTGGGGGGCGAGGTAGGATCCTGAAGGTGTTGCCTTCTTTAGAGGCTTTTTGTAAGATTTATGGTGAAGGCTAGACAAAGTCTGAATTTTAATGAAATCAGTTATTTTGGGTGGGTTTATTGTGATCTGAGCCAGTAATTGGGAGAGGCTGTCCATTTTTGAGATGTCCCCCTGGCCCAGCTGAGGAGATAGTCACTGCTTGCCAGATTAGGGCCTATCATATTTTGAAATCCTTCCAGCCTCCTTTTCATGTATTTTGTTGTTTGCTGACCTTGGCCTTTTTCTGCAGGCCAGCAACCCTTGCTGGTGTTGATGGCTGCCCACCTTTGAGCTCTTGTTTATCTGTGCTCTCTCTGGTCACTAGTTATGTCCAGTTTATAGTTTACCATGGGCCCTTCCCCATACTGTCCATGGGGAGTCAACTCCTATCTCACTGCTTTGAGATTATTGGACTATCCTTCTAGCTCTGAAAGGAAGTCACCTTGACCTTGGACAATGGTCTTTGTAACGTGTTTGTGAATTCTGTCAGAGTATTTTTGCATCTATGTTTATCAGAGAGATTGGAATATAATTTTCTGGTTTATTGTGATGTTAGTAATTCCAGTTTTCTGAAACTCCTTTCTGTTTAGTGGAATAGTTTGGGAAGCATTAGTCTTAGTTCTTTGAAGGTCTGGGGGAATTCAGAAGTAAATCTAACTGTGTTTGGATTTTTTTTTTAAGTTGAAAGTTTTTTTTTTTATTACTGCTTTATACTTGCTGCTTGCTTCTTAAAGAGCCAACTCTATTTCCCTGAGTGTTTGTATGTTTTTTAAAATTAATTTCATCTTTTTCTGACTCTATGGCATTAGCTTGTTACTTTTCCAAGGCCATAAGGTACATCATTAGGTTATTTATTTGAGTTCTATCTCTTTTGTTTAAAAAAAGACTTTATTATCTTAAAAAGTTATGTGTATGTGTGTTGTGGATGAGGGGTTGTACACATGAGTGCAGTGTCTGCAGAGGTCAGAGGAGAGTGTCAGATCTCTGGAGTTGGAGTTACAGGCAGTTCAAGCTGTTCGACATGGATGCTGGGAACTGAGTTCAGGTTCTCTACACGAGCAATACACATACTTTCTGCCCAGCCACCATCTCTGCTTCCTAAGTTTTCAAATGTAGGACCTTATAGATATGGATTTCCTTCTTAGTGCTGCTTCCACTGTATTTCATAGGTTTTTGTATGGTTGTTTTCATTTTCATTCAACTCTGGGAATGTTTTAATTTCCTTTTAATGTCTTTGAAGGCTTTCCATTATCCATTTGTGTGTTTTCTAGTCTTCACACTTGGTATATGTCCTGTCATTTCTCTTGCTATTTGTTGTAGGAGCTGTGGGCTGTGTTCCTGCCGCCCCAGCTCCTGGTCGCCTGGCTAGCTTATACCCCGAAATAACAACACACAAACTGTATTCATTTAAACACTGCTTGGCCCACTAGCTTTAACCTTTTATGGGCTAATTCTCATATTTTGCCTAACCCATTTTTAGTAATCTGTGTAGCACCAGTTTTACCAGGAAAGATTCAGCATGTCTGACCTGGCGGCTTGCTTCATCGCATCTGCCCAGGAGAGGGGAGCTATCGAGTCTGAGCTCACTTCCTCTTTCTCCCAGCATTCTGTTCTGTTTACTCTGCCTATCTAAATTTTAACCTATCAGAGCCAAGGCAGTTTCTTTAATTAACCAATGACCTTCCTCCATCAGCTATTGGTTTTTTTTTTTTTTTAGTTTTATTCTATTGTCAGATAGCATATAAGAAGTTATTTTTAAATCAGTTTTTTTTATTTGTTATGACTTGTTTTATTTTCTATTATATGATCTATTTTAGGGAAAGTTTCCTGGGCTGCAGAGAATGTGTATTCTGCAATGTTCCATGGAATGTTCTGTAGATGTCTGTTAGGTCCGTTTGATCTGTGGTTAACATAGATATTTCTCATTATTTTACTTTTTGTTGGGATGCTCTGTTTATCAGTGTGACTGGGTGTTGAAGTCACACACTGTTTTTGTGTTGGGGTAAATCTGTGTCTTCCCATCTACCAGTGTTGTTTTATGAAGTTGGATGCACTGCATTTGGCACTTATATGTTTAGATATATAATGTCCTCTTGATAGGTGATAAGGATATCAATACGATGTGATTGTCTTTATCTTTCCTGATTAATTTTGGTTTGGACTTTTATTTTGTTGGATACCATTTGCTTTCTGGTTCCATCTGCTTTGAATTTTTTTCCCATCCTGTGACTGTATTTGCTTTTTGTGATAAGGTGTATTTCTTTGAGATAACAAATAGATGAATTTTGTTTTACAATCCAACCTGCTAGTCTGTGTCTTTTAATTGGGGAAATTAGCCTGTTAATATTCAAAGTTGCTCCAAGAAGATATGATTCCTGTCATCTTGTTGATTCTTGTCATGCTTTGTGCTTTCCTGTTTCTATTGCTTATTCTTGCATTGTTTATTCTTGCATGTAGCCTAGTAGGAAGCCTGAGGTTTCTTCAAGGGTCGTTTGTAGAGCTAGTTTAGTGGTCACGACCCCTTCAGCTTGTTTTTATCATGAAAGGTCTTTTCCCTTTAGTAATAACTGGCAGTTTCATTGGATACAGTAATTTCGATTGTCAGTTACTGTGTTCCAGTGCTTAGAAATACATGATTGTTGTTTTCCTGGGGTTCTGACTTCCTGTTGAGGAATGTGCTGTAATTCTTACGATTTTTGCCTTTATATGTGACTTGATACTTTTCTCTTACAGTTTCAATACATCTTTGTTCTCTCTAGTGTTTTAACCACAATATGATGTGGGATGGTTCTTTTCTGGTCTTGTCTGTCTGTCCTGAATGCCTCTTGAGTCTGGATGTTCATCTCTTTTCCTAGTTTTGAGATGTTTTCCTGAACATGTTGTTTATCCCTTTAGGTTGAAGTTCTTCACTTTCTCCATGTGATCCATGTTTGATCTTTTAATGGTGTCCCGTGATCTTGCGCACTCTGTTCATATTCCTCATTTCAGCCTTTGTTTAATGGTGTCCCGTGATCTTGTGCGCTCTGTTCATATTCCTCATTTTAGCCTTTTTTAGTGTCCGGATGCTCTGACTCATCTCTCTTAGTTTCCATCTTCAGGGTCAATTTCCACATTCAGGCCACACCACAGGTGTCGGGTGGTGTCTTATTGTAGTTTTGAGTTGCATTTCCCTGGTAAGTGATGCTGAACTTTTTTTTTTAAATGCTTGTTGTCCGTTTGTATATCTTTTGAGAGAGAAATGTTTCTTCGGTTCATTTTACAGAGATTATTCTTTTAGGTGGGATGTGGGATAGATGACTCAGTAGTTAAGGGCACTTGATGCTCTCGCCGAAGAACAAAGTTGGATACTAACCCATGTGGTGGCAACTTTCTGTAACTCCAATTCCTGGGGATCTCATATTCTTTTCTGACTGCCCCAGACCCCAGGCTCCAGGCACATAAAATAACATAAATAAACCTTTAAAAATATTTTTATTTTGTTTACTAATGCGCATGTGTGTATGGGTGCTTGTGGAGGCCAGAAGCGGGTGTCATGTCTCCTGGAGCTGGAATTAGAGGCAGTTGTGGGAAGAGTTTGTGGGATTTGAGTGCTGAGAACCAAATCTCTAGTTCTTTGCAAGAGCATCAAGTGCTCTTAACCTCTAAGCCATCTCTCCAACCCTCTGTTTGTTCTTTTAAAAATAGGATAATTAGCACTGGGTATGATGACACAGGAGACAGAGGCAGGGGATTGAGACTTCAGACCTGTCCAGGCTACATAATGACATGGTGTCTCAAGAAGACAGAAAAGCAACAAATGAAGCCGAGCAAATCTGCTGTTACCAACCACGACAGCACGGATGACAAAACCTGCACCGGCAGTGTGACTGACCAAGTGCCTAGCACCGCAGGGCTCTGGGCTTGTACTTCGTTCCCATACTGACCTTCGCGGATGCGTGCGTTCTGATCTGAGTGCCTTCAGCTGCTCTGAGCACGAGACCTTCAGGAGTTCCTGATGGTGGGTTTGGCTGGGGCGTGGCTATCTCTATATAATCTGCTCCTGAACACAATAAAGGGGGTATTCTTGGGGAATTCAAGGATGACCGTGTCGCTGTCTCTCTGTCTGTGTGTGTCTGTGTATTTTAATCGTTGCCCGAAGCTTAGGAACTGGGTGCCAGCGCACAGAGCACAGACGTGAGGGCGCAGTGCGTGGCATTTGGAGGTCCCTGCCGAGATATCGGGAAAGGGAACGCTGAGAGACCACCCTTGGAAGCCCCTCCAAGAGAGGTAAGCAGACAGTGTCGTTCCTGGCCAATGGAGACATATTGAGGAGAAAAGATGGGAGGTATCTTTTCTTGGTTCAGAAAAGAGTCAGACGATAGGGAGGACTTTGATGATTTAGAGCTAGTGGAGGATAGTGAGGAATTAAAAAATCTCTTTAAAAAGCTGAGAAAACGTAGAGTGAAAAAAGACTCACATCCAACTCCCTCAGCCCTACCGGCTTATAATGACGAAGGTTGTTGGTCTTATTTGAGTAGGGGCTCTGGCACTGAAGAAAACAAGGGAGTTTGTTTCCGTCCTGTACACGTGGTTGCACCGGTGATGGAGGTGCCAGACACCAACAACCCAGGGCAAATCATCTGCCAATATTTTGCAATAAAATTTAAAGAAATGAAACAAAGGAAGCTGTAGCTGCATATGGGGCTCAAGCACCCTTCACGTTGGCCATGGTAGAATCTTTCTCCGCTCTGAATTTAACACCAAGTGATTGGCAGCAATTATGTCGTGCTGTCTCATCTGGGGGAGATGATCTCCTATGGCGAGGGGAATATCAGGAAAATTGTAAGCAAACGGCCCAGTTAAATGCTCTAGCGGGTCAAGCTCAACGTAATTTCGATATGTTAACTGGGGCTAGGGCTTATGCCAATTTGCAGCAACAAATTCTGTATGATCCAGGAGTATTCGCCCAAATAGGTGCAGTTGCCACTAAAGCGTGGAAGGCCCTACCTAACAAAGCAGCTGGGGATCAATTACCAAATGTTCTACAAGAACCATCTGAACCATTCCAAGATTATGTAGATAGACTGTTACAAGAGCAGGTAGATTGTTTGGAGATGAGACAACAGCCATGCCTATGATAAAACAACTTGTATTTGAAAATTCCAATAGATATTGTAAGGAAGCATTATGCCCTCACAAAACAAAGAGTTTAAATGACTATATCAGGATATGCAGAGATATAGATGGGAATTCATTCAAGGCCAGGTTATAGCAGCCGCTATTTAACCTCAGAGAAACATAAGAGGACTGGGAGAGAGGGCCGGAGGCCGTAATTGTTTTAATTGCGGAACTACTGGTCATTTTCGAAAGGAATGCCCACAGCTGATAATAAAGGGGAGGAGGAAGCCTGGCTTGTGCCCTAGAAGCAGAAGGGGAGCACATTGGGCTAAAGATTGTTTCTCTAAAACAGATATAGATGGGAAACCTCTGCCACGTACCATTTAATCAACATTAGGGAAACTGGCAGAGGGCCCTGCTCCAGGGCCCCAAAACCTCAGTGTATGGAGCAATGACCGCGGGACCGCAGGAACGGTACCCCAGCAGTGGCCATGTCCAGTTCCTTCCACAGAGAAATCCTTTCGCATTGCTGACCTTGTCAGAGCCACACCAGGGAGCTCAGGATTGGACCTCTGTGCTTCAGCCAGAGCAGTCTTAACTCCACAAATGGGAGTGCAGGCACTCCCTACAGGAGTATATGGGTCCTTACCACCAGGTACCATGGGACTTATATTAGGCAGAAGCAGTGCCCTTTTAAAGGGGATCCAAATACATCCTGGGATAGTAGATGCAGACTATCAAGAGGAGATTAAAGTTAGACATCTGTCCAACAGGAGGTGGTGGTAATTCCTCAAGGTGAGCGGATAGCACAATTAGTGTTGATTCCCAACAAGGTTACCAATAATAAACGAGCCCGTGGCAATCAAGAGTTTGGATCATCTGGAACAGCTGCTTTCTGGGTTGCACAGTTAAATGAACGGCCCCAACTTAGAATAACTATAGAGGGAAAAGGCTTTGATGGTATATTAGATTCCAGGGCAGATATATCAATTTTGTCCTCAAAATACTGGCCAAAGGTACTTCCAATACCCTTGGAAGAAGGTACTGTACGGCTGCAGGGAATAGGTCAAACAAGTCCTCAAAAAAGTTAAAAAAAATATTGAAATGGCATGATGAAGAAGGACATGAGGGTTTTTTCCAGCCATATGTCTTCCATGCACTCAGCTGACAAGAATGAATGTGCCACCGGGGGGTAATGCAGCTGGGGTATGTTATTTAGGGGACTGCTGAAGGAGCAGTGGTTTCTGACCGCTTCTGGGGTCATGGCAAAGCCACTTTTAAAAGTCCCGAGTCTGAAATGGTCACATACCTCTGTTCACTTGAGGGGAAGAGGGTGTGTGGAAAATAGTATGAGGAACCAACAGTCTCTGGGATACTTGAATCTACCTGTCTTACAGGCTTAAGTTGCTCTCTTGTTTTTCTAAAAGCCAGTGTTCTCCTGAGGAGATGCTGTCACTCTCTCCTGACAAATCACTGTTCAGTCAAAGTGACCAAAAGGCTGTGTGGTCAGGAGGGTCTTCTGTTTTATAAAAAATTTAGGGGGGAGATGTTGGGAGCAGTGAGACCCCAGATCCTGAATTTCTTGTAATCCCCCTATTACCCTGGAGAAGCTGGGAGGTGCTAACGGATATATGCTTTGACTCATAGGGTGCTTTCTTTAGCACTTTCCCTGGGTCTTCGTGGAGTTAATCCACAAACAAAATGTTAGCTAAGTTCAACTCATGAGGACACATCAGAAACCAAGGGAGCTGGATGCAGCAGTTTACTGCTGTAATCCTGCTACGGAGGAGCCTGAGGCAGGAGGGCCTTGAGTTAAAGGTAATGACTCAAACCGTCACAGCTCTCAGACTCAGCATGAACCGGATTACACATGCTCCTACAAAGAAAAACCAATGTGATGGGAACATCTTGTCAGGAAGAACCACATTTTTTTAAATTTATTTAAAAGGAGACATATAGTCCAGGCTGCTCACAGACTTTCTTTGTGGGGAGGTGACCTCGAGCTTCTGACCCTCCTTCCTCTCTTCCCAAGTGCTACCGTGCAGCATGCACCACACCTGCCTTGCTCCACATGAATGCAGCAGATGCTTCAGTTCTAGCAGGATTTTCCACATAGGCCAGGAGCATCTGCTTACCACAGAGATTCTGCAAATGTGGTTTTTGGACAAAGTATAACATCAGCTGGCGTTGCAAATGAAGGCAAGTTCTCAGGCCCTACTTAAAGTGGAAATGGGAGGGCTGGATCCTCACCTGTGTTTGAAGCAGGCTTCCATGTAATTAAGAGGCATGGGGATTTTCTGCATTTGGAGTTCTTTGCTGATCCTTGTAGCATCCCGAGAAGCTGCAGATCTTGGTTCATTTGGATGCCATCCCTTGATGGAAGGTATTCTCCCAGCCTAGCCCCTGCCTGGAGTGGTGCTAGTTTGTTGGGTCAGTAGGCACATTTATAGCTCTTTTACTTGTTTATAGATCATGATACTTAGCCATCAGTAGCAGCTTTTTAAAGTGTTGTTGATTTAAATTCTGTGCCGGTGGATTAGGTATGTGTGTGGGGTGGGGGCTGAGGCACACAGTGCAACAAGAGGGAAGGAGAGAAGCTGGGGTTGCCTGATTTGCAAGGTAGTGGAGAGAGCAGCGAAAGTTCACTCTCCTTTGAAATGTTTTCTCCGCGAAATTTTTTCATTTTCTTGTTCCTGATCAGTTTTTTTTGGCTTTGTCACATTCAGTGGTGGCCTGCCATTTAGAGTTCGGAAATAGCGGGGAGAACTTTAGCATTATGCTGGTGGGTAATTTGCAACGAAGGGAAATTTAATTTTTACATTTTTTCCCTCCTTCCTTTCCTCTCTCCTTTCTTATTTTGAGGCAGGGTCTTCTGTATCGAAGCTAGCCGCAGTGTACAAAGGATGACTTGGAACTGCTCATCTTCCTGGCTCACTATCTCTAGTCCAGTTTGTGTGTTGGTGTTCAAACCCAGGGCTTTGGGCAAGCTAGGCAAGCACTCAAGCAGCAGGGCTCTGGCTGAGAGCTTATTTCTCACTGTAAAGGCTGGTGGTCCAGTGTTGAAGAGCTCCACTTGGGCAGGGGTCTTCTTTCTTAGTCACCCCAAGGTGACTTGGGTACGTAGCTTAAGCCTCCGTGAGCTACATGAGACCCTGTCTTAGAAAACCCAGACCAAATGAACCAGGGAGTACTTGCGTTTAAAGGGTTTGCCTTGTTGTCACCAATGAACTTGAAGGCAGTTGTGGGAAGGGTTGGGGTTTTGAGATGATTCTGTATTTGCAGTGAGGATACAGCAAAGAGTCCTTTAAGAAAGGAGTCTTCTGCATTAATATTAATTCACTGGTTTAATATACATTTTGGTTTTGTTAAATAGGACACTTACCCTGTAAAATTTGATATTACTAGCTGAAGCTATTTAAAATGTTTTAATGCATTTTCTCATTGAACAAGTAATGAGATCCATGTTTTCCAGTCTCTGGGATAAAAATAAGCATTGGCTACAGTTCTAATCCCATCTCTACAATGCAGTTTTCTTCTTAGCATGAGCCCTTCCACTGCAGATGCCTGAAGCTGGTGACAGAGGATGTGCTGGAATGAGTGTCTTGCTTTAACAGACTTCTGGGGCTCTATTTGTTTCCCATAATTTTCTGCATGTTTATTTCAAATGAACCATGAAATGACTCAGTGCCAACATGTGGTTTTAAAAACAAATAAGGGTTGGCACATAAATGTTGACTTTGAATTTAAAGTTTTATACTTTTGCCATGACTGACTTCTGAGCCAGTTTGTAGCTCAACACTCAGTCTGTGTTAAACAATTTATCAGCAACAACTTGGATATTCTCTCCCCCCCCCCATTGTCAGTTTTCTAGGGGCACCTGTTCATAATTGAAAAGCGTTAGTTAATAAACCATTTTGATCAAACTGTTCATAATACATTCCTTGTCAGGTTTTATGAAATAGACATGGATTTCCCTTAGGGACCCTTCTTGTCTTATTTTTTAACCATTATTATTTATACTGCATCATAACACCACTTTCAAAAATAATTAGACATGGCATGATAAAATTCCTGTCAGTGGAAAGATTTCTACTGGCATGAGGTGTTGGAATCGGGGTGCAGTGTAGTGACCCCTCTGAGCACTGGGCACTCATGGCCATCTCTCCCTTCTCCCCTCTCTCTGGCTGCCCAGCGTTCACAGCTGTTCTGTGTCAGCAGGCTGTTCCGCTGAGGTGGAAGAAGGAGAGCTTGGCTGTAAGGGCTGATGTGGGAGGGAGAGAAGAGGCCACATCAGATTTGAATGTCTTCTGTTAACAGGGTTCAACTAATTTAGAGTCATGTTGAAAAATCAACGTTGCATTAATAAGAATATTATGATGTAAGAGAAATAATGTAAAGAGCAAAAATAATATTCTGTATTGGTTGCCAAAGTTCATTTATAAGCCCAATTTTATTTTGTCTCATATTTTATGTCTGTTGGGGAGTGAAGTGCTTGAAGGCCCAAGATTAAACTGACAAAAGATAGATTAGCAGGAGAGAGGGAAAAAAAAACAGATTAGCAAGAAGAATAAAAACAAAGTGGATCAAAGTTATGTATACAGGGTACATTAGAAAATGTACCTGGAAGTGGGGTTTGCACAATCTGAGGTCTTAAGTGGGGACTGCAGAGGAGCAGGGAGTTCTTCTGGGAGAGTAGCTGGCCTTATAGAATGAAGATAGGTGATGGCATAGTATGGACAGCGAATGGCTTTGGAAAGATTAGTGGAACTCACCCTGTAGAATGCAGCACCTGGCGATGGGGGTCTCTGTGGTGTGACATTGGCTTCCAGAAGGAGAAGCTTAAAGTTGCCTCTGGGCGTTTATGGCTTTGGGCTTCTCATAATCAGTTCCTTCAAGCAGACAAAAGGCCTTAGGAGTGCCAGTGCCTTCTGATGGAGGAAGGTCATTGGTTAAAAAATAAAGAAACTGCTTGGCCCTCATAGGTTAGAACATAGGTGGGTGGAGTAAACAGAACAGAATGCTGGGAGCAAGAGGAAGTAAGGTCAAACGCCTCAGACAGACGCCATGCTCCCCTCTCCAGGGCAGACACGATGAAGCTCCCACCCAGGATGGACGTAGGCTAGAATCTTCCCGGTAAGCGCACCTTGGTGCTACACACATTAATAGAAATGGGCCAAGCAGTGTTTAAAAGAATACAATTTGTGTGTTGTTATTTTGGGGCATAAGCTAGCCAGGCGGCTGGGAGCTGGGGCGGCAGGAACATAGCCTGCAGCTCCTACAACAGCCTTCCACTCTACTTTCTTGTTACAGAATGGTGTCCTGACTCGGTTTGCATCATAGCTTTGTCTTCCCAGTTTCTGAGAATAATTGTCCATATTCTTATCATGGTTATTCCTTTTGGAAATACTTGTTTCTTTTAAGTCAATTTTAATGAGTTATTTTAGGGAACCTGCTCATTTCATGACTCGTGAGTTTTCACATCCGTCTTCCAGCCTGGCCACCTCAAGTAAGATGGGAATGTAGAGCAGGTGCCTCTAATCTTTCTACAGATGTGTCTGATAGTTTAGACTGCCTGCCAGACCATCGCTGTTGCAGCTGCTCAGCTCTGCTGGTGGCGGGAGAGCAGTCAGACAGTGCATGCGCGTATGGTGTGCCTGAGACGGCCTGTGGAACATTTCATCACCACCAGGAGCTCGCCTGTGCTGCTGTCCAGTGCAGTCGCCAGGCCCCACCATGCACTGTCTTCTCACCAATACTTGGGCTGAGGATGTATGAGGATGTATTGGTTTCTTTAGAAGATTCCGACTGTGGAATTATGCAGTAGTCTCTGGTATCTGGCTTTTGTCATTCTTGTCCTCTAGTGTCCTTTCTCAGGTCGTTTCTCCATCAGATAAAGAATCACTAGATAAGAAGGTTACAGTCACAGCACACAGTCGACATACTGAAGCTGAAGAAGCTCACAGCACTCAAAGACATAGACTCCAGAGTTGGAGCACTGGGGGTGGAATCTGGGCTTTTATGTCTTCCATAGAGTGGGGCAGGGCTAGGTCTCCTTTTCTTTCCTTGAATTGCCCTGGGCAAGATTCACTTTGTGGTTGGGTAGATTCATCTGACAGCAGGATAAGGCAGATGGGGGGTGGGGGAGACAAGGACTGAGATTCCTCTAGAGGAAAAGCTGCCAAAGATCCTTTTGTTTGGACTAGAACTTGTGAGTCAGCCATCTTGGATCAAAGTGAAAGCAGTTGGAGGTCAGTTGGGTATGAGGCAGGCACTTTCCCTAGCTATCCACCTATTTATAGGCCTGAGTTTCTCCCGTCTTCCACGGTATTTGGAGTTTAGTCACACTGTTGAATAAAATGGTTGCCTCTTCCTTTGGGCTGTTAAGAGTTGTTTAGTTGAGTAAGATGTGATTATCGGCTCATCTGTTCTCTCAGAAGTTGACATTTGGGTTGTCAGCTTTGAGCGCAGGTTAGTAAAGCAGCTGTGCCCATTCTTGTACAAGCCTCTGTGTGGATATTTGTTATAGGTACTTAGTGGGATATGGAACATGTGGCTAATATAGTGTGTAAACTGGACAGCCATGATGGCATGCGCCTATGATCCTAGTACTTGGGAGGCTCAGTCAGAAGGATTGCAAGTTTGAGGCCAGACTGGTCTATATGGGGAAGCTTTGTCTACAGAAACAATTTCCCAGAGTGATGGGGTCACATTAGACTTCTCTCAGCCATGTGAGGGCTCTAGTTGCCCAACCCTTGACAGCAACTGGTGTTGATAGTCTTCATAATTTTGAACTTTGCCATTCCATTAGGCAATCACCTTATTTTTTTCTTTCTTGGCTGCTCTGGCTCAGCCCTCCATGTGATGTTGAATAGATACAGTCACTCTGCACCTCCTTCCCATGTTAAGTGTGATGTTGAACAGATACGGTCACTCTGCACCTCCTCCCATGTTCCCAGTCTCTTGTGAAAGGCACACGTAGGGAGTTTTGACAATTAGTGCTATAACCGTTGCTTTCTTATACATGTTTTAATATTTAATTTTATTTGAAGTTGATTTTACATTTCTTTAATTTTTCATATATGCTCATGTGTAAGTGCATACTACAATGTGTACATGCGTTTGTGTGTGTGTATAGGTCAGAGAACAACTTTCAGAGTCAGGTCTCACTTCCACCATTTTGGCTCCCAGGGATCAAACTCAGGCTGTGGAGGCTGGGCTAACAGGCGTCTTATCTCCAGGCCTTAACAATCTTTCCCCCACTAGTGTAAGAGGTTTATTGTGAGAGGCAGAAGGGGGAAGTGAAAGAGCCAAAGGCCATCTTGGAGTGGGGAACTGAGAGAGGCAGGCAGACAGACAGAACGTGCGAGAAGAGAGACAAGAAATACTATAAAACACAAACCCAGAAATCATATGACATATATGTGTGTGTGTGTGTAAATAACCTACAAGGTTTAAAAAAAAAGTAAGAAAGAAGGACAAAGCCCTGACCCGACAGGACATTATGAGAAAAAGGAACCTCCAGAGTTGCCATTGAGTTAGTTTCCTATTGACCATCTACTGTGAGCATGTCTCCTCCATTATTTGATGATTTTATTTAAATTTCCTTCATATATGTATATATTTTAGGAAACCTTTCTGCATTGGGATTTCATACTACCACTTGAATGACCCTTATTTTAACTTGTCTCTCCCTCATCTCCTTCTTCCCTCCCTATCCCTGCTTGATCCTCCCATTCCAGTTCTATCTCCTGTTGTCCATACATAACAATCTAGTCTATTTCCCCTTCCTAGTGAGATATAACTGTCCCCCTTTGTTGAAATAGGAGCGGCAGGGCTGCGTCCCCAGCACCCCGGCCGCCTGGCTAGCTTATGCCCGAAATAACAACACACGAACTGTATTCATTTAAACACTGCTTGACCCATTTCTATCTAGCCTCTTCTAGGCTAATTCTCACATATCAATTTAACCCATTTCTAATCATCTGTGCCAGTGAGTTCAAGGCTACTCTACTGTCTCTTCCTTCAGATTCAGTGTATCTAGTTTCATGTTGGGTGTTGTGCATGGTGATAAACACCCGTCTATTTCAGTTCTTCTACAAATTACCATCTAGTTTGACCAGAACCATTTGTGGAAGATGTTGTCTTTTCTTTTTTCCCCCGATTGTCTATTTCTGGCTTCTTTATCAAAAAAAAAAAAAAAATCAGATGTCCAAAAGTGTGTGGAATTCTATCTAGATCTTCAGTTGAATTCCATTGATCAATGTGTCAATTCTTGTGCCAGTACCGTGCTGTTTTTATTACTATAACTCTGTAGTGCAGTTTGAGATTGGGACTGGTGATACCTCCAGTAGTTCTTGTATTATTCAGGATTATTTTAGCTAACCTGTTTTTGTTCACTTGTTTGTTTGTTTCATATGTGTGTGTGTTTCTCCATATGAAGCTGAAAATTGTCCTTTCAAAATCTATGAATAG
This sequence comes from Alexandromys fortis, assembly GCF_014885135.2. NCBI lineage: Eukaryota > Metazoa > Chordata > Mammalia > Rodentia > Cricetidae > Alexandromys > Alexandromys fortis. The sequence goes on from NW_026067996.1 coordinate 4,485,035, forward strand.
TTATGTTAGAATTTTGATGAGAATTGCATTGAATTTATAGATTGCTTTTTGTAGGATGGCCAGTTTTATTATACTAATATTACTAAATCATTAGTGTAGGAGATTGTTACATCTTCTGTTATCTTCTTCAATTTCATCCTTCAATGTTTTAGTTTTTTTTTTAATCATTTACGTCTTTCTTGATTAGAGTTACTCCCAAGATACTTTGTTTTTTGAGGTTATTGTGAGGGATGTTGTTTCACTTCTTATCAGTTCATTTGCTATTTGTATAAGGAAGTTTACTGATTTTTGTGAAATAGTATTGTATTCAGCTACTTTGCTGAAAATATTGACCAGCTGTTGAAATTTCCCAGAAGAATTCAAAGGGTCACTTAGATATTAGTTGCAAGTAAAGATACTTAGATTTCTTCCTTTCCAATTTGTATCCTCTGATCTCCTTCAGTTGTCTTATTGCTTTAGCTAAGACATCAAGCACTATATTGAATTGGTATAGAGAGAGTGGAAACCTTGTCTTGTTCCCTTTTTTAATAGTATTGCTTTAGTTTCTCTCCATTTAAGTAGATGTTGGCTATGGGTTTTCTGTAAACTGCCTTTGTTATATTGAGGTATGTCCCTTGTATCCCCAGTCTCTCCAGTACTACCCCAACAGGGGCCGCCTGAGAACATTGGAAAATACAGATATTTACACTGCAATTTATAACAGTAGCAAAATTACAGTTATGAAGTAGTGATAAATAATTTTATGGTTGAGGATCATCACAACATGAGGAACTGTATTAAAGTTTGCAGCACTAGGAAGGTTGAGAACCACTGTTCCAGGCCTTTTATCATGAAGGGGTGTTGGATTTTGTTAAACTCTGGTGTCTAGGCATCTGGGTTTTGGAAGATTGTAATTCTAGGTGCTGATATCTGGTCTTGTCTTTGTTAGGTGGGTGTTTTGTTCCTTGGTTTCTGTTGCCCTCTGTGGTTATTAGGAGGGGAGGGTGTGGTGACTGTGAGTTCCTTGGTAGAAAATGCTTCTGGGATCCTGCCAGGTGTGACCACTGAGAGGGAGGTGCTGGTAGAATGTGTTCTAAGGTATTGGAAGTAGACATTTAAGAATGGGAATGGGCTGAGGGGAGCATTGAGAGGGTCCGCTGGAGGGAGGAAAGCCAGGGTGGCCCACTAGGATCTGCTTAGTCCCCTGGTAATGGGGGCATCCAGAAGGGGAGGCTGCAGCAGGTGATCTGCTACAGAGCTGGGGACAAGACTGGGGAACTGAATTGGGAAGTGAAGATTTGCAGTTAGCTTACCTACTTCCCTGGCCAGCTTGTTGATCTTTTGGTCATTATTAATTTTTGCTCTGATCTTGTTCATAATTGTCTGCTGGGTTGGGGTGGCTTGTCATGTTGTTTTCCAGGATTCTACAATGCAGTGTTACATCATTTTATTTTAGATTTTTCTGATGTTTAGTGTAGCTGTGATCTTCTCTCTCAGATCTGCTGATTTCTGTTACAGAGCAGTGTGGCATCTTTTGGTTTTTAGTAATTAAAAGCATTGTAAGAATTTCCTCATTTTTTCAGTGATCCGCCAAATGTTCAAAAGCATACACTTAGCTACATGTGTTTGTAGTTTTTGGATTTTCCTTCCTGTTGATGGCCACTCTTATTATAATCTGATAATTGGGAAATTATCCCAATCATTTTTGTCTGTTGAGATTTGCTTTAGGGATCTGTGTTATGGAGTGTTTCATGAGCTGCTGGAAAGAATAATATATTCAGTAGCTGTTGGGTAGAATCCTTTGTGGGGTTTAAGTCCTCATCTGTGGGGTACTTTAATCTCATGAGTTTGGGAAGTGTGTTTTGTTTGTTTTGTCTTGGTGATCTATGTGTCAGTGAGATTGAGGCATGGGAGTCATCCATGGTATTGAATTGGGTCCTACCTCTCTATGTCCAGCAGTATTTGTGGGATGACTTAGACTTGGTAACATGCCAGACATATAGACTTGCAGTTGTTTTATCTTCTAGAAGGTTTATTTCATTTAACAAGATTTATACTGGGGAGTGTGGGAACTGAGTGATTTTCCACCATCTCTTCATCATGGTGTGATGTGAGATGTCCTTTTGTGTATGTGTTGCTCTTCTTGGTTAATGAATAAAGCTGCTTTGGCTTATGGCAAGGCAGAATATAGTCAGGCTTGAAGATCTATATAGAGTAGGTGGAGTCAAGGAGTTGCCATGTAGCTACCAAAGGAGGACACCACATATTTGCCAGTAGGCCACAGCCTCGTGGTGATACACAGATTAATAGAAATGGATTAATTTAAGATGTAAGAGCTAGCTAGGAATATGCCTGAGACATTGGCCAAACAGTATTGTGATTAATATAGTTTTTGTGATTATTAGGGCATGGGTAGCTGGGAAACCAACGAGCAGGCTCTTCCTACAATGGCTCTTACTGCATTGCTTTTCCTACTCTGGTATTTAGATTTCCACTCATTTCTTCCCTGGTTCCCATAGTTTTCCCTCACTTTTCTCCCCACTGAACATAATTTCCTTTTGTTGCCCTAAATTCCCTCCCTTGCAGAGTCTCCCGAAGGCCACTTATATTCTGTTACCTGCCTTCTGCTCCACACCCTCTCCTTTACATTTCATCTTGATACATCTTGTAAGATGCATGCACATTAATTTGGTCAAAAATATGTGAGAATTGTTCTTCTCTTTTCACTCCTTTGATAAACTTCCTCTCCCTCTATACCTCATATTAATTAATAGCCTAACATTAGCGCATGCATTTATGTTGTGTACTTTATGTATTATCACTGTCTTGATCCAATAGCTTTTGCCCTGGATTTTATATGATACATAGTATTTTTGTATTTTATTTTTCTTCATATATGTAAAATCAATTATGCCAACAATTACACTTCCAGAACATTCTTTTAAATGACTGCTTCCTATTCTGAGGAAGAGTCATGTGTGGGTCCAGCTGTTTTCTTATTAATGGCTTTTGCTTCTATGTGCCAGTTGCTGCAGACAGTTCTACAGTGAGCACCCAGGTATCCCTATCCATGCTTCGTTTTTGTTGTTTTGTGATATTTTGTGTTTTGACAAATAAAGTTTGCCCGGAGATCAGAGGGTGGAGCTAGCCACTAGTTAACTGACCATTGAAGCCTGACAGTGGTGGCAATACCTTTAAGACAGGAATCCAGGAATGAAACAGATAGGAAGCAGCTGGCAGCTGCTCCTGGTTCTCTGATTCCAGATTTTTATCCCAATATCCGACCTGGTTTTTATTAAGATTGAGATTAATGCTTCATTTTGCACTGTGCTTTTCTTAGCTCATTGGATCTAAAGACACGTTTTTAAAATAGCTGTTTCTAGAGTATAGTCTCTCAAAGTATATTCTGAGTTGTAAACAGGGACCTTCTATTTCACCTGTCTACCTTTACTTTCTCATAATATTCTTGACTTTATTTGGATATTTATCCCTTTTACTTGCTCTCTTGACTACAGCGGTAATTTTTAGGAGCTTTGTTATAGTTTTGACCAGAGTATTGCTTGGTTTTCTGAGTCAATGCAGAAGTGTTAGCCAAAGCCCTTGTGTTTCCTGAGGCAGAGGAGGTGAGGGTTGAGAGGGGCTGCTTTCCCTTCTTTCACCAAGTGATGCATTTTTTCCCCTCACCACTCGGCATTAAGGAATTCTACCTGATGTGCAGGCTCTTCTGTTCACTGAGTTCTTTTACTGTTGTACTTGCGGTTGAGTGTGAGTTTCCAGTATACCTTTATAAATCATGGCTTTATTGGTACTTAAATATTTTTTTAAAGATTTATGTTTATTTATTGTATGTGCCTGTGTTAATGCATAATACAGCTTGTATGTGGAGGTCAGAATTGGTTCTCTTCTTGCACCATTGGATTCCCAGGGGTTGACCAGTTAGACTTGGCAGCCTGGTACCTACTGAGCCATCTTGGTAGCCTACTTAATTAATATCTTTCTTAAAGATCACCTTTACTAATTTTAGCTCAATTTCTATGCTTACCTTTTTGTTTTCACCATTTTAAAAGTCACTTCCTATTTTCCTTATAAATAAAATTCCACTTGTTATTTTAATGTAACAATTTGTTTTCTTTAGCTGGCTTCTCTTGTTACTGTTTTGTTTTATTGTTTGCTTTGTTGTTCTTATAGACAGACTCTCACTGTATAGCCTAGGCTAGCCTACAGCTCACTAAATAGCCAGGGCTGGTTGAAACTTTTGATCAGCCTCAGCTTCACAGAGTTGCAGCATGTGGGTTGCAGCATGTGGGTTGTAGCGTGTATCCACCATACTTCATACCATTTGCTACATATTTGCCACTGTAGTTTCTTACCCTTGTTTTAGCTGATTTGATTGAGTTGTTTTGATTCTTTATTTTAAATATTCTTTTTTTAAAAAAATTATTTATTTATTTATTTTGTATACAATATTCCGTCTGTGTGTATGTTTGCAGGCCAGAAGAGGGCAGCAGACCTCATTACAGCTGGTTGTGAGCCACCATGTGGTTGCTGGGGATTGAATTCGGGACCTTTGGAAGAGCAAGCAATGCTCTTACCCTCAGAGTCATCTTTCCAGCCCTCTATGTTAAATATTCTTGCTGCTTTGGAATTGCTTTTTCTTTCCCTGTGCTCATAGTTAGGAACTAAGGTTCCTGTGACCCTCCTATACCCTGAATTTGCTGTCAGTTTACTTGAATCTTCGCACAGCTCTGTAGTAGCTGAGAACATAAATGAAGGTGCCCCTAGCCAGCCTGTGGACAGCAGATGACGTGCCTGGGTAATAGAAGTTTCCTGAGATGTGTGTATGGGTTTGTTACTGACTTGTAGGCTTAACTAGCAACTGAGACCTGTTTTTTTTTTAATTTTTTCTTTTGCATGAAACTGATACTGACTTATATTTCACATTCTGCTTTCCAAACACCATCTCACAAGTAAATTTAAAACCATAATTAGTGAATTGTTATTCCCTGAACTATCAGCCAGAGGATGTGGGTTCTATTCTACCTGAACTCTGAACTGGCCATCTCTCCTCTCATCCCTTCTTTCCTTTGCTCCACTCATCCAGGTAGTGTTTATTGAACCCTCTTGCCCAGGGCCCAGGATGGGGTGATAAGTGAACCATGGTTGCACTGCCTGCTGCTCTCAAGTTTGCTGTCTTTGTGTCTGCTCCACCAGCTGCTGTTTCTTCTCTTTATTGTCTATAAATTGCTCAAGGATACATTACTGCTAAGCTCACTGTTGTTGGTTTATTTTAATAGCACCACTGCCAAAAGTACTTTTAATTGCACTGAGCTGTTTGGAGAGGTTAGAGGTGGTGTTAGGAAGGAAGCAGGTGAGGATTCAGTGTGAAGACAAAGAGTACATCTGTAGAGGTGATGTCACTGTTAACGGAGAATCTTTGCTATGTTTGGTTAGCTTGAAACTCTGTTTATTCTTTAAGAATTTATTAAACCAGCCAGGCATTGTGGCATACTCCTTTATTTTATTCCCTGCACTCAGGAGGCAGAGGCAAGTATATCTCTGTAAGTTTGAGGCCAACCTGGTCTACATTGTGAGTTATAGGTTAGCCAGGGCTGCACAGTGAGATTCTGTCTAAATGATGATCAGAAAAATGGCTGCAGGAGCCGAGATGAAGTGGCCTCCTTTTGTCAAGCCAGACACTGAAAAACTAAGAAGTAACAAAGCTTAACCATTGAGCTTCTTAAATGGTTTTTCCCTCTTGTTTTCTGAGCAGCATGGTGGAAGGGCGGAATTGCAGTGGAAAATCCAAGTACCACATCCTATGCATGCTGTCCTCAGCAGCAAAGACCATCTTAAAGCAGGGGCTGAGGCTAAGTGTGAATTCACTTACGTTTCATATTTACCACATGCACATAGCTTGAAGGTAATTTTATACATTGGCTGTGGGGCACCTGCGTTTTGACTGTGATCCCTCATGTGAGGTCAGGTATGCAGTTTTCTACTTGGAGTATCATGTCAGCTTTCAAAACGTTTAAGATTATGGAGCCTGGAGAGATGGCCCAGTAGGTAAAAGTGTTCACCATAGAAGCATTAGGATCCAAGTTTAAATCCTAAGCACCCATACAAAAAAAAATAAAAAAAAAAAAAAAATCAGGCCCAGCAACTGGCCACTCAGTTCCAGTGAGAGAACCTGCCTCAGGCAGCAAGGTGGAGAGAAAGTGAGGAAGACATTGGAAATGGCCTCTGGCTCCCACAGTGACATGCGCCCTCATGTGCATACATGTGTATGAACACACCACACTATGTAGAATAACATAAAGATCCTGAATGTGTCGGTGCTGCCTCCACCTTGTGCTTGTTCTCATCTGTGCTCTGCGTGGTCTAGTGCAGTGGCGTACTCTCCACCATGTCTGCTTTGGTTCCTAGAGCTTCGCATTCTCACATGTCTGTTGGTTTTGTCGGCTTTGCTGGGTTCACCTTCTTCAGAGGAGTTAAGAGATTTTGTGAGTCATGATTCCTTGGTGTTTCATGTTTTGTGTTTCTGGGCTGCACCTTGTACCTCTGGTATGGTTGTCTCCTTTGGTTTTATTCATGAGTCTTACTTAGAAGCCCTCATTTGCAGGCTCAGTAACCTTCAGAGAGGCAAAGATAAACAAGGGTAGCAGCCACAACACTGAACCAAACCAGATATAGAAATGGAGTTGAAATTGATTAAAGTCAGTTACTAAACTACCAGTGACCTCATGGGGAAGAAGTGGCAGGCTCTGGGGAGATGGTTTGGTCAGAGAGAGCCTGCTGTGCAAACCTGAGGACCTAAATTTGGTCCCTGGTACCCATGTTCAAGCATGGCTGCAAGCATCTGTACTACCAGGGCTGGGAAGATGGAGATGGCAGGATCTTGGTGTTCATTGGCCGACCAGCCTAGCCCAATCCATGAGTTCCATCATCAGTGAGAGACCTGTATAGGGGCTAGTATTGTCAACCCAACACCTAGGAGGCAAGCCTTCAGGCACACCTACTAGGGATTGTTTAGCTCTGAGCCCTCTGTGAGGGATTGTCTTGGTTAGATTAATCGATGTGGGAAGAACTGTCCTAACCGTGCTGGGACTGTTCTCTAGATGGCAGTCCTGGGCGTGTAAATGCGGAGCACTAGAGAGCATGTATTAATTGTTCTCTGTCCATGATGTGTTTACTGTTGAAATTCTGTCCTTGATAGGCAGTTGCTAGCCGACTTTGAGTGGCTCTAACTCTGCCCTGTTTTTTGGTTTATTTTGTTTTTAAAGAATGCTAGTCATTTTGAAGCAAGGGGTTTCTTTCTCCCCATCATTTGCCCTTGGCCTCCACTGGTATTGAACAGAAATGGCTGACTGAGTTGGGTGGTGGTGGCGCACGCCTTTAATCCCAGCACTCAAGAGGCAGAGGCAGGTAGATCTCTGTGAGTTGGAGGCCAACCTGGTCTACAGAGTGAGTTCCAGGAGAGCCAAGGTTACACAGAGAGAAACCTTGTCTCGAAAAACCAAAAATAATAAAGAAAGAAAGAAAGAAAGAAAGAAAGAAAGAAAGAAAGAAAGAAAGAAAGGAAGAAAGGAAGAAAGGAAGAAAGAAAGAAAGAAAGAAAGAAAGAAAGGAAGAAAGAAAGGAAGAAAGAAAGAACAGTCAGCTTTTTCTTTTTATTTAAGAGGGGAATGGCTGTCATTGTGGGACACTGGAATGGGAAACCCTAAATGAAGCACATTAACTTGGAAATTGCCATCAACAGGAGAGAAGTCTCCCTCGTAGGATTCCTCGGAAAGGGGACTGGGCAGCTTTGGAGCCATTCCTGTGTCGGTGGCAAGCAGAGCACGTCCATGCTGCTTTTAAATCTTGGGCATTAGTATTCGCCTTGTTTCCACAGTGAAGTACCTGACAAAAGCAGGTGAAGAGAGGGAGGGTTTAGTTTAGGTGTCACTGTGAGTGGACACAGTCCACCAAGGCCGCTAGCAGGAGTGAAGACAGCTGCCTACACTGGTCCAGCCAGGAAGTAGAGAGCAAGGGTGTGTGCGCAGAGCCCATTTTCCCGTTTTTATTGGGTCTAAGACTCCAACCTGTGGAATGATACCACCCACATTTAGGGTGCATCTTCCTACTGCAACTAGCCTAGTCTATATAATCCCTCACAGACAAGCCAAGAGATTTGTTTCCATGGTGATTTTAAATCTGGCCAAGCTAACGATTAGGACTAACCATTACACCTTGGAATTTTAAGTCTTGCACATTTCCTTGAGTTTATAAACAGAAATGTTGGTCATTTTTGCCAAGTATAATAACATTCATTCTTAAAGTATAACTTCTTGTTCCATAGGTTTGTAGGTCATTCACATTGTGTTTGTTATAGCTTACAATCTACCCTTATTTATTTAAAAAAGTATCTTGTTATGTGATTGTTCTATCAAATAGTCAAATTGCAGAGGTAAATAATACTTAGAAATGATATTTTATAGCCTGTCGGTTATAAATCACTCACTGTTTATGAAAGGCTATTTATCTTATAATCATAAGGTTAGAAACATTGATTGAATTCAAGCAGAATTGCAGTCCAGTGCTTGGATAGTAAGTCCTGCTTATGATATAACCATGTACATTGTTCGTGTTACTAGTGATGCCACTTTCTCTATTTCCACCAGAATCTTCACATACACTCAAGGGATAGAATTGCTTCTTTGCTTGTTGTTGAGCAGAATCCATGTTGAACTGTAGCAGGGTCCCCTGCTTCTGCCTCTTTGATGGTAGCTGGGTTTATTGCTGCTCACTTATTAGTGCCCTGGGTCTTAACAACATTACTCAAACAAAACATCTTAAATGGAGGCATTAAACAAGTCACAACAGTGACCCATTTTGTAACTTTTGGTGCTATAAAATGGGTATGTTGTATTTTGGAATAGAAAACCTCTGAGTATAGCTATTCATTTTCTTCATCTATAAAGCATTTTAGAATAACAGCTTACATCTGCTTGGGGTATAAATTCCACGTTTTGAAGAAACATCAGTGTAGTTTGACTTCAAACCAGACCTGGGAAGGGAGGCAGCTCTCCAGTAGCCTGTGTTCTGCCCAAGGTAGGAGCAGCAAGGAGCTGCTCCACACACGCGTGCTCCTTCTCCATAGCAGTTTCCTCTTACTGGGAAGACACCGAGCAGCCTGCACAGTTTTGACTAACATTAGAGAAGTTTGCACACATCAGGCGTTTATCTTATGAGGAACCTTATCAGTACCAAGAGCCCCAAATAAAATTGTATATTCAAACATTTATAGCATGTTTAATTGCCTTAGTCTGTCAGTTAATCTTGTTGTAGGGAGCGAAGCTGGGGTTCGCTGTGGGACTTGTATTTTAAGCAATTGCCCCAGGGAATAGTTGAACCAGGGTCATTCCATCGTATGATATGTAAGTTGCCTCTTTAAGCTGAAGGAAAAATTTCATGAATAATTTGCAATAGAGGCAAGTGGACAAAATATTTATCCATAGAATGAAAACCGAATAGTCTTAAAAGCCAAATAAATTCTGGTAAAATAATTTAGACCTTTTTAACTTGCAGCTGAGACATTTAACATTGCTATAGAATGTGCTGTCTTCACGTTTAGAAAGGCTTAGTCCACGGAAGAAAGTTAGACTGAGAAGATGAAGTCCTGATGCTTCTCCTCTTGGCGGCGTCTCCCCGCACTGTATACTTTGTTAAGATTTTAGAAAAGTTTTTAGAAGTCAGTTTCACAGCCAGGGATTTTGTTTTGGTATTTGATTTCATTGAAAATATAGTTCTTGAGTTCAGGATGGACAATGTCAGATTTGTTTTGGGAATCAAAACACTCGACTTAACGTTTTGTGGGATTGTGACACGTAGGGTGAGTGACTGCTTACTTATGACATGACCAAGCATCTCTGAGACTGTCATTTGTGAACTTAACCCAAACTAGTGACACACACACACACACACACACACACACACACACACACACACACACTGCCATTTTCTTTCTGAGTAGTGCAGATTCTCTTTATGGCCACTGTCATTCCCAGGCAGGGACACCATCTGCTTTAGACAGATAGTGACAGACTTTGTGTTTCTGACTAGGCATAGCAATAACTTCCTGCCCTGAGTTCATGTGATCGCAGATAGTTATTACACACCTGTCAATTCCTCCAAAAGGTGTGGGGATGCGCACTGTCGACACTCTGGCAGTCCACATGGGCACAGCCTAGACAGTATCCCCGAACTAAACTGTGTAGAGATAGCAACTCTGGGACCACTGTGAGCCCCTGAGCGTGCCAGGCAGTGATGGGGAAGAGTGACTGGAGTCCACTGGAGTTTATTCTTATTTTGAAAATGTGGGTGTGGGTTTTTTTTTTAAGAATTTCCAAAAGTTTAATTAAAAGCGAAGAAATTGTACCATGTGGATTTATAAGCAGATAAATATGGTCTTTGCAGGTAAAATAGTAGTTAGGGCTCTGAAGTCAGGTGGCCTGGCTGACTGTGTATTTGGCAGGTTACAGTTTCTGTGGACCCCAGCCTCTTCATCTGTCAGCAAGGTGAGGAGAACAGTGCTGATTGACATGAGGGCTTAGTAGTGCTTTAGTGAAGTCCAGCTTACTGAGGACCCGGTGATCTGTCCCATAGTTCAGTGTTCACAGTAAACACTTTCTAGGTGTTGTAACCTTGACCTCTTCTGAGGACTGCAGGGGACTTTCTCCCTGACTCAACAGCTTTACTTTGAATTCTGCATGGAATGCAATCCCTATAGAGCTTTTCTTCCTCTAGGGTGCAGCCATCCACTCCCAGACAGTTGGCAGGTTCCTGGAGTTTGCCATATTGACATGCCCCTGCAAGTGATTCTTGCTGTCCCCCAGCCACGGCCCCATTTCCATCCCTCCAACCTCTCCTCTGTCTCCCTCTTCCTTTCCTGTCCATCTTCCACTGTTTTTCCTTCATGCCAGTCCTCTCCTGCCTGCTTCCTTCTCCCTCTCCCCCCCCCCGCTGTCCTCCCCCCCCCCGC
>NW_026067996.1:4496257-4508756 GCF_014885135.2 Alexandromys fortis
CCCCCCCCCGCCCCCCCCCCCCCCCGCTGTCCTCCCCCCGGCTGTCCTCCCCCCCCCCGCTGTCCCCCTCCCTTCCTCCCCCTCGCCCCTCCCCTGCTACCCTCACTTCTTATTTCCACCCCTCCCTCTCCTTGTTTTACTTTCTTTCCTTCTCCCTGCATCTCTTATTGTCTCCATCTTCTACATCTTTCCCTTTCTCCTCCCTCACCCTTTCTCTTCTGTTCAGTTGCTCTTCTGACCCTTCACGTTACCTGCTGAGGACTGTACAGCCGTAGTGGTCACATAGAACCTGCTTGGGTCTTACTGTGGGTGTTGCCATAGGAGATGTTTGCTGTATCATTTCTGAGTCAACCTTGTCTCCCTGCATTTCTCTTCGCTTCATTGTGGTCTTTGCATTCCTTAATCTTGAAATAGTAGAAGATCTATGGCCAGAGTTTATCAGGTTTTCAAACATACTAAACTTGTGTATTTGCTAATACTGTCCATATTACAGCTATGAGATAAAATGAAGCTCTGTAATAATTGTGGGTTCTTACAATAATGCCAGGTAGATGTTACCTAATTTGCATGTTTTCTCTCTCTTTCCAGATTCCTTTCTCCTTGGTCCAGTTTCCCTTGTGGGAAGCCTTGAAAGTAAGTTTTTAATCATCATTTGGAGAATTTTTTTCTAGTTCCCAACAGTGTGGGTATGCAATGGAAGAAGATACTAGTGAGTAAAAGTTTAAAAATTCTAAATTACCAGCAGCCAGAAGTGTTTCTCCACATACAGGCCGGGGTGTGTGTGCGTGCGTGAACATGCACTCACAAAACTTGATTAATTAAATTGCTTAAGCATGCATAGACATTGCTTTTGTTTTTCACCACTGGGGCACTGATAGTGGTTTGAATCACATGGGTCTTTGTCAGCACTGTAAAGGACTTAGTAAAAAGAGCGATCCAGGTCAGCATCCTCATGAGCAATTTCAGTGGTGCACTGTGCACTGTGCACGGAGAGCTGGACTGAGTTGTGATGTAGACCTAGTAAGACCTACGGTTTAGTAGGTTAACGGTCAGGAAAGATTGAAAGTTCCTATCCAAGTGAGAAGGGTTTTAAGTAATGAAGCAGGAGAATGGCAAAGTATCGAGGTAGGGATTGGGGCTGGGTCAGCTGGGCAGTACATGCCTGCATCCCCAAATTCAGTCTCAGAGCTGCAGGAAAGAAAGAGCAAACAAATCCTGAGTTGATGCTACAATAGTTTTATGGAGTTTCTATGCATGAAAACTTTCTTAAAACTCTCTTAAAAATATCTTAAGAGTTATTTAGGAGTTTGGATTCCTAAATAAATTGTATTAAAATTGCATACCAAGAATAATAAATGAGTTCAAAACATTGTTCTTTAGTAAGTTGGAGGCTTGGAGCCATCAAGATAGCTCAGAAGGCAAAGACCTTCTGGCCACAGTTTAGTCCCAAAGCCCACATGGTAGAAGGAGAGAACCAGCTTCTAAATATTGTCTTCTGACCTCCGAGCTCATGCCTTGGCATGCATTTGTAAGCCCTCCCCCATGAATACATGCGTGCGCGAAAACACACACACACATACAAATAAATGTAAATTTTTTTAAAAGTTAAAGTAAACTAGAACATTCAAAATTTTTTACAAAGGTAGTACCGCTCATTTACTGGAGTTTGGGGTCTTTTGTTGTTGTGTTTCTGCTCTTCTGGGGCAGGGTGAGCACAGATTCCTTGGCCAGTGTTTCAGGGGTGATGTAACAGCTATCCAGTGAGAAGGTCACATTCCCTTAGCATACCAGTTCCCCTTTTTAGCCTGTGAGAAAAGAACAATGTAACCAACAGCTGTCCAGCAAACAAGAGCCCCTGTCTAAGTGCCTCAATGACCAATTCACGCAGATTCTACACATTCTAACGTCCTGGCACTCTGAGCCCACAGAGGAATGCTTGGAGGTTCAAAGAGGGAAGAAGCATGGGTTGGCTCATTTCTTCCCAAAATTTTAAGGGCATTTGTAGAATTCTAACTAGTTAAGAAATCACTGTGAATTTTTGTGGTAATCAGAGATAACAGTACTGTGCTTCAAGGCTTTTGGGTTTTGTTGTTTTTGGTAAATTTAGTTTTAATTTTATGTGTTTCCTTCAAGCATGTCTGCACTAAATGTGTGCCTGCGGCTTCAGAAGCCAGAAGAGGGCGTCGGGGCCCTGCACTGTAGTTGCAGAGGTTTGTGAGCTTACATGTGGGTGCTGGGAATTGAGCTCAAGAAAGAAGAGCAGCCAGTGTCCTGACTGCTGAGCCGTCTCTCCGGCCCTGTTTAAAGCGTGTGAGAAGTGCTGTGCATTTGTTTAGTTCCTCAGAGTCTGCATACACTGTCACCCTTAGAAAGGCTACGTCAGTTATGACAGTGTTCCAGCCCAGTTCACTCGAGCCCGAGTCCCCTGCTCTCACTGCGTTTAGGTGTCACTAATCAGGTAGAATGTGCCCTGCATCATTTCATGCCCTGCTCCGTTCTTTTCCTTCTGCAGTGCTGTTGGGCCTTTGTATTGCTTCTTGCACGGGTATTGATTACTTTTTATCACTGGTGTTTCAGAGTGTGTGGCTCTATTCAATACTGATATACATTTGAGCTATTCCCAAGTTCCAGTCGGTATTCATTGAGCTTCTATGAATATCTGTGTGGTGTAGTTGTATGGCTATCCCCCCCACACACACCCCGAGAAAGCTGCTGAGGAGTGGTGTCCCTGGGCCAGAAGCAGGGCACATGCTTAGCTGTGTAAGAGTCCATAGGGTGTTTTCCAGTGCATCGCCAGCAGCATGTGTGCGAGAGTCCTGTTCTGTGTGCTTGCTGTTGTGAGTTGATTTAGAGAAAACAGCCTTTCTAATAGTTGTAGGCAAGCATCTCATCATAGTTTTGCTTTGAATTTCCCTCAAGGTTAAATGATGATTAGAGATGTTTTGCATCTTTTCAAATATTCTGTTTTTGTTTAACATCCAAATGTGAGGTTACAGGGTCTTTTTAGAAGCAGAAACCTTAGAGCATTTGCTTTTGTGTTTCTGGTTTTACCCACTCAAGTTGCTTTTGCTGTCGCGCAAGGAGATTGTGTTATTGGGGGGTGGGGAATTCTCTGTGGTTCTCATGTAGGAATGTGATTTAGGAAACTCGCAGTCCATGGTATGTAGTCAGCAGTGTCTGGAGGCAGTCGGTGAACACCACTATCCTAAACGTTCTTTGTCCAGATTACAGTGGTCCTTTCCTCTAAACAGACTTCTTCTCGCTGTCCCCCACTTGACTTAACCAGAGCTGCTTCTATCCACCTGGTCTCCAGACCCATTATAAAGGGTCACTGCTGGTTTCTCTTCACAATCACATTGTTTACCCTGTTTTCTTGACTGACTTAAAAAAATTATTTATAGTCTATGTATGAACACTCTATATGCACACCTGCAAGCCAGAAGAGGGCATTGGATCCTATTATTGATGGTTGTGAGCCACCATGTGGTTGCTGGGAATTGAACTCAGGACCTCTGGAAGAACAGCCAGTTCTCTTAACTGTTGAGTCCTCTCTCCAGCCCCCTGTCAACTGACTTTTTAAACCTGTAGACATTGGCTGTAAGATTTTTTTAATACCTTATGCCTGCCCCAAACCCTAACAAGTTCTCTAATTTATTATCTACTTCCCCAGTATGAGTGTGAATGAGTGTGTGTGTGTGTCTCTGTGTGTGGTGTAGTGTGTGTGTGTGTTATGATTGTGTGGTATATGCTGTGCACTCATGAGTGTGTGCACATGTGCGTGTATGTGATGTGTATAGGGTGTGGGTATGTGTAGTGTGTACATATTTTTGATGTGTATGAGTATGTGTGTGTGGTGTGAGTGTGTGTGGTGTGTATATTTGTGTATACATGTGTGTGGGTTGTCATGTATCTAAGTACACATGCACATGTGTGTTCATGCATGTGGAGGCCCAAAGCTGACACTGCTTTTTTTCTTTATTCACTCTCCACTTTACATATCAAACCAGATCCTTTACTTAACACGGAACTTGCTTATTCTGGCGATCTAACTAGCCAGCTTACCCCAAGAGCATTATAATCTTATTCCCACCATGCAGAACTCAGAGCTGAGCCTTTCATTAGACTTAGCTAGGAATGCCAGGCATGCAGGTCTCTGCCATCAAGTCACTTAGGGTTATATTTGCTCCTAGCACTTTTTACTGCACAACAGCAGTGACTGTGACAGGTGTCATTTGTCCTCACTTTGTAGCTGGGGAAAGAGAGAAGGGGAAAGAGACAAAGTGAGAGTGTGCCAGCCACAAGCCTTGCTCCCAATCACAGGAGTGCTAAGGAGTATCTTTGAGATCTGAACCCGTGTCTGACTCTAGCCCTTATGTTCTCAGTCCATCCACACGTGAGCTTGTTCATGAAATGCAGTGTCTTTACTGTGACTGTCCCTTTCATTTGACCCACAGTTAGTAAAAGTCGGTCATATTCTGTCTTGGCAGTCCCTCAAAGGCAGTTCTTTGGGAAGTCCTTCAGTCTATGTGTTGCTTTTATTGGTTAATGAATTAAGAAGCTGCTCTCGGCCAATGCCTTAGCAGAATAGAGCTAGGCAGGAAAACAAACTGAATGCTGGGAGAAAGAAGGCAGAGTCAGTGAGAAGCCATGGAGCCACTAGAGGAGACAGATGCAAACCAGCAGCCGGAACCTTGCTAGTAAGCCATGAGCCTCATGGTAAAATATAAAATAATAGAAATGGGTTAACGAATGATATAAGAGCTATCTAGCAATATGCTTAACTGATTGGCCAATCAGTGATTTAAATAATATAGTTTCTGAGTGACTATTTTGAGTCTGGGCAGCCAACAGTTCTTCAGGACCAGTGGGCACATGCAAAGGTCACCTCAGAGCCACCTCTCAGGTGTCACATTCCCTACAGCACGTTGCAGTGAAGATGAATGTTGTCGTTTGCCTGTTTAAGTTTATATTCTTCAGTTCTGCCTCTTGCACTGGGGGTTGATAGGTTAGCATTCTTTCTTGATTGAGTTCCACACAGACTTGTATAACTGTTGTATTGACTATTTTATTCATAGGTTCCTTTGGAACTATATTCACAGCCATAAAAATGTTTTCTTTTTGAAACATACAGGTTTTTTTTCTTCCTAAGTTTAGATGAAGAGTAAATGTATTATTAAAAGATATGTTGAATGTTCTGTAGGAAGGTCAAGCCTAAAAAGAACAACAACAAAACCTAGGAAACAGCAGTTCACAGTGCAGGAGGAGAATTGCTAATTGCTTCCAGAGCTACATAGTCTTACATCAGCTACAAGATGGCAGAATTACATAGTAGTAACTAAGAAATGAAAACATGAAGCTTGAAGCCAAACAAAAACAAATCAGCTTACTTGAAGAAGCCTGTGACATCATTCTGTGCTTCATAGAATGGAATTGAAGCCTTGAAACAGGAAACTGGGCTAGCACACCCTCATTTCCTTTACAGGTAACTGTGGACTATAGTTACTTGGGTATTTCTCTTTTATTCTGTAAGTATCACGCAGAAGCAGTACTGTATTAAAACTATGTTTTCTAGTTAAAGAGCAGTAACTTTTTGTTGTTGATTGTGATGTAGTGATTGCTGAATATCTACCACGATCACATCCACAGAAATGTCTCTGATGCTTAGTCTTCAGTTTTCCTTAGGCACTGTTTTGTGGGACTGGGAGAGAGAACTGTCTCTGGATAGGCTTGCTGCTCAGAACAGTTCTCAGTACAGGCAGGTTTGAAGTACGAATGAGAGTAGAGTACACATGTGTGATTATTACCATGGTAATATCATGCCCTGTATGTCAGCATGGAGGAAGAAGTCTTAAGGTAAGAGCAGATCTATTTCCTGATTGCTGACTGAGTCCAAGTGTCCTTGTTTGCTTCTCTGGTGCTATGAAGAACACTGACCAAATCAATAAAGGAGAAGAAAGGGTTTATTTCAGCTTCCAGTCCCATCGTTGAGAGAAGGCAGGGACTGGAACAGAGACCTGTTGTCTGACAGTATTCCTGGGAGACGTGCGCACATGTCTGTTCACTGGCAGTGAAGTCCACCTTGGTGAGCCAGTGGGTTTTATTGGGGTTACGCACAGGTTTAGATAATCAGTGTGCTCTATCTTGTCAGACGTCACCAGTGGATCACACAGCTCGCATTTCATCAAGCTCACACTCTTGGAAAGCTCACCATCAGGAAGATAGCTGCCCACACTGGGACTCCAAGTCATTCCCGATACTGCCTATTTGTACCTCTTTGTAAATACTGCTACTGGGGTCTGCCATGCTGGGATGGGGTGGGAGAGCCAGAGTTTCTCATATTATTCTTCCTCAGACAATCCTTCAACAATGGCTGAAACCAGGTGGTGTTGCATGCCTGGAGTTCAAGACCAGCCTGGTCTACATATGGAGCCCTAGACAAGGTTACAAGATAAAACACCTAAAAAAAAAAAAAAAAAAAAAAGTGCGGACTCACTTGGGGGATGCAGACAACTCAATTATTTCTGTAGCAGTGCACTGAGTCACCACTAGTGGGAAAGAGCCAGGCAGACAGAAGTCACATACTTTCAGACAGTAGCAGTTCCTGTAAAATTCAATTAAGACCTGCAGCTTAGTAGGTTTGTACTGATTTTTGTAGTCAGCTTTGATCCTTGAACTATGGATGCTGGGGCGGGGGAGTACATAGGAACTGAGCTGATTCTGCAGCTCTTCTGCAAACCTAAAATTATTTTAGAATAGATTTGATCAGAAACACTTCCTTCCCTATCACCCTGCAATAGGAAAGGTTTACCTAAGGAGAAATGAAGAAGGTAAGTGCATTCTGATGTTCAGTCCTAACCCTGAAACTTGAATTTCTCTTTGATATAAATAAAAGTCTGTAGTCATCATAAAATTTTGTTTTTATTTGAAAAGAAAAAGGAAACAGCATGATACTGAGATCAGGATTCAAATACCTGAGAATAGGTGGCTCTTTGTATTTTTAAATCCTTACTTCACAGTTGAGGCTGCAACATTGTTTCTTCGTGTTTGGTCCCTTTCCGTCCCCCATTCACCTCTCCAGTCTTTTGTCTGCCTTGCTGGGAGAGACAGTTACTCTGATGTGGCAATGGAAATACTGACTCAGGTTTTGTGTGTATGTGTGTTCAGAAAGGCCCTTCAGGCAAGAAAACAAGACAACAGAGAAAGCTCTGTTACAAAACTACAGTAATTAGACCGATGCTATGGGAAGGACACCGTTTTTCTCAACAGCTCGCACGTTGTACCGCACTCCACTGGAGGGTGTGCTGCCGCGGTGACTAACCTGGAGAAACACACACAGACCATTCTGTCTGTTACAAGATGTGGCTTTGTGCAGAGCAAGAGCAGCCAGCTGGATGAGCCGTGTGACCTCGGGCAGTTAGTTCACTCTGGCCTCTGAGCTCCACCTGCCGCGGTTATACAGGCTTTTCAAAATTAAATAAGATGAGCTGGTAAAATCTTGAATGCCCACTTGGGATACACTAGTTACTTAGTGCGCTGTCCAACAGCGTCAGTAGGGATCATGTGACCCATCACTGGTGCTGTATTTATTTTTATTCTATTTCCAGTGTGGTCTGAACTTACTTAAATATAACCGATATTTAATCTTTCTGTGAGTGATGTTTGCTAGCTTTTCCGGTGAGTATCCCATCCTCTTGTCCTTGCAGACACATGGGCTAAGATACAATTTCAAATATATTTCTAATTTATATGTAATACTTTTTACCAGCACAGTCTTATTGTTCTTATTTTTTAACTCCAAAATGCAGCTTTTATAAATGGCTCTCATTTGTTTACATTGGTCAGTCTCGATATTATTTTTCCCAAGAGTTTATATTCAGTTACTCACATAAAAAAAAAAAAAAAACAGCCGGGCGGTGGTGGCACACGCCTTTAATCCCAGCACTCAGGAGGCAGAGGCAGGAGGATCTCTGTGAGTTCGAGGCCAGCCTGGTCTATAAGAGCTAGTTTCAGGACAGGAACCAAAAGCTATGGAGAAACCCTGTCTCGAAAATCCAAAATAAATAAACAAACAAACAAACAAACTCAAACTTACTGAAGCAAATTGCTTTGAATATGGCATAGTATGGGTGCTTTATTTGTTTACTTACAGTCAGCCAGCCTGTTTTTTTTGTTTGTTTTTTTGACTGAGTCATCTCATTCCAGGCTGTCTTTTGAAATTCACTATGAAGCCCAGGCTGTTCTCAAACTCATAGCCATTTTCTAAGTGCTGGGATTACAGGTATAAGTCACCTCACTGGGGTGTTTCAGTGCCGTGCCAGTGGCAGCTGTGGTCCCTGATGAGGACACTGTTTTAAAGTCAGTGGCAATCTGTAGGTCTCTATGCAGTTGTATGGGACACACCATGTGGCCCCATTCAGATCCAGTTCCATTGCTAGGCTCACCAGTGACTTCAGGGTGACAGAATGCTCACAGGCGCACACTCCAGGAGACTGTGGTGAGGGTCCTACCGTGAGAAGTGTTCAGTAGCTGAGGAGTCAGTTGTGCCTGTTGCTGTCAGTCATATTTACATTGTGCCCTGAGTGTGCCACTGACATTGGTCCCTGACTTTGTTTTAATTTCTCTGAAGACTTGGGTACTGTTTTTCTTAAGATTTTTTATTAGTGTTCACTTTATTATAAAATAATTTTTTATATCTTCTTAGGTTAATTCTGGCCAGGTGAAGTGGAAAGTCAGGCTGATCTATAAAGAGTCTATATTTAAACAGTATTCAGACACCAGAGTCTATTTTGATTGTTTCCTTCCCTTGGTAACCAGGTCCCTTTCCTAGAACACAGCGGGCACCCCTGTAAAGCTCCTCCACCACCAGCCCCACCTCCTGCACAGCCCTCTTCCTCCTGCTCACTACTTACTGTATGTACCTCCCTCATGAATGTCCCAGGAGTTTTGTTTTCCCCTTGAGCTTGCAAGAAACACCTGGTAGGCAGTCCCTGAACACTTGTTGCCTTCTCCTTCTGTGATCTCTTTCATCCTTTGGTTGTTCTTTACTGTTGCTATAAATCAAACTTCTGAGCAGTGGCTTCAATGTTTAGAATAGTGTCCTCTTTAGAAGCTATCAGAAGATTAGGAATAGAAAATGACCTCTGCCAACTAAAAACCATAGGTCATGTTCACATTTTGCTAGTCAGTGTGTTAGTGAGCGATGGCATTAAGGGCTGGGGTGTAACCCAATAGTATAATATGTGCTTAGCATGAGCAAGGCAGGCATACACACACACACAGGTGGGAGGTGCAGTTACCATGAATGCTTTGTGACATTTTTATTAAATGGTGTCTAAATCACATAAAGATTGCTGCAGAAGATAAAAGTTGTTATTCTTCATTACGTCCCATTGGGTCTCTAATGCTTATAGAGAAATGGAGACAACAGTGCTTTCCACAAAGGTGCACATTTAGTTCCATAAATAAATTTGAGTAAAGCATTTACTCAGAATGTACCAAATGCTGTTGTGTAGAGCTACAACCTTTAGAAACATTTGTAACAAAGTTTCTTAAAGCTGCTTTGTTTTCATGTGCAGAGTTAAGAAGTCTATTTGATAGGTAGACTTTTAGCCCAGTAGATTTAGTAAATACACTGTCAGAGAATTACTCTTCCTCGTAGGACTGGGAAGAAATGAGACATCACACAGTAGCATGTATCTTATTTGTTGTTTTGTGTTGTTGACAAGGTAAATAGGGCCGTGATTTATTTTATGGCACCATCACATCTTTAGCAGTCCTGTAACCCTTCCGGAGGGAGTTGTCAGCGGGGAAAAATACCATAGTGGGAGATGTGTGCGGAGTCGGCTGTTGTTATTTCATCCCCGGAGCCACGCTACTCCCATGTCATACATTCTGCACACTCGAGATATTCAGGAGCTCTTTTTGCTAACATATGTGGCCATTATTTCAGGATAAGTAAAAGAGGTTCTGATTAGAAAGGAAGAAGTAGGCCTGACTTTAGGTGTGAGGAAAGTTGATGGTGTCTCCACAGGCGCCGAGCTGAACCACTGAGTGAAGTTGGAAAGTAGAAATGATAGACAAGGGACGTAGGTACCTTGAGCCTGGTAGTGAATATACTTTGAAATTTTTTGGTTTTGTTTTATGCTGCTGGAAATTGAACTGAGGGCCTTGCCAAGTGGCTAATGTTGCAGAACACAAATTCTATAAAATCATTTGTATTGATAATCAGTTTCTATTACATTTACATATTCAAATTTACCCTTTACATAGCTCCGTGACATGTGGAGTATTAGAAAATAAATCTGACAAAGGCAGGGTCAAAGCCTTTGAAACTCTAGCACAGGGTTGAGAGGCCTGATGGGAAGCCGGAATGAGGGGAGAAATGCTTCCTCTGGTGGTGTGCATGAGAATGGCACCCCTGGGCTCTTGCATTTGAATACTTCATCCACAGGTGGAACTGTTTGGGAAGGATTAGGAGGTGTGGCCTTGTTGGAGAAGGTGTGTCACTAGGGGTGGCTTTGAGGTTTTAAAAAGGCCATGCCATTCCAATTTAGTTCTCTCTGCCTCCTGCTTTGAACCAGATCTAAGCTCTAAGCTGTTGCCCCAGCGCCATGCCTGCCTGCTGCCTTGCTCGCCGCCATGTTGATCAGGGCGTTCATGTTCTGCAGCTGTGAGCCACAGTCAACATTTTCCTTTAAGTTGTTTTAATCAGCGTCTCTTCACAGCAAGAGAAAAGTAACTAAATGCTTCTGATGAAAAAGTCAGGAAAAGATCATTATTGTTAATGTGTCCATTCTACCCAAAAGCAGTCCATGGACCCAAGTACTTTGGGTGAGCTCTCAGCAGGGTGTCCTGTGGGAACTGGTGATCTGACGTAAAAATCCATGTAGAAATGTGAAAAGCCTGGGATAGTCAGAACAACTTTTAAGAAGAACCATTTTGGAGAACGGAAACTACTGGATTTCAGACTATTAAAACCTGTGCTAGTCAAGGAAGCACAGCACTGGCATCTGAAGATGACCAGCCAGAGGGAGATTTTTGGAGAAGGGATTTCGCTGAAGAAAAAACTGCTTTTTTTTTTTTTTCAAGCAGTAGATCAAAACTTAAAATCTCTGAACATAATGAGGGGGGGAAGCTTTGCACCACTGAAATAGGCAAAGTTTTCTTATAAATGACACCAAAAGCAAGCTTCATGATCTAGGCCCCGTGGCATACACCAGTGGGCTCCATGCTGAGCAGGCAGCGCCAGGAGGATTACTTTGGATGGGTTCAAGACCACTTTGGTTCATGTGGTGAGTTCCAGGTCAGCTTGAACTACAGAGTGAGAGCCTGTCTCAAGCAAAATCAAACAAATCTCCCCATTTATAATATGAATATCAGCATACATAAATATTATGATTACCTTTAAAATAATTTGGATATAATCAAAATTTAATGCTTATTTGAAAAACATTCTCCAAAGGATGAAAAGATAAATCACAGATTAGGAAAAGTAACTTCAAATGACTATACTCAGAATATATTTAGAACTTCAAAATATCATGAATTTAGATAATAGACAACCCAATAAGCATACACAAATATTTAAAAATTCATTTGGGCAAATAAATATGTAAAGAGGAGGTCAGCATCATTAGAATCACGGTAAAGAACCAGAGAGGTGATTTGTGGCTAGGAGTATGTACTGCTGTTGCAGAGGACCTAGGATTGGTTCCTGGCCCTCATGTCTAGTTGCTCACAGCTACCTGTAAACTCCAGCTCCAGGGCATCCAACGTTGTCTGACCTCTGTGGGTGTCTATTTCATGCACCCATTCCATCCCCTCCAAGGGATACATACTCACACATAGAACTTAAAATCTTAAAAACAAACAAAACGAAAACCGTAAAACAGTACTGCATAGTTCCTAGGGTGTGAGCACTTATGAATGCTGGCAACCTAGCTTGGGAAGGATGTGGACAGCTCGGGACTGCTGGGAATATAAAATATACAGCCATTTTGGAGAAACAGCTTGGCAGGTTTACAAAGTCAAACATACGCCTACCTCTGACCCAGCAACTTCCCTCTTAGTTATTAGTATTTCCTGAGCAGAAGGGAAGGCATCTTCCATATGAAGGTCTGTTTGCAAATGTTCACATGGTTTATCAGTAACATCCCCAGACTGGAAAAACAAATAGTGATGCACCTCTGTGCTGGATTATGCTCACCAACAAGGAGGGGAGGACGTCTTGAGATCTGTAATGTGGATAAAACACAATAGTTAGGAGAGAGAACAAAGGAAAATTGATAGGATTAAATTTGTATAACATTCTAGACTAGGCAGACCAGTCAGTAGTGACAGGAATATCAGGTTGCTTAGAGGACAGTGAGGTGGGGCTCGGGAAAGAAGTTCCAAAGGGATGCTGAACTTTGGCTGGTAAGTAAGTATGTATGTGGTCTCAGTTGTAGCAGTGATTGCGTTTGTATGTGTGTCCACCTAAACTTACTTAAATTGTATTATA
>NW_026067996.1:4510341-4748555 GCF_014885135.2 Alexandromys fortis
AAGAAGCTAGAATGGTGATTATAGACAGACCTTTCAGAATATTTGTCTTGGGAACAAGACACATCCATCATTGCAGTTACTCTCAGGGGACTCTGTGTGTATGTCTATTATAGAATTCTTGACTATGCTTTTAATTAAAGAGACGTATAATTGCTTTTTTAAAAATAAGTATTTATTATGTATAGTGTTATGCCTGCATGTATGCCTGCAGGCCAGAAGAGAGAACCAGATCTCATTACAGATGGTTGTGAGCCACCATGTGGATGCTGAGAATTAAACTCAGGACCTCTGGCAGAGCAGCTGGTGCTCTTAACCACTGAGTCATGTCTTCAGCCCCTGAAAAGCCACTTCTTGGTGTTGAATACTCTAAAAGTTACCTGCCTTCAAATAAGAAATAAGTATGTTCTGGTATATCCATTGTGGTGGTTTGATTAGGTGTGCCCCCCATAGACTTCTGTATTTGAATACTTGGCCCAGAGGGAGTGTGGCACTATTAGGTGTGGCCTTGTAGGAGGAAGCTGTCACTGTAGGAACAGGCTTTGAGGTCTCATATGCTCAAGCTATGCCCACTGTGGTACACAGTATTCTCTGCTGCCTGCAGATCAGGATGTAGAAGTCTCAGCACCTTCTCCAGCATCATATCTACCTGCATGCTGCCATGGTTTCCACCATGATGATAATAGACTAACCTCTGAAACCATAATCCAGCCCCAATTAAATGTTTTCCTATATAACAATCGCCACAGTCATGGTATGGTGTCTCTTCACAGCACTAGAAACCCTAAGACATCCTTCAAATCACGATTCCAGAGTTTACATGCAGACACATGGATACTGTATATTTGGGGATTTGTTTTTATACAGTCCTCTTGCTGAGGACTGCTCTGCATCGTACTCACATTTGTCAAAGGAGGGAAGGAGGACAGTTTCTGTCACACATGTGTTCTGTGGTGGGAACCCTCTGCCCTGGCCTTTCTGGATGCTTGATGCTGAGCTAGGCTGGGCTCTCTAACAAGTGGCCGAGTCTCTGGTTTAAGCCCAGTTCCTGGAGGAGACCTTGGGCTTTCTGAGCTATAGCATAGAAATAATCACTCCTCCCTGGAAGGATCCAGTGATGTGTGCATTGACCCTCGGCCATCTGTAAAACTGAACAGCTGTAAGGAGTTCCTACTCTTCCAATAATTAAAAAAAAAGGCAACATCCCCCAATCGGAAAGCAGTCCCCATAATAACTCATTTCCTGGACAGCGCTGGATGATGTCATGATCTGCAGCCACTGCACAGTGTAGTTTCTTATTTGAGCCTGTAGATTTTCTGTCCAGCCATCTCATTGTTGTCAGGTGAGATTCTGCTAAGTGAAAGAGTTTAAGGCCTGGGGGGGGGGGAGGTTGTTGGCAAAGGTTTCTGTCCTGCCCTGTCTTGTAGCTATTCAGCCCTAAGGAAACACACAGAGGCTTACATTAATTATAAACTGGTCAGCCTATTAGCTCAGGCTTCTTATTAACTCTTATACCTTACTTTAACCAGTAATTCTCATCTATGTTAGCCATGTGGCTTGGTACCTTTATCACCGAGGCATTCTCATCTTGCTTCCTCTGTGTCTAGGTGATGACTGCAGACTGAGCCTTTCCTCTTCCCAGAATCCTCTGTGTCTAGGTGATGACTGCAGACTGAGCCTTTCCTCTTCCCAGAATTCTCTGTGTCTAGGTGATGACTGCAGACTGAGCTTTCCTCTTCCCAGAATTCTCCTCTTCTGGTTGCCCTGCTGTCTGTCGGGAGCCAGCCTCAACAAAAAATACCTTTCTCCAGACTAGAGGTGTAGGGATTTAGAAATGTGTAGTAAAGAATATGAAGACACAAATGAAAATAATAAAACGGAGAAACATATAGGATAGTATTGGGAGGGAATTCTTTTAGTGAGTACTGAAAATTTGCCTGCCTTTAATTTCCAACTGCTTAAAATACCCTACCCCAAAAAGTAGGAGTAAGACAAAAGACTGCATTAACATGATACAAGGAATTGAAATATCAATTGAAAGTCATGGGCTACATTTATAGTTAAACATTCTGTTGCTTAGAACAAAGCAAGTCACCTCGCACCCTAGACCAAAACATTCTGTAGGCAAACCACTCCCTGGGTGGAATCCCAAGTTATTTCCATAAAGGGAACTGGAACTTAGTTGAATCCTTAGACTTTTGTTTGAGGTAGGAACAAACTACTTCCCTATTCCAGGAGCAGGTGGTCTGGCAGTTAGCTACACCTGTTGACAATAACCTTGAGAGAGCAGAAATCTCTGCTCAACACCTAGGTGGGACCCTTGTCTGAGGTAGAAGCACAGTAACCTTGAAGGAACTAACAAGTCCCAACTCTCTGACCTTTGGTCAAGAAGGAAATAGGCCTTTTTAGGCCTGCACACCCTGCCTATACTTTTTGCCTGGCTACTGGCCAATCAGTGTTTTATTAAACCAGTACAAGTGACAGATCTTTACAGGGTACAAGAGCATCGTCCCACAGCAGGGGAAAATGCATTGTTCACAGATCATCATACATTAACAGAAAAGAAATACATTTCTTGTGTATATTCTTTGGAAATTTTGTTTGGTACAAACATTAGAGAAACAAGATGAGTATTTTAAAAACATTGCTGTAGGATAAACATAATTTGAAAACGGTCCAAATCGAGTAAATTGTTGTTCTGCAAGAGCGGACTGCAGCCCTGTCCAGACATCCACACACTGCCGTACCGACTCGCTGCTTTTCATGATCAAACTTGCCCTCAAGTCAGAGATGAGACTTTTCATCCGCATACGCTTTCCCAAGTTGAAATTGGCCTGCTCACTGCCCAGGCCTGTGCTCTGTGCCATCCTCAGCTCTTCTGTGCCGTGCTTGCTCCATAAGCTACTTGGCACAGATACCCAAAAATGTCTCTTGAGATTGGAGGTGTTGATGGCTTGTCATGCTTAGAAATTCCCCTGGCTTCTGGTCAGGGTTAAAGTCAGGAAAAAGAAGGGCCTGCCAGCTTCCTCACTCTAGGCCTTGAGTCTTAAATAAAACCTAATGATGTTGGGAATTGATATGTTTGCTACAGTTTTGGTATTCTGGTATCTTTGGATCAATTTCTTCTAGTAAAAACTTTCTTATATTCTCTTAAGAGCAAAGGTACAGGGGAAAGAGGAGGCTGTCACCCCTTGAACTGTAGAATAGGGGGTGTGTGTTCGTCCATCCCAGGAGCCTTGCTTGGAGCCTGAGAGGGAGGCGGACAGGAAGAAAGTCTTTCCCTGGATGCATCAGTTAGGAGGCTCCAGGAGCAGAGATGAGCCGGGCTGCCAGGGTTGGCTTGGGGCCCCCTCCTCCACATTCCTAGCTTCTGCTCTGAGGGGCATCTCTAAGCTGTCAGAAAGAAGGGGTTCCTTTGCCTTTTAGAGGGTTATTACTACCTTTGTCCCCTAGGCAGCAAGTAGTTTTCCTGGGAAAATCAGTTCCATGAATGTGGCTCCGAAAGCTGCAGCTGAGCGTTCAGGGAAGTCTGGGTCACACAAGAGCATCCTGTGTCTGCCGCACCCCATAGGGGTTTCCTCTGATGTGTTCGGTGCTCCTCGCAGTTACCCTCTAAGTGAACGTACAAAATAAGTAGTTCGGTATTTGAGGGCCTTCAAATTGAATACCCATAAAATACCCATCTTAGCATGATAGTACAATAAGGACCTGTGTGCTTGGAGTTCATCCTTGGTTCAGACTACTTCCATGGAGCACAGACCTCTAAAGAATATGCAAGTGTCCACAGGAAAGGATGGGTAACCTCCGTTGGTGGCCAGGGCAAGTTTGACTTGGCTATCCAAATTTATTATGTGATAATCTGCTTTATAAATTAATTTAGGGAAGCCTGTGAATATTTTTATATAGGAGAATGAAATTAAATCTCAGGCTTATTTTATGTGTTGTATCAGATCCTTTTAGAGGTCAGGATACGTGTGATCCCACTTCCTGCTTCATACTAGCTGCTCCGTGGCCATGGGTAGATGTTAGTGATGGTGCGGGTATAGTTCTGGAGTCTGAGAGTAAGCAAGGGATGGCATTCATGCCAACCTTTCCCTGTCCTTTCCATGTTTAGTTTGTAAAACCGTGACTAGTGCGGGGCACCCACTAGGCATATTGAGTGCCTACTGTGTGCACTAGACTGATGTAGGAAGGAAAATCACCATTCTCTCTACCCATGTCTTAGATTCTTTTTCTATTATGATAAACACCAAAAAGCAACAAGGGGGAAGAAAGGGTTTATTTCAGCTTATGGTGTATCCTGAAGAAAAGCCAGGATGGGCACTCACAGCAGAGACTGAAGCAGAGGTCCTGTAGGGATGCTCCTTCAGGCCTTGCTCAGCCTGCTTTTCCATATAACCCAGAGCCACCTGTCCAGAGATGGCACTGTCCACAGTCTTCAGGTCCTCCCACATCAGTCTTTAATCAGGAAAATCAGACTTGCCTACAAGCCAGTGTTAGGGATGTAGTTCCTCAGGTGATGTTCCCCTTCCAGACGACTCCATCTTGGGTCAAGTTAGCAAAAGCCTAAACAGCACAGGGCCCACCTAGACTGGACTGGATTTCTTTGTAGTGCTACTGTGGGTCATGCCTCTTCTAGACACTTTGCATGGATTCTTTAATAAAGAGAATCTGCCACACGGCTGCCTGCCCTTTACAGATGGGCGTCTGAGACCAGGCACCAGGGCCGAAAGTGCTGGAGCCCGTCAAGCTCTGCACTGGGCAGAATCTTTTTAAATGTTTTCAGTTTCTTTTCCACTAGTATGTGGTGGTGATGGGTGAAGGCATGTTCATGCCATGCCAGCATGGGGAGTCAGGGCACTTGGGGGTCAGTTCTCTTTCCGCCATGTGCCGTCCAGGGCTCGCACTCTGGGTATTGGACTCATGGCAAATGCTCTTCACTTGCTGAGCCATCTTGTTGGTCCACAAACTCATAATCTAAAAGGACAAAAAGTAAGGGGTTCTAAACAAAAGGGGGTGCTGACAGGCCTAAGGTGTGTGGCAGTCGTGGGTAGCCAAAATTAGAAGGTAAACTTGGAGTGGGTGTGCCTTCCCACAGGTGTCAGAACAGATGTCACTGTGCAGCCCAGGGTCACCGTGGCCACCTTATTTCAGTCCCACATTTAGAAAGATATTTGTCAGAAGTCAGTGCCCCTTTTGTCCACATGCCACAGCAGAGGGAGCTTGGAGCTACTTCTGGAGCCCCCTTTGTAAGCCCCATAAACTCCTGGGAGCTGGGTCTCCCGAAAGCCTTTTAGGGGTTATTGTTTCTCTCTCCTTCTGTCCTTTCAGGGTTTTGTCTGCATCTTTGCAGCAGGTTGGTCAAGTATTGACATCAGGCCTGGCATAGTGGTGTCACGTGCCTTTAATCCCAGGACAAGGAGGTGGAAGCAAACCCTGTGGGTTTGGGCCAGCCTGATCTATACATAACAATTTCCAAGCTAGCTCTGGGTACACAGTGAGACCTTGTCTTAAGCAAATAAAACCTTTTGAGACCATAGGCTATAGTTTATATTACCAATAGATTCCTGGTTTCTGTGTCCACAAATAGAAGCACTGTTAAAATCTGTGGACAGTTTGCCCATCATAGTAGTTAGATGAAGAAAACACAGAAGAATATGGAAAGGAAGCCTTGAGACAGAACGTGTGCCAAAGCAAGAGGGAATGTGAGGTGATGCTGAGAGGGCAAAGCGTAATCATTCTCTGGACTGTTATCCAGAGCTTGGGGAATAGAGGAAGCCTCCTGGAGAGAAGTCCTGTGGCACACATGAGCCTGCCCATGCACAACAGAAGCAACCAAAGCCTCTGGAGGCTGTAAGACAGGTAGCCTACAGAAAGGTGCGATCCCCAAAGCCACTGGGAGCTGTGTGCCTCTCACAATAAAAACCCATATCTGGCTCTTCACGCATCATATGTGCTCATGTACACATGTGTTAGTGTGCACATGTGTTAGTGTACCAGGCTGAGAGAGAGCAGGGGAGTTGTAGGGCCTCACTCCTTAACCCACGAGGAAAAGGAGTAGCCTCCACTTGCTTGCATTATCACTGCAAGAGGTGTGAACAGGGTAGACTGAAATTCTTCATGTGTGCACCGTTCTCAACACAGTCAAGTAGGCATGGTGACAAAGACATGACTTTGACAGTTCTGTGACTCCAGATGTAGAAATGGCGAGGATGCTGTCTGGACGTCTCCTGACTGTTGGGTCTCGCACACAGGTGGCTTTGCAGCTGCGGTTACTACACCTTTGGATGTGGCTAAGACAAGGATCATGCTGGCCAAGGTGAGTATCAGATAATGCAGATTTGATGCCGTATCTGCTATCAGGCAGAGCTGTAGGGATGCAGTGACCAGAGTACCTGCCGACCCTTGGGAGATGCTGACAGTGGGAGTGAGCACTGTCACCGTGATGGAGCTGTGTGTAGCATGCTGCCATGTCACAAGCATCCTCACAGCTGCACTCTGTAAGCGGCAGACCTGAGCTTCTCTGCCTGCGACTGTTTTCAGACCTAAGACTCGAGAACTTGACTGGCTTCATGTTCTTCATGCAGACTCAGAATTTAGTTATGGTTGGCTGTGACCAGAAGACAGTTGTCAGCATTGCTAAAAACAACAAAACAAACTCCAGGCTGAGCTTTAAGGAATTTCAGTAACATAACTGAACCAAGCATTCTCTCAGAGTCCAGGTCTGTAGGAAGCGGAGCAGTGTGAGCAGAATTCTAGTCTACGGACAGGATCAGCTCTGAGAATGGGGGATTTTAAAACTGCAAATGGCGTTCCTCACTCCTGTCAGGCCTTAAAGTGAGACCCCACCCCACCCCATCAGCCAGGTCTACTGCTTCCCATCGGCTTTCTGTTGAACAGTTGCTATTGGTTCCTAGGTGAGCTCTGAGAAGGGGCTTCCCTGAGGTGTTTGTCTGCCTCTCTGAACGTAGGCAAGATTTCCAAACCAACCCGAGTGTGCCTTGAAGGCAGGTGAGGGGAGCCTGTTCAGAGTACTGGGAGCTAACAGCCCTGTCTTTCCTATCTTCTGCAGGCGGGCTCCAGCACTGCTGTTGGGAATGTGCTCTCGGCCATGCATGCGGTGTGGCGCGCACAGGGACTAGCAGGGTAAGGACGAAGTCAGCCCTTATCTGCCTTCTCTCCTCTTCCCTGGCTCTTCCTCAGATCTTGGGCCTGCCATGGATGACATGCAAATGTGTAACCCTAGCTGTATTTGGGCTCCAGCATTGATACAAATAAGTTCTCACACAGTGTAGATGTGAAAGTGAGTTTAGAAGAAAGTGGGGCTTGGGTGTTTGTAGCCACTTTTTTTTTTAACCTGTAGTCTTTTTTTAATGTATACAGTGTTCTGTCTGCATATATGCCTGCAGGCCCGAAGAGGGCACCAGATCTCATTACAGATGGTTGTAAGCCACCATGTGGTTGCTGGGAAATGAACTCAGGACCTCTGGAAGAAAAGCCAGTGCTCTTAACTGTTGAGCCATCTCTCCAACCCTTGTAACCACTTTTAAGAACCGTTGGTAGCCATGCCGTGAGATGGGCATTTGCTCTACATCTATAGGTTTATTTTGTTTTATTGATGGACAGTTTCGTCACTGTGCAAGTGTATCATACAGTGTTCTCACACAAATGTAGATGGTGTGACACACACCTGGAGGGAATACTAGCTGCAAGTACAACATGTGACTATCTTGGAAATTATAGTTGTAACAGCAGTAAATGTATATCTGGAGATATACAAATAGAAAAAAACTATTTGCAGCCACATCCGCATCCTACAGGACCAGCAGGACCTGGCTGTGCAGCCTGCTTTTCTCTGAAGTGTTACCCAGCTCACAACTGTACTGGCAGTTCCACCGCGGTTGGTCTCAGCTTGGCAGTATTGTTCTGTGTTAATAGCTAAGAACCTCAGTCTTTCTCTTTGCATATGATGTGCAAACAGGTGTATTGCCCTCATTGTGTGCCTGTAGATGCCAGAAGCTGGGGTTGGGTGTCGTCCTCATCAGGCTCCATCTTGTTTTTGAGAGTCTTTTTCTCAGAACCTTGAGCTCACCATTTTGGCTACAGCAGCTGTCTGGTGAGCCCCAGATCAACCTGTCCCCCATGTGTTAGGTACAGGTGTATGCCGCTGCACCTGGCTTTTATGTGGGTGTTGAGGACCTAAGCTTGGCTCTTCAAACTTGCATATTTCTCTCCAGCTCCACGTGCTTCAGAATATCTTGCTTTATGTCCTAAACAGCTGTTATTCTACACCCATATAGTTGTTCTGAAGCTGAGCAAATGCTGAGATGTTAGCAAAGAAGGATTTTCCACATGGAACCTTCTTGATAATGTGTGCAGAGTCCTCAGCAGCCTCCTTTGGAGAAGGAGGGTGAGCTGGCGCTGGGATGGCTGGGTAAAAGCAGCACTGTATGCATAGCTGAGCCCTGCCTACCCTCAGCCTCTTCACTGGGCCCTGCTGCCTGTCTCGTCCCCATCCAAAGTACATCAGACTGCGTTTTTGTTTCAGCTGTCTGATAGTCTGGGGAATGTGGTCATGCTTTTGCCAGAGAGCAAACCTATTGTCTTGTTTGGGTTTTCCAGCTGAAAGTGGTAGCCAGTGGCTTTACTGAATGTCCCGCTCCAGTGGTCTGAGATACAGGCTGGCTCTGGTGGACAGGACAGACTGACGGATTCTTGATGTCTCAGCAGTGACATGGCTGACACCTTATGAGGAAATAAGACACGATAGTCATTCATTTGGGAGCTAATTCAACTCTGAACAAAGAAATGGAGGAGGGGAAATGGCTGAGTCCCATATACACTGTTTGGGAATCCTCTTAGATAAGTAGTGGCTGGCCCACAGAAGCAGCAGCAGGAGACAGTGGCTTTTGACATCATAAAGGCCACCTGCCAGATGTCAGTCTCATTTCCACATGTTAGCGTCTGTGGTGACTCAGCCAAGCCTCTGACCGTGGTGTTGTAGAGCTGCAGCCATTTGCCAGTGTTGAGAAAGTGGTGACAGGGACGGCATAGTGGCTGGGACATTGCCCCACCATGGTGATGCAAGGACCAGGTCACAGCACACATCGACTAAAACTAAGCAATGTCAAAACTACAGGCAGAGGAGAGAAGGAAAAACAGGTCAAGGGTGGATGTTGGGTCTGACCCAACCTTGGCGCTGAAAGGTAATTTAAATTTTTGTCTGTCTTCTGAGTCTCCACTCTGGGGCCACCACGTCCAGCTTTACATGGGTTCTAGACTTGAACGCAGGTCCTCTTGCTGGCACTGCAAGCACTTTACCCTCTACACCACCTCTCCAGCTCCCTAAATGGCTTATCAAAAGGGGCCCCGTGATATAAAGTCCTTGCTTTCCTGTGAGGTGCCAGATAGAAGGGTGGGACAGCTGACTACTTCGGGTGGTTATGCAGGATGGGGAGGCTGTGTAGCCAGCAGGGACTCCCCGTCAATGTCCCACATCCTTAAAAGGCATGAGCATTGGCATAAGAACACAGTTGCCCTACACCCAAGTCTCTCCACTAGTGTGCACATATGGATATCAAACCAACTGTGTAACTGGTTCGCTCCTTCTCCAGGGATTGAGCTTGGATCATCAGGCTTGATAGCCAGCATCTTTAACCACCTCACCAGCCTAAGTTCTGATTTCCAACTTTGTCTTTCTGCATATAAAAGCACTTTTCTAGGCAGCAAGGTTTCAGTAGAAAGAAGAGGTCTTCTGCCCCTTCCTCCTCTGCAGAAATCAGTTATTTACAGCCTAGACCATGTCCTGTGTCCAACAGCCTGGTGATCACACAGCCTAGACCATGTCCAGCTGCATGCTGTTCTACTGGTTTACAGTGCTGGCTTATCTAGTAGGTCATTAGCAGATTACTTTTTTTCAGTAATGTCACAGTGGATATTTGAAGAATATCTGAACCTCTAGAACAGTTCTTCTCAACCTGTGGGTTGTGACCCCTTTTTTTGGGGGGGGCTTGAACAACCCTTTTACAGGGGTTGCCTAAGACCATCAGAAAACACAAATATACATTATGATTCCTAACAGTGGCACAATTACAATTGTGAAGTAGCAATGAAAATAATTTATGGTTGGGGGTCACCACAGCATGAGAAATTGTATTAAAGGGTCACAGCATTCGGAAGGTTGAGAACCACTGATCTAGAGAGTGGGTCGCAAACACCACGGTTCTAATTGGACTGGGATGGAGCACTGGAGTGTCCAGGACTGCCATGTATGAGGTGCTCCCTCTCCATCACAGTCATGTGCCTCTGGTGTCTTTATGTAGCCTGAACGAGATGCATTTCCGTCTTGTAGAATCACATTTGGGAACTCCAACAACAAAGTGCCACTGAGTCACCAGGACAAGTAGAACTGTTTAAGAACTTGTTTTGCTTCCCTGAACTGAGACCCAGAGACCCCTCAGGTGTCCCACTGGGATATACCCTTCCCAGCCTGACCTCAGATTTGTCCCTTTGACTCCATTTTTAGAGCACCATGTTGGGACAGTGGTTACTGTCTTCACCTGAGAGCTCCCAGGTAGACAGGATAGCATTCAGCCATGCTGGACTGGGCTCCAGATTCTCATGCATACTTGGGAGTGTACTTAGTGGTTTCTGAAAGGAAGGGAACACACTGTTAAGTATCTGAGGGATTTGACAAGTGGGTGTGCTCAAGTGAGCAAACCATGGTTTCTGTTCCTAGGTTATTTGCAGGTGTCTTCCCACGAATGGCAGCAATCAGCATGGGCGGCTTCATCTTTCTGGGTGCCTACGACCAGACCCGCAGCTTGCTGTTAGAAGTGGGTAGGAAGAGCCCATGAAGCAGACACTGCGTGTCCCTGGAGAAGAGGGATGCTGGCTGCTGTGCAGCCCCTGCCTTCCTGTGACTGGCGAAGTCGACGCTGCAGTGTGGCACCTTGAGAGGGCTGCAGAGTGCAGCCCTGAGTGTCGTCCATGGAAACTATCCTCGGTGGACCTCCAGACCAACATCTCCACCCCTTAATAAATACTTCAGCGTTCTTGTTTGATCAGTGTCCTTTGCCTCCCGCTATCTACTGAGTCACTAAAATGCAAGCGAATGGCTAGACTGGGAAAAGGAAGGAGGCTGGGGCAGGAAATGTGCGTGTGGGTGTTTCTCCCCTGGGCTAATTCCTATTGTGTAAGATTATAGCTTTGTTTAAAAAGCATGAACTGCAGGTGCATAGCATACATTCTTTCTGGAGACTGCTGTTTTTAATTACCCTTGTATTTCTCATATAAAAACACATGATTATATTATTTTACAGCAGAGTGCCCCAAAATCCCTAGTGTGAGAGACAGCTGCAGCACCAGTGACTGAGTGGGTGGGCAAGCGACTTTGCTGCAGGACGTGAAGCCCCATGACCACCACCGTCCTCCCGGGAGGGCCAGCTAGAGCTGTTCCTTTGTCCTCATGGTGAGTGCAAGCAACACTGGCTGCAGGAGGGGAGGCCCAGCATATTCGGGGAGCACAAGGCTTAACTAACCAGCTCCAGGTAGCAGAAAACTAGTGAGCCGTCCGAGGAATGTGGCGCCGCTGCACTTCTGGGGCGGCAGTGTCGTCTGTGATGCTCTTAAGTAGTCTCCCTTTGGGGAAAAAGTATTAAAAGGCAGAATAACTGCACTTAGAACAATGACCATAGCACACACTTAGTATTTATAAATGAACCTTTATTAAAGACACTTTAATGCCATTTGTTAGACACTTCAATATCTTACATGTTTTCAATGTACACTGTACCAAAATTTCTATAAATAAATAACTCTGTACATAAAAAGTAATACTTCCTCTTTCACATTGCCTCTCAGAAGCAGCAAATTCACATATTTTGTGGAAGTAACATTAATCAGCCAACTGTGGAGAATAAACTTCTGTGCTTTGTCCTGGGACACAGTGGTGACCTGTGACATGGCAGTACACTGTCTCAGGCCATCACTGTGTCAACACTTCCCTTCAGCTCTCAGGGATTTTAAAGACTGAGTTTGCTTCCATGTTGTTTTTACTGAATTACACATTGGCACTCACAAGATGGTTAGCAACAGGGCCCCAAAGTGCAAATACACCCAGGCCTGGGACTCAGTCGTGTATAGTCCAAGCCCAGTTTCACTATATGAGGGAACGTTGTGGACAGACCTGCTGGGCAGAAATCAGCTGGCCTAGAAGTGAACTACTTTTAAACCCCACTGCAATGCTGTATTGGCAGAACTAAACCTCACTATTGGAAAATCCACAGGTGCACCCACACTGGCAGCCTCTGCCTTAATAAGCTCCAAAGACCCACTGAAGGAGACAAGACATTTGCTTTACCAAGTGAGTTACAAAGACGAAAGGCAGTGCTTGCTTGTTCCGAGCCATTGCTTTTGGTGGATTGACAGCCCTCAACCTCTTCCTCAAAGACAGACCCTGAACCTAGAAGAAAGGCAAGTGACACGTGTGCCCCACTCTACAAGGCCAGACAACAGCTACACAGGTCTGGCCAACGCACCTGAATCTGACTAAGGGAGCAAGCACATAGCCAAAATGCCCTCCTTCCCAACCACCAGCAACAGCTAATGTGGTTTTACCTGAATTTCAGCTGTGCATTAAGGCACCAGAACTATTCTTGACCCTCTCCAAAATTAGACAGCAACCTAATGTGAAAATATCACTGAAGGCGGGACCCATGCGCTAAGGATTAAAATAGTCTCTGTAAAAGATATATAATATATATGAAATCTCTGAAAACTCTTATGTACAACGGTATCAAATACTTTTCCTGCCTTTTGTACACAAACAGTCTCTTGCATTTCTGTGCTCCAGATGCCAAGTCCTTTAGCCAACTGACACTCCACATGGAAGTTAAAACTGTCCAGAGTGACTGCCGTTTGGACACAAACTTCCCACAGCTTCTCCTACCTCTTCCCTGTAGCAATTGCTTTAAACGAGCTGAGGTAGATGAAGCCTAGCTCTTCGGTGCCAATAGCAATGGTCCCCTCCGTTTCCCAGTGAGCTGTCCTGTCAGCGGCATAGACTCGGGACTAGAGTCACAGGCCTGGGGGAGGTGGCCGTTGGAAACAAGCAAGTGCTGGGCTTCAGTAGATATGGCATCTTCTATGAGCTCTGGGCTGCCTGAAGTTAACGTAGGAGAAGGCTGTAGGTCTATGGAGTCTGGTGCATGTAACTTTGCTAAAGTCCAAGAGGAATCTCCTGTTTAAGAAAACATGAGGGCACGTTAGCCTGTGCACATTAACCCCATTTGGGCTCCCAGCCCACGGCAGACATGCTTCTTAACACGATACTTACCTTTCCCATCTGGGGATGCTGCCTTGTTCTTCAGAGACAGTAGTATTCTGTCATGGTTACTCGGATAGAGGGATCCTCCAGAGTGGGTGTGAGACCCATCAGCAGTCCCAGGGTAAGGATGGTGTGGAGAGGATTCTAGGTCATGCTGCCTGAGCTCTTGGCTGCTTGGTGTACCTGGCCGTCCACTCTCTCTGGGCACAGGCTGGGGATGGAAGGCTTGTTCCTTGGGCTGACTATCCGTATCAGTATTGCAGTCACCGCATACAGCAGAGCCACTGTGTGCTGAATGAAGCGCAGAGCCAAGGGTCAATGGGAACCAGAGCCACTGAAGCCCCCATCCCCTCTCAGAGGCCTGAGTCCTGTTTACCACTGTAATGTACACATGGAGAGGAACTGGGCCCACACCAAGTCCTGGTCTTTTGTGCTTAAGTGAGCACCTGAAATTAATTTAGGATGCACACTTTGATCACAGGAAAAATGAAGGGAGAGTAAAAGGGAAGATTTGCATTAGGCATCACATAGTGGTGAATCTTCTCAACTGTCTTCTAAGCCTTAAAGACTCAGGCAGTGGGGCTGGGAGTGGCTCAGCAGGTAAAGTGCTTGACGAGCATAAGGATCCCCCAGTACTCCTGGACATGCCAGGCAGTGTGGCGGCCTATCTGTAATCTAGGGCTTGGGACGCAGAGGCAGGAAATCCTAGAGCAAGCTGGCTAGCTAGAGTAACTGATCAATGAGCACTGGGCTTAAGTGAGAGGCCCTGCTCAATACATAAGGTGGAGAGTGACTGAGGAAGACACACCAACCTCTGTCCAGTGGCTAGCATCTCAGAAGGCTGAAGACAGCCTGGACTAAAAGTGAAACCTTGTCTGGACAAACCAAGACAGTCTGGGTGCAAGGATGCTAACTTCCATGATTTGTGGGCCTTGCCCTGTAAGCTCCTTACTAATTTAAGAAAACTCACACTTCTGCTCGCCACACCAGACTTACCTAAGACACACAGGACTCTGAAATCAAAGGAAGCCAGAGCTTCCAGTTTGTTTTTGG
Organism: Alexandromys fortis; assembly: GCF_014885135.2. Classification (NCBI taxonomy): domain Eukaryota; kingdom Metazoa; phylum Chordata; class Mammalia; order Rodentia; family Cricetidae; genus Alexandromys; species Alexandromys fortis. Next base: position 4,524,719 of record NW_026067996.1, read on the forward strand.
AATACAATTCAGAGACAGTATGAGACCAGTGATGTGCTGCTCCTCAACTTACTATTCAGTGTCAAAAGCAATGGCCTTCCCTGTCAGTGCCTCCTACCTGCTGTATGTGGAGCAGCGGTCCTGTCGGCTTTCTCCATCACTTTCCAGGGCTCTCTAGTATATCCAACACACAGCTTGGGCTGCCGGCATGTAATGCTGTGCACATCAACCTCTGGGAAGAGGCTCGAGTCTCTCAGACACACACCTGAAATGAAGCCCCTTCTTAGGTCTCTCAGCCTCTAGAGGACAGGCTACAGCTCCTTCCCAGCACCCATCCCTTGGCACCCACAGGGGATTGGTTCCTATGCTCCTCAGAGATGCCCAAATCCAAGGATGGTCAAGTCTTTTCTGTAAAATGATGCTGTTTGCACATAACTGTTCATCTGTGAAGACTTTACGACAGCTCTACTAATAGTGCCCGGTAACAGTGGAAAACCTGCATATTCAGTACAGACACAACTTTTCTTTCCTGAATTTTCAATCTGTGCTTGATTGAACCACCACATGCAGAACACCAGCAGTACTGTAAAGCTGGTTCAGGACCCGGAATATTCTTGGCATCTACTCTTCCTGGCAATCCTTTCTTGATTGAAGACATAGTGCTAAGCCCAGTGTAGGGACTTCTGGAGGACCAGATGTTAAAACTACAGTACTTGTACACACCAGATCCAAAGCAAAGCATCTGTCAAAGACTTGGTTCACCACATACGACACAGGTGCCCAACCTACCCCGGTGAGGAGGTAAAGCAGCGTCCAGGACATAGTCAGATCAGACTGCTTCACTGTTCTTGAACTTACCATTGCTGTCAATGTGCGCACTGGCCTGATGGCCACCTTCCGTCCTGACCACAGTTTCCTGCCGGTCAGAAAGGGTTCCCTGCGAGGAGAGGTAGCTCGGCACATCTGGAGGCACTATCGTTTCATCTGCAAGAAGACATGATGATGAAACACCAGGGCAGCTGCCACAACCAATACAGAAACACATGTGCGGTCACACAGCAGTGGCCCGGGAGCTCCGCAGACTCAGCATTGCTGCTTCACCTCCTTTCTATCCTGTGGTAAAAATGGAGGACCTAACAAAATCCCAAGGCTGTGAGAGCTTGGGAACAACCTGATTCATGACAACAGGCAGGGCCCTGACGCCTCTGAATCGCCATGGAGACCAGAAACTGCAGGGGCCAGCAGATGCTTGAATTTGAGAGTGTTCCAATTTCCTGTTATGTCCTTCAGAGTTGACATGTTGGGAGGGGGTGGCAATGCCTCAACTCTATCTACAGACAGAATCCATATTCCTAAAGATTCTAGAAGTCTCTTAGGTTCTCGGCAAAGCCTCAGGGCTTGTGTAATCCATGTTGGACTGCGGCGCTCACTACTTTCACTCCCCCCTGAAGAGCCTGCCGCACTGCTGACGTGTGTTAGTGTGAGTGCCACACTGCTGACCTGTGTTGGTGACGCTGTACTCCTCATTCTTCTTCCTGGTCTGGTAGATGATGCACACCCACACCAGCGAGGTAAGCACGATGCTGCAGACCACAGCGATGGTGAAGATGCCTATGGTGGTCCCATCCTTCCGGCAGCCGGGGGTGGGCAAAATGCTCAGTTGGCTGTGTGCTCGCTCGGTGCCCAGGGGATTAGACATCTCACAGGTGTACCGGCCTGCATCCTCTACTACCACATTCTGAACAACCAGCAGCTGGTTGCCTGGAGTAAAATGGTGCCTCTCGGTGAGGCTCAGCGGGCGACCTCCCTTAAGCCAGGTGATGCGCGGTGTGGGACTCCCAGTCGCTTTGCACTGGAGGGCCACTGTTTCTCCCACAGTTACCACACGGTCTTCCAAAGGCACTGCCAAGGACGGAGTTTCTGCAGGAAGGCAGCAGAGATTGCACATTTACTCTACGGGGCTTGCTTGCTGGGGGTCAACTTGTTTTCCAGACAGGAGACAATCCCATATAGTAATGAAATGCCATCTGAGATCTTTTATGAGTGCTCCAAGCTTTTCAGAAGGCCAAATGTGACTAAATCCTCCTTGCCATTTTAGGAACAGCCTCAACATAGCAAAGTCCTAAAGCCTTACCTCACACTAAACTGTCCTATTGAGGACCTGCGTCACTCACTAGTCCTGCCAAGATCGTACCCACCCATCCCCCACACGGAGGGATCCTTACTCAGACATACATCTGAGTACTGTCAAGACGGAAGTTCTTGCTCATTGTCTTTTATGAGCCAGAACAACTTACTGAAAAGCAGCCCCAAATTTCAAACTAGGTACAAAGAGGATACCACACTTTTCCAGAAAGCAGATGCCTCTAATACTTGAGTTTTACCCCCATCCCACCCCACCACATACACTACCAATAGCGAACCTAGGACAGTCAGGGTAGCATTTGCTGAAATAGAGCCAGCCGAGTTCTGGGCAGTACAGCTGTAGACCCCCATGTCGTCTATTTTCACATCAGTGATGAAGAACACATCATCATCTGGCATGACATGCATGCGTCGCTCACGAGCCGCAGGGAAATCAGTGCCTCCATCTTTTTGCCATGCAATCTGGGGGTGAGGGTGGCCTGTGGCAGCACATTCAAGGCGGGCTGTGGTGCCAGTCCGGATGGCAATGTCATAGGGAATTTTGGTGAATGACGGCAACACTGGGGAAAAAATAAAGGTAAAGTTATATGGGATGGCTGCATGCAGAAGGAGATTCTTGGCAAACAGACCCCCACACTGCTCAGTCTCCAGCTCATTGCTATTCCACCCTTCCCAGAGGTACCCACCTTCTCCCCATCCCAGGCACAACTCTGCTATGCTGTAGGACGGTGCTAACCACTCAAAGCATTCTGTCTCTTGTACTTCCACAATAGTTACTATACAGGGATCCTCCAGAAGTAGAGGTCTGGGGCGGGCCTGCTCTAGGTAGCTGTCTGGAGAGAGCTGGGTAACCACTCATCTGTTGTTGGGGAAAGCTGCATGTCTTCACCATGGAGAAACAAATGGGCTAGCCCAGCCCTCTTGAGGAAACCCACGCGGATGGACCTATGGGGGCCACATCAGCCGTCACGCCTAGGCAGAAATATGCAGTTGACTAGCCTATATAGCTTTGATATCATGCTGACACAGTGGACAGTATCCAGACTTGATGTCCAAGCCACTGTGAGAGTCTTACCAGCTGCCTCGTCTCCAGGAAACACCCAGGGTCTTTCAGGCGAGCCCAGACAATCTGCCCGGCTGTGGCAAAGACTAGTTTAGAGGCACTGGAGGATGAAGGCCGTGCTTCAGGTCACCCACAAGCCAATTCATCAGCCTGGTATGGAAGGCTTGCCTGTTCATGCTGACTTCACTCCTCACACAACATCAAACAGCAGTCCAAAAGAAGCCACCTTAATGGGCTGAAAGGCTGACTTTTGAGTAAGAGGGCCTTGTCATAACTTCCCTGCCCACTGGACCATCAAGCCAGGGGCTCAACTCACACTAACTCCATATCCTCTAGAGCAGCGGTTCTCAACATGTGAGTCTTGGACCCTTTGGCAAACCTCTATCTCCAACAATATTTACATTATGATTAGTAACAGTAGCAAAATTACAGTTATAAAATAGTTGAAAATAATTTTATGGTTAGGGGTCACCACAGCGTGAACTGAATTAAAGGGTCACACTTGTCTAGAGGAATGGGGACTAGCACTTGTCCCAATCTGCTTTGCATCTATTCTGAGGGCAGAAGCTTCCTCAGGATCCAGAGAGTCTTGGAGTCTGGAAACCACATCTCTTGGTTTACGGAAGACAATGAACAGATAAAAATAACAAGGCTTAACTCCACAATGTCACTTTACATAAATGGACTTTAACCTACTCCAAACCAAAAAGAATGATTCAGCGTGTAAAACTTGGTCTAGGACAAACCCAAGGAATGGTACAAAGAAATGCACCCCACAGCAACTTTTGTCTCCTTGCACCAGTGACTGACAACCGAGAGCACAGCTTGTGGACTCTGTGCTTGAGAAACACAAGATGACACTGCCTACCGTTCACAGTGAGCCTGGCCTTGTGTGAGTATGTGGAGCCAAAGTGGTTGGTGATGACACACTGGTAGCGGCCCTCGTGTCCAAACGTGACATGACGGAGGTGCAGGATAGTGGTATACTCCATCACTTCGCCATCCTGTGCACGGACATGTGCAAAGTTCTCCATGTCTGCATTGGTCAGGACCTCATTGTCCTTCTTCCAGGCAAAGGTCATCGGGGAGCTGCTGCTGCTAGCTGCTGAGCATGTGAAACGGATGTCCTTGCCCACCACAGCCATGGTCGTCTCAGGCTGGGTGATGATCTGTGGCTTTGGAAAGTCATCTGGGGAGAGAACCAACCATAAGGCACCCTGCTCTCTGTACACACGCTGCTTGCTAGTCAAGCTAAGAAGGAACTGGGTCAGTTCTGGGCACAGTGCCAGCACAGTTCCACTAGACATGGTGATGGCTGTGCCATGGCTCTCAGGCCTCACTGCCTCCTTAGCTAGAAATAAACCCATGACTACTCAATTCATCAAACCAGCCTAGTGTTTCCTTTCGACAGCTATGCCAACATGGCCCGCTTTAAACAAAATCTCCAGACATCATCAGTCATACTTGCAAACCCAATTGCAAAATGACAGACGTTCAATGCACTTTTGAGTTTCAGAACTCAAAAACATCCTACTGTTCAAATAGGAAAATACCACAAAAATAAATTTTTTCACATGTGTGGAAAACCATGAGCTTAATAACAATTCATGGATTTTTTTTTGGTTTTTCGAGACAAGGTTTCTCTGTGGCTTTGGAGCCTGTCCTGGAACTAGCTCTGTAGACCAGGCTGGTCTCAAACTCACAGAGATCCGCCTGCCTCTGCCTCCCGAGTGCTGGGATTAAAGGCGTGCGCCACCACAGCCCGGCTCCAATTCATGGATTTTTGATGCAAGAAAAAAGCCACATGTCAGGACAGTGAGCAGTACAGTGTTTTCATATATCCAAGTCTCCTTCCATGTTCCCAGATCTGTGACAAACTTGAAACACAGCAGCAAGAACTAGCTCCCTCAACAGCTCCACGGAGAACTATTACTGACTGGAGCAGCTGGAAACTCTATGAGTTTGCAGGAGTGTGCAGGGCAGAGGAAACCCTACTGCTGAACAACTGATAGACTGGTCAGCACCACCGTTTAACCCCACAGCTCTTTAGGTGACCACCCCAGCCCTAGCAACTCTCAAAGGGCATCAGGTAAAAAGGACACCAATACTGGGCAATGAAAACCTACAACAGGGTCCTGAGAATGTAGAAGGCCACATGGTCTAACAAGCTATGCAAACACCCAGGGAAGGTTTCTAATTCCTTTCCTGTGACTGGGCTGGGGGGCCTGCACAAAGAGAAAATGGTGGCAAAACCCAATACCTACAGGGATCCTGGGGAGGGGATAGGAGACTCAGTAAGGCTATTTGTGCCCGGCTGTTAGCTAATCACTAAAATAACCAAGCAGAAACCCAAGGGGCTGTGTGGTGCGCAGGATTTACAGCATGGGCCGAGGAGACAGCACTAAACAAACAGGAATAAAAGGCGGCCAGCAAGCAGATACATGATCCCCACAGTGGGCAGACTGTTTGGTTTTTGTCGCCCACTTTGCAACAACAAAAGTAGGAAATATACAGATAAGAAAATGGCAGCCAGGAGACACTGTCTAAGGAATCCTAGATTCTGAACATTTTATATCTTACTATAAAAATAGTCAACTAAGGGAACTCTATGTACTAATTAAAGACCATGAATACCTTAACAAGGAGACACATTATGAAAAGGAACCAAATGTAGTTTTAAAGTAGAATAAGTGAAGTTTTACCAAAAAAAAAAAAAAAATCAGTCAGAGGGGCTTGACAGCAGAACTGAGCTGGCGGAAGAGTATGACCCGAAACAGATCAATGGAGATCTATGCCAAGAACAAATAAAAGTGAACACTGAGAGATGGCAGAGGCCTGTTCCACAGCATCGAGAGGAACAGCAACATGCAGATTAGCTGGAGACCACTACGACAAAGATGAAGTTTTCAGAGAAATGGCCCAAGCATACTAATCTGATGGAAAAGATGCATCCCAGGTTCAGTGAACTACAAGTATACTGGAGAGCTATATCCAGAGGTGCCATGATAAAGATGCACCATGGGAAACCTGTTAAATACCAAAACAGCCCCAGATCAACTCATTACATTAGAAGGATCCTCCAAAACACAAGCAGTTAACTTCTCATCAGAAATCAGGGAGGCTGAAGATAGCAGAAAGACATACCCAAAGTCCTTACGTAGAAATTATAAACAAAATCCCCATATCCAGCAAAAAACACCTCCCAAAGTTGGAGTAATTTAAACATTTCCAGATATATATAAAAGAAAAGGGAAATCTGCAGTAGAGAATTTCATGCTTCTAGACCTATGCTGCATATATCCTGGGCAAATCTTGCAGACTAGATATAAAAAAAAAAAATCCAAACACTGTAAATTACACACCTAAGTATAAAAAAAACCCAACACAGGCCAGTTAGCCTAGCGGAACTGGTAAGCCAAGCCCTAGTTTCCAGTGAGAGATCTGACTCAAAAACACAAGGCAGAGAGGTCCTAAGGATGACATCTGAAGGTGACCTGTGGCCTCCACACACATGCAAACAACAGAAAAAGGTCTACAAACAAAACAAAAGCCATGCAGAATATATCGTATCAGCACAGTTGTGTGATACAAAATCCATGATGCAAGCTTGAGTTGCTTTTTCATATCCCACACTCCAGTTACTATCCCACTCAACCGTATCTCCATTTCTAGGTGAGAGTAACATTTTTACACTACAAACCCAAGAATGAAAGAATAACAAGAAAAAATAAATAAGGAAAAGCTGAGAAGTGGAAACACCACGTTTATGCTTCAGGAAGACAATTCAATTAGGATGTCCATGCTCCCAGGTTAATATAGAGTCAGTAAAATGCCAAAATCCTAGTTTCCGTTATTAAAGAAATTTACAAATTATTATCTTTTAGAGAAATGGCAAGGGACCCATAATTCTCAAAATAATCTTGGCAAAGAACAAAATATGGAGTTGCAGAAGTTCTACAATCCTTGAAGAAAGCAGAGGAATAAGGGATCATAACCTGTGTGAGGCATTAGTTCTCACAATCACAGCGACAGCACAAACAACAGTGTGGAGAGCTTAAGACTTTTGGAAACTCTAAGACTTTTGCACTGTGGCTGTCAAGAAAATGAAGACCTCACAGAGTAGGACAACATATTGGCAAATATATCCATGATCAGAGTCTGGACTATAAAAAGCGTTTACATCTAAAGAGCAGAGACACAACATGGACAAATTATTTGAGCAGCTAGATTTTCAAAAGAGACACATTCATCTAGTAAGCACAGGACAGTTCACGCCACAGCTAAGTCATAGGGGAAACAAATGTCACTGTGGAAAGTAGATTCCCCATACACTGTCAGTGGGTATATGGCGTTATGAAGCACCTTTGGGAAAACAGATTCAGCAATCCTATTCTAGGTATAAACCCAAGAAAACTTACATAAAAACATAAAAACCTGACCGTGTGCAGCACATTGTTCAAAAGCTCCAAAGAGTACTTACTCATGCCCAGCATCTGATGGGTGGACAGATACACTGAATAACATATAACAGGAGGCCATAGTGCCACACTAAGTGAGTAATGTTAAGGAATGCTACAATGGCGCATACTCAGTGCTAGAATGCCAGGCGGTCCTGAATTCAAACCTCAGCACCATCACAGCAGAACTGAGTTATATCTTGCCAGAAGGGGCAAGCTAAATTTTTGTATAGTACTATTTATGTCAGCTGTCGAGAACAGACTGATCCGAGACAGAACTGGACCGGTGCCCTCACAAGATTAGGGACAGACTTGGGACAAGGGCAGCTTCATGGCATAAGGGTGGGGTTCTTTTAGAGACGATAAAAATATAAAATGAGTAGTAATAATGGCATTAATTTTGAGTAGTCTAAATCCATTTTCAGAAGGTAGATTTTTACAGTACGTAAATTATATTTCCTCTTAAAAAGCTTTATTCAGCTACAATCCACCCCTGTAAAATATACAATTCAGTGTTTTTTTTTTTTTAGTATCTTCACAAATCCTAAACATTTTTATCACCTCCAACAGAGAAGACTCTGTCCTTTTTAGCTCTTCCCTGTCTATCTCCATCTCCATTGTTTTCCATTCCGAAGGAACTGGTAACATCCTCCTCCTGCCTCTGCAGTTCTCCTTACTCTAGGCATTCCACGTGACTCCATGCACTTGTGTGATTGCTGTCAGAGTCCATCCATGCTGTGAGATGGACTAACTGACCTGATGGCCAACGGGACTGCTACCCACCTACTGTCTATCATGGGGGTCTGGGCAGCTCCAGCTTGGGCTGTTATGAGGAACACTCTGCAAGCACTTGGTCAGTGCTGCTCCGCCCCCTGAGCTGTATCACAGGGGTGGCCCAGTAGCCCATAGTGTACTGTTTTCACAGTAAGGCTCCTGTGCAGCAAAGGGCTGTACTTGGACTTACCTAACTTCATAACTTCATGCTAACTTCCTAGACTGTGTAAGGTGGCTGTTTCTATTTCTTAGAAACACAAGTGGGAGACATCGAGAAGAATCTGAACCCCTGATTTCCTATCAAAGATTCTCATAGGTGGTTATGAGGGATTGTTGCTGTGATACCAAGTGTGACAAAGCCACCAGCTAGTGATCAGGTACAGCCTGCCCCAAGTCCCATGGCTGCCCTCTAGCAGGAAAGATGGAGGAAGCCAGTGAAACAAGTTAATGGCCGTGGACTTGCTCAGCACTGGCCTTACAAGTGGGACCTGCTATTCTGTGACTAGGGCACTCTCTCTATAACCTTGGATTCTACTTTGGGAACTGATGTGGTGGAAGGAGCGGAAGACTAGATAGAGGACACTTGTCTCACCTCAGGCAGTCATAAAGAAAAAGAAAAGAAGTTGGACAAGAGGCTCTGGACATCCGTGCTGCTGGATGGGGTCCTAACTAGCGCTGTCCAGGAAGAGACCGGAAGCTCAGTGAGGCCGAGGGAACCAATGACAAGAGGATCACACACGCCACTCCTGCTCAAAGCAACCAAGACAAATGTATTTTCGTTCTTGGAATCCATTTTCTTATCTATGTGGTTATGTTAGTGTGGCCGGAGCTAGCCTATGTGTGTTTCAGCTGTTCCGCATTTTCTGTGCTCTTTGTAACTGAACTTGGATCCTGACCACCCCTGCTCACAACGATGGTGAAGGAAGAAAGACTCTCACCAGTGCACATTTCAGTGGTTTGGACAAACGGCAAGAGTGCAAGTCAACATCGAGGAATTATTTTTACTACAGTGGCTGTTCTCCTGAGACCCATTCTTCCTGTGTTTAACCTCTCATTCTTAGCGATGGAAAGAAATACACATTGAAATCCCATCCTCATGCACTGCGTAAATTCACAGCCAAACCCAGGCACCAGACCCTTTTGAAAAGGCTAGAACTATCTTCCTGTAACTGATTATTTAGATTTGTAGCTGAACCTACTCCCTTCTAATTAAATACATGTACTCCAAGAACCACATAATGAGGTATCGTACAGTAAATAATGTGGTTTCCGTGGGAAATAAATTGTACCCAGCAGCTAATCTGTAACCACGGACTACATTAACTACCACCATAGGAATACGTCTCATACTGAGCAGTTCCTTCTGACCTCTCTGCCCTTTATCCAGCAAACAAATAAACAAACAAAAAATCAAATCTCAAAGAAAATCTTACCACACACGAAACTGTCCGGCAGCACTGAGAAAATGCTCTGGCCCTTCAGTGACTCTGGGTGGGCACAGGTGGCTGTCACAAAGGTCTGTAGCATCCTGCCCACTAGCCATGGGGGCAGCCACTTGAGCTGGCAGTCACACAGGAAGCTCTCACTGCTGATGTGGCTGGAAGAGAAACAAGAGATGGACACTTAGCATGTATCCATTGGGGGTGGCTCCCTCACACAGAGAACAAAGCATTGCAACCAATCAGCTGAGAAGTTGGGACATCAAACTACAAAAGGAGTGCTATTCCTCATGGCTTTCTCCAGTGACCAAGGACAGTTCGTGCTTCTGATGGAGTCAGAGGGGCAGAACCCAAGATGCTGCATGTCTAGCAACCCCAAGAGAATGCTTGTTCTAAGACCACACTTGGAACAGTAGCACCTAGTGAGTCTACCCATGTCCTAAGGGGGTCAAAGCTCCTGTCGCCCTGGGGATGCCTTCTAACCTGCTGTGATCGTGAATGTGTCCCACATGGGAAGAGCACTGCCTGCTACTGGCTCTCCACATTTCTGATAAGCTGCACCGAACTTCCAAGCTTAAGCAGACTTTAAATCCTACAACAAATCCTATGAAATCTTTTTCCTAATGGCTGTTATCTTTTGATTTCACAAAACTGTGAATGTTTTAACTCCCAAACCAGAGCCTCAACAACACACCTTCCTCTTGCTCGTGTTTACCCTCACACCAGCAAAATTCAGCTCCACCTCCAACACAGTGTTTGCGAGTTCACTGCTGCAGCCCAGCAGGCATGAAAATGCTCAACTTTGATTTTGTGAGGCTCCAACCAAAACAGAGAGCATTTTCATTTTCAGGCAGCTGGGGTTATACTTCCAAACAGAAATCAGAATGGCCATCTGAGCGGACATTCCTTCTCCAAGAGTCACTCAGATAAGTCACCCAGAGTCTAGCTGCCTGAATCTTTAAAGACCTGGAGTCTTGAGTTAAAGAGTGACACTGGCCCACAGCCAAAGACAAGACGACAGTGAATGTGTGGGCTTCCCATCATGAACTGCCTGGGGTATGTGGTGGCAAAGGGGGCAATTCCAAGCACATCTATTCCCACAACAACAAGTGAGCTAGCTTTGATTTCCATCTCTGATGGTGTGGAACTATTACATGGCACAGAGGGATGAACACAGCCCGGAGTAAAGCCTCCTCTTCCTCCTGTTCTCATATCCCCACCTCAACCTCTCCAAGTCACCTTAGGAAATATTTTCCCAAAGACTTAACTATTTATCTCAAAGCACTAAAATAGGGATGCTGGTCCCTCTTTGACAACAGTACCAGTATGAGGTTTTTTACACCTTTCACTTGATGGGCAGGTAGTATCCACTGAGAGATATCTGAGGGCCGTCCTGCTAAGGGGCTACTGTGGTGGCAGAGGCCATCAACACCAGCCATAAGAAAGTGACTAATTCATACACCACACAAGAGGTGAGTGTCACAGGAATGAGCCCTGTGTGGTGGCTGGCTGTCAGAAACACTCCTCATCAAAAGATACTTGTGTGTGGTAGAGCACAACAGACAGGAGAGGCGTAGTGAACAAGGCCGGGACACTGCTGGGAGCTGGGACAGGGATATATTTAAATTTATTTAAATTTTAGCCATAGGAACAAATTGATGGGGAAAAAACCTCATTCAACCCTTGAACAGATGTTTGTAGGAAGAATCAGGCTTTGTACCACATTCAGTATACCTGCTGGGTTCAGCACTAAGGTTTTTAGTGAGTCCCACCCCAGGGAAGAGGCCAGGCTAGACCCGGCAAAATATAAGTACTAGGAATGGGAAGGTCTTCCTAAGTGATGAGTGTGAGGACCAGAGAAAACAGGAAATGACTGGTATAGACACCAGTAAGATCACTAGTTCCTGGTCAACCATGCATCCCATAGGTAGAGGCGAAGGCCAGGCTGTGGATGGTGGGACCATGACCTATAGATTCCAGTCTTTTCTTCACTCAGGCAAAACTTCATGCCTCCAACCAGCCCAGTTCTTCACTGGCTTACTTTGTGCATTTTCATGATTCCAACTCAAAGTGTGTTTCTAATCATTGCTTGTGGAAATTTACCCAAAGGCTGACTAAGGAAGGGCACAGAATAACCTGCTGCAATCTGATGGAGAAGAAAATGACCAAGCAAAGTGAACCTCTTTCTCCAACCAGAGGGCTGGGCCCAGGGCCTGCCATAGTTTAAGAACACAGAGCAGTTGAAGGGAAAACAGGCAAGAAACCAAGGCTGAGCATGCAGAATTAGGCCATAGACACCAACTCCTTCAGGAAACCCTTCTCAAATACAAAATCAAACCTAAAAGATCAAACAAAATTGGTATACCTAAAAAGGTGATGATCCATTTTACAGAAGAGATTTTATCTTACATATCAGCACGGCCTTAGTAGACTCTGGCCTGCAAGCCCACTGTCTGTTTCTGTTGGTATGAATCTAGCAGCACACAGCTGCATCCGTTTGTCTGTGTATTATTACTGCTGTCTGCTGTAATAACATATCTGAGTAGTCATGACCCAGCCCCTATGACCCAAAAACTCCAAAATGCTTACTACGTTAGCAATTCAGAAAAAAAAAATTGGTACCCCTATCCAGAGTTAAGCCCCATAAGGCATTTTTCTTTTAACTTACATCTAATCTATAAATGATCAGAGCTATTATATAAAGTGAGCACAATGCAATTACAGGTTTTGCTTATTCTCAGAGTCTCCACACATGTCAATCCAACCATGGATTCCAAAGTACTCACAGCTCTTTAAGATTCTTCATCTTTGCAAAGGCATCAAACTGGATAGACCTGATTGCATTCTCTCCCAGGTTCCTGAAATAGAACACATAATTTGTCCATAGGAACTGTGGGCAGCTGTCAAGTGTGTGGCTGAGTGAGAACAATTAGGGGTTTTCCAGGCCAGCCCTGGTTCACAGATGACCCATCCAAAGGAGCGACCCATGTACCATGTGGCAGATCCATTGGGAATGGCTCTCAGTTCTCTTGTTTATGCAAGGACACAGAACAACTTGGAGACCAAGTCAACCATAAGAGCAGCCCTGAAGCTAGGTAGAAAGCTGAGAAAAAAAGTTACCCAGCAGAACAAAGGCTAACCTTGATTCAAAGAAGAATAAAACTAAGAACCAGGCACTAGAGGCATCCACTCCCAACAACAGCATAAACATCTCAGAACTAGTGCTGCCTACTTGGTTCCAAGGTCCCGTAGGCAAGCATCCCTGCCAGTAGGAAAGTTCCCTGCATGTGCTAGAAATGCCTTAGCTGCTAAAGGGGAGGGGTGCTGCCTGGCTTTGCCAGGATAAAGTATCCTTGTGGAGTAGCAAGAGCTCATGGACCCTGCAAGGAGTCTGATGCAGGGTGATGTAGTCCAGCAGCTGGGACGAAGGTATTTGTTCCAATACCAATTGAGTTAATTAAGAGAACGCCAGCAGACTATGTGCTTTGTGAGTGTTCCTGGCATGGGCAAAATAAAGGCCAAAGTTGAAGCTGACTTATAATGAGAAGGAAGCAGATGGTGTTTCCAAACAGCCTGTTTCTCGGTTTACAAAGAAGCGATTAAATTGCTAGCAGACTTCCCCAGCAGCCATGTTTATCAGGCCTGTGGGGAGGGCAGTGTCTGGCAGGATACTTACAGGTGTTCCAGGCCTTCCAGCCCTGAGAACGCTCTCTTAGCCACAGATTTGATCTTGTTTCCAAACAGAGTTCTGTAGTTTCCAAACATCCAGGCCCAAGGTAGACAGGATGGGGACGAAGGCGCATCAGGAAAAAGAGAACACATCATTAGGGCAGTGCTACCTGACAAGTGTCTGAGAGGGGGGGGATCACAGAGCTGCAGTACACAGGCCATCCCCACTCTGAAATTAAATACCTTTAGCTTTATTACAATTTCATGCCGATGACAGGCTGGAATCGCATGTTCCACTCGGTCTTAAGAGACCCCTTGTAGTGTCAAGTAAAAATCACCATGGCTACACCATGCTGTCTGTCCTAGGACCACCCAAGGGGGTAGGAAGTTTGTCAAGGTGGTAGTCTTGCAGGAAAAACAGGCTGGTTACCGTTTCAGTGAGAAGTAGAGTCAGAAGGCAGTGTAAACTAGCAGCGAAATCTGCCATTCACCTCCATGCTCTGTGGCATAGAGGGTCCTAAGTGACCAGAAGAGAACAAGAAGATAGGCATCCATCCAGATGACCCCATAGGTCTTTACATCTGCTGTGCACTACAGTGGCCAGGATGCAGCTGTCCTGATCTTTACCCTTACCCTTAGGGCCTGGAGAGGCCCTGTACTCTGGCTCTTGAGTGAGAGCCCAGAAGTTATATGCAGTAGACCAGAAGTTCATTAAATCCCAAGTAGTTGGGGTGTCACAGTCTACTTTCCAGGTAACTAAACTCTGTACCCTTAGGCATTCGTGCATGGGACAAGACTGTCAAAGTTCCAATCCTGGCCTTAGCAGTGAGTATTGAGTTAATATACACAGTGTTCCTTTTACTGGCTATGAAGCTCAGAGCTCCCATCCAAGGGAGACCCTTGAGTATGCTGAACAATTAAATACAAAGTTCCTTCCTTTGTTATTGAGGACTTTGATGAGAGGCAGGTATCTCTCGGGACAAGCAAGAGTGGCGCTTGTCAGCAGCTCTGCCCCTTCAGTTTAATGTCTCCCAGGATTTTCTAACAGGCATGCTAAGCAGGCTGGATGCCTGGGAAATGTCAAAGTCCACAAGGCCAGGCAGTGTTAAAGTGGACAGAGGAGCCCATGGACAAAGCTAGGCTGGCTCAATTCTTCCCGAGAGAGGTATTTCTTGTTGAGGATTTCCAGCAAGAACCAAGGATACAATCTGGACTAGAGACTAGTCATTCTTCCACCCATGTAAGTCTGTCCCAATAAGAACCAGGAATATCATCTGGACTACAGGCTGGCCATCCTCCACCCATGTAAGATTGTCCCAGTAAGAACCAGGGAGACGATCTAGACTAGAGGCTGGCGGCCATCCTCCACCTATGTAGGACTGAGGCCACGAGGGAGGCTAAGTACCAGTCTGTGGCTAGAAACTAATGAAAGGTGACGTGATGTACCAGGTTGTACCATGGCCAAGCCATCACCCACCCACCACATGGCCTAGAGTCAGGCTCTGAAGGGACAGACAGTACAGGGCAGAAACATGGCACTGGCTTATACCCCAGAACAGGCTCAAACAGGGCAAGGAACACAGAGGTGCCAGTTCCACCTGTTCCCCAGGGCATCACTGAACCACACCATAAGGCTTCTTTAGAAACAGATTCCTGCCCGAGGGCTTCAGCAGTCAGTTCAGCCTTTACACAAAGCCCACTGTTTCCAGCCTTAGTAAGGTGAAGGGCAAACAGGCGAATGACCTCTCTACCTTCTTCTTTCATGGGCAATCTATGTAGACACAGAAACCATCTCAACCTGAAAGCACTTCCACAACCCACAACCTGGAATTCTTACTTTAAATAAACCAATTGCCCAGAAACCAGTGGCTATGTTCACTTTGGCTCCTTAGCCACAAAACTAGCAGCAATTAACAGCTCACGGGGCACTGAACCCCAAGTGTGTCTGCAAGACTGCCAATTCCTGCACTTACTCAGATCCCCACAAGCCAGGGCACCATGTGCTCCAAGTCCTAGTAAAAACAAACTGAGCTGTTTAGTGAAATCTCCCATAAACTAGATCTAGGAAAAAGTTGTGCCTTATTTCATCCATTAAATATTAGTCACGTTGACCTCTTTTACAGTGAGGGCAGCTGTTATTTCTAACGGTGACAACAGCAATAAAACAAATTCTCAATTACACAGTGCCAATCACTCTGCTGGTAGGCTGAATCAGGCCCCGCCCTCCTCTCGGCAGACATCTGGGGGTACTATGAGGCGGGTTCTCAAGCTTGCAGGTGTTGATGGCTCCCCGGGCTGGAAGGGTGCTTCAGGGAAGAGGTGGCAGCCTGACCTCCCCAGTGACCTCAGACATCACTTCTTAAACCCTCTTACACATACGGCCAGTCCAGCCAAAGGCTCCCAAAGGCCATTTCAATGCTTGCTAAAGCAACCACAAAGGCACCCTGGTGTGTCCAGAGTGGAGGAACGTGTCATGGCAGGACGTGTACTCGTGTCCTTGGAAGGAGCCATGGCATGGACAAACTTCCTCCCCATATGGAGCGCCCATCCAGGCAGGAGGCCAGGGTCCCACTTGTGTAACCCCACATATTCCCTTCAAGTGCACTTCACACAGAACACCGTCTTCCCGCCTGAACAATGCTGAGAGCGGACCTGGAGGCGGAGTGCTGGCCTGTACCACTTCTCCCACATGTCTCTCCAGGGTCTATGAAGTCCAGAAATGCCCCTCCCTCACAAGCTGGCTGTGGACTGGCCCCAGCAGCGTAACTCCAGTGTCGTTCTGAAACTTGGACAAGGGAATGAGTAACCCCCCCCCAACCCCGTTATCCAGGTGTACAGCTGAACCTGCCACCTGCAAGGCCTTGGGCTCAAAGTCGTCCCACCTAGCTCTAAAGTCGCATAATGGAGCCTGTCCTCATGAGACAGATCATCAGGAACCTCACACAGACATGGGTCTAACACAGCAACTGGCAAATTCTTGGAGGGAAGGGCAAAGACTCCCCAGATTGAATTCAAAGTAGTTATTCCTAGTAGTCTCCTTAATAACTGTGCCCAGCTGAGATTGTAATTAATAACAGAAGTACTGACAAGAGCCTCAAAACTATCAAGTCACTGAAAGATATTTCACACATTTTCTAGAAATTAAGGAAGGCAGCCATACCCTTCTGTGCAGAGGACAAAACACTTAGGTGTTTCGGATGGGCTGTGAACAGGGCCAAGACCAGCAGTCCTAAGGAGCATCACACGCTGGCAAGAGTGGCCTGTGAGCAGCTAAGGAGCCCTCACCCTGGTCCCCAGCCTCTTCTCTGCACACAGCACACCCACTGCTGTCCTTTGTGAGCCCAGGGGAGCTGCTAGAGTGCATCTCCCACATACAGAATTGCACACCCAGAAATACTTACAGTTTGCTGAGGTTGTCGAGCCCCATGAAGGCACCGCTGGTATCTTCGATTGTACCTGAGATCTCATTATGGTCCAGGTCCCTGAGAAGAAGACAGAAGGTGAGTTCACTCCCTCTTGAGCTATGGCTTCATTCTTCACTGTAAGGGAGACCAGCCCCACACCCGGGCTTTTCACTGGGAGGCCTAAAGCATCTAGGTGTGCCCCAGAGGACCCAGCATTATGTACTGCCACGGCAGTGTGGCTGAACAAAGTCCTTCTGCATACTTCCAGGGAAGCTAGCACACCCATCAAATCTTTTGGCTGGAGCCAGGGAGGGAAACAGTAGAGACAGCACCAGAAGTCAACACCTTCACAAAGCAGACCTCTAGCCCAAATGATTCCCAATGGCTCCTGTCTACTCTTGTATTAACCACAGTCCTCTCTTGGGGCTCAACCAGGACACTGGAAGGCACGTGGGAGAAAGGGATGGCAACAAGCGGGGCTCTGCCCTGGTGTTCCTTCAGGCTGGCCTGTGTCTGGGGCCGGTACCCTGCTCCTCATGAGGCCTCTCCAGCACCGGACTCTTAGCCAGAGCAGACATCTGGGTGCTGACTCAGTCTTGTGACCCACTCGCCAGGACAGGAAAAATAAGGCCAACTCCTCGGCCCCAGGATGTCTGAATAAGGTTAGTACTTCGGCTTCCTCTGAGCTTCCAAGAACAGGTCACAGTGCCCAGCGACACACCATACCTGCAGCCAGACCCCTACTCTCATATTTGGTACTTTCCAGATTTTTACAGGGCCACAGTCTCAGCACATCCCTTTCCAGAATCCTTGTAGATATGGCCAAGAGCAGAAAGGGATGCAGCTCTTGGCTCGGGGAAGAAGCTGGAAAGTAACTGCCAATTGGGAGTAGAGCTGGGACGCAAGTGCAAAACGCTGGCTGTGACCTTCACTTTCCAGTCTGCCGCTAAGAGAACAGCACTGATGGAAGGCACCTCCCCTTTCAGTGAGTCCCACCCTGTCATCTTTAGATAAAGTACAGCAGGGGCCCAGGCTGTGGCTTTGTGTGTCTGTCTTCCTGCTCTGGGCCTTGCCTGCCAAAGTCTCCCTCTCTTTCTGGCCAGCTTAGCCTGAATGTTTCTGGCCTTTCTGTTCAGGTCTCACAAGGGCTCACAGACTGACCTCGGCTTGGATAGCTTGGCACTAGTTCTTCGTACTCCCCAGCAGTGACTCACTCCTGAAGCCCACTCTGCCAGGTGTGAGTGCAGAGAAAGGCCTTCCTCCAGGCACATGACAGGCATGCTCTCCCAGTAGAAAATCACACAGAAGACAAGGTTGCCGAAGCTGCTCCCACTCTCTGTTGAAAACCCTATACCCTTCTGGGAATTTTGGGCTCAGGCTGCTAGGAATCTGCCTCACTTTTGTAACTACAAAGTCCCAGGAAAGCACCCTGGGCAACCTCACCCAACTGGATGCTGTAAAGGGTGCGACATTCACACTTCCTCTTTGTTACACCCCTCCATAGTGAGGCACAAGCAAGGACCTCGTTTCTATCTCTCTGGGATACCAGATCCACTGAAGAACTTCAAGTAGCAGGAAAAAAAGAAGTCAGGGCTGGGGATGTGGCTCAGTGGAAGAGAGCATGCCTGTCATTCACAAGGCCCTGGGCTTGATCTACAGCAACATGAGAAAAAAATTCTCAAATTTACAGCCAGGCCCAGAAGCTCACACACCTGTAATCCTATTGCTTGAAGTGGGAAGATAGCCACAAGTCCAAGACCAGTCTCAGTTATATGAGTCTGAAACTAGCCTGGGCTACAGAGATCCTGTCTTAAGAAGCAAATGAACAAAACCACCACCCTCCCAGCTCAGAAAAGAAAAATGGATGAGCAGTCACAGACAGAAGACTGGATCAGAGACACACAGGACTGTCTGGGTGCTGCTGCAGGTACCCTGTGTAGGCACTGCTTTCCAGACCCACCCACCCTGTCCTGCCAAATGTACTAAGAATTACTGATAATAACAATTTTTAAAGAATCCTTATCCCTCTGTAGGCACCATCCTGGGAAAGAAAAGATTTTTCTGCTGAATGGTAATTTTTTGGTCAATGATATAAAAGTTCAAGTCCATGTTCCCATAGCAGGCCAGCTTTGGGTCCAATTCTGACCAGACACTAGCAAGAGGGAATCTCAACAAAGCAGGTGCTTTGCTGTCTGCTCTCCCACCTGGGTACCCTTTATTCTGTCACCCCCAAAAGCAAAATCCTTACAAGACTCGCAGACTCTTGAGTCCCTTGAAGGCGCCTTCAGCGATGTGGCTGATGGCGTTGTGGCTGAGGCGCAGGATACTGAGGCTGCTCAGCTCGGCCAGGCTCTCCTCATCCAGCCTAGTGAGGTTGTTGAAGGACAGAACCCTGAGGAAAGAAGAGTAAGACATATGACCATCAGGTTATGTGGATGCTCTCTGCACTTGGGCAGTCACGCCACACCTGGCCTGACCTCACCAGAAAGGGGATACTTAAGCATACCTACAGGAATCCTGAGTAAAAGTGGCCATACAGAAAGAAACCCATCAGGTCAACATTTATCTAGTCTGATAACTAAACGAAATCCAGGCCAAAAACTGAGGACTAAGGCTTACACACACTGTAGACACCTGTCATACAACCCAAATCTCAAGGCTCCAAGCCCCTCCATTGCTGGTGTTGGCAGAGACTGATACAGTGAACAGAATCTGGAAGAGTTCTGCACTCAGCAAGGAAGCCACAGCTACACTCCTGTATCGGCCAGCAGAGGGCACCGTGAGCCACTGCCTGGGACAGCCAAACCAGGACCTGTCATCTTTGCAGGATAAGACCCTGACGCAGAAGGCCTGGGTTGTGACCACTACACCTACCATCAACAGGGATCAGGCCCCTGGCATGCATTGGACTCTATGCTGGAATCCAATTCTCTTCCCAGTGCTACTGCAGGTGCTGCATAGCACTGGGTTGGTTATGTTCATATCAGTTATCTACAGGTAGAAAGTTAAGCCTGGACTGGTACAAAAAGCAGCAGAATGAATTGATTGAAGATTGAGGTGGTTTTGAAGGTGGTAATGAACACTATGCTTGCTGTCCCTCTTAGAGAAATAAGTCACAGTGTCTATCAGTTGCAAAGATCTGGCAGAAAACCAAAATTACATCCTCGACTACAATTAAAATTAGCTTAAAGGAAGGGCGAGAACACCTTGGAAAGCAATCCTACATCTGGCTGAGGTTTTCTAATATGGAGCAAATTACTAGAACTAGTCCAGTACAGTAGAGTGAACATTCCCTTTCTCTAGAGGGCACTAGAGACACTGTCATATTGCCAGGCAGAAATGGGAGGAGGGAATTCAAGGGCCTCTCTAGAAGTTTACTTTTCCATGTGGCCCCAGCTCCAGGGGCTCAAACACTTTTTTGGTATGTTTG
Organism: Alexandromys fortis; assembly: GCF_014885135.2. Lineage (NCBI taxonomy): Eukaryota > Metazoa > Chordata > Mammalia > Rodentia > Cricetidae > Alexandromys > Alexandromys fortis. Next base: position 4,545,079 of record NW_026067996.1, read on the forward strand.
GAGGATTGTCCTCAGGTGGGACTAGACTGAACACCTACAAGGTCCCTCTCTTCCCTACTACTCCTAGCCCCCAACAGAAAGTCATGAGTCAGGCTGGTCAGAGCTACTCAGTACCACGGGCGGTGGTCAACAGCAGCTTCTCTGGGTAACAAGAAGCTAACCCGAGGAATGAACACTAACACAGAACCTAAGTGCAATGAACACAGTCCCACAAGGGACAGGACCAGCTACACTATGAACTTCAGGGAAGTGTGGGATATGAAGACATTTGCACTGAGGGTGGACGACCAGAGGAAAACTCAGCCTGCAAGACCCTGTCAGCATCAGGGTCAAGTGTCTCTGAGTATGGCTGGCAAAGTCAAAAACCACCGGGGAGGCTAAGTAAGGTGTGGCATTCCTACCAATCGCCTGCTTTGGTGGATCAGTCTTGTCCTGTAGCCAACCCTAACCAAACAAGATAAAAAGAAAGAAAAAAACCCTTCTGGGCCTCTCAAAAATAAACCAAAAGAACTAGACAAGTGGCAGGGACAAAATGTCTGCTAAGTCCTTCTGTGAGGGGATGCCTAGGTCACACACACACACACACACACCCATCAGGGGGGTCAGTCATTACCATTCTCAGGAGCAAGGGTGCAACCTGGAGCCCTGTCCGGGAACTTCCCAAAGGACCTAAGGGATGCTGCTTCTCCACACATCCATCATCAGGCACTGGGACACAAACAGGCCAGGAATGAACCCAGTGTCCTGAGAAACTGAGGAAAGGATGGTAGAGATCCCAAAGCTAACAAAGCCTCCGCCCATCAGCACACCACCATTTTCTGGTTTCACTGTCCTACTCAAAAGTGACAATATCTAGGCTTCTGTTCTCTGGAATGTCCTCTCCTTCACTGCTGACTCCAAGCCTCAGACCTAAGACTCATGTGGGTCTTCCTTCCTGAACAGATCTACCATGCTCCCTGCCTCTGGGCTGCCTCTTCCTCAGGACCTGTGGGGTGTGTTGAGCCCATGGTTCCTTGACTTGAGGCTTCACCGGGTACTGTGAGTGACTACTGCCCCAGACTTACAGCTCGTGCAGCTTCTGGCAGAAGCTCCAGCCATCACGCTGGATTCGGGAGATGGAGTTGTTGCTGAGGTGCAGCTGGTGCAGGGCTGTGAGGCCGTACAGGGAGCCGCTATTCACTTCCACCAGGCTGTTGTACTCCAGGTGCCTGCAGAGATGATACACACAGGATGAAGAGACCGCCATTCCCTCATCACACAGACAGCAAATAGGAGGCCTGTTTGTATGAGACATGGTCATTAGCACAGAGATAAGGATGCACATCTTGCTCTATGTTCAGTATCAGTGAAAAGTTTAACCAACGGGAACTTGCTTTTGTCCATCTGACTTTCTCCCACTGCTCTGCTTAAGTGTATTTTTAAAAAATTCTAAGAAACACACAGGTTTAGCATAAGCAAGTGGAGGGCAATCGATTTTCTTCTGAGAAGTCTGATCTCAGCAAGTGACCATTTATTTAGACTTCAGATTCCCCAATGAACACAGGAAACTGATATCCAGGTAATCAGAAGTAAAAAGTGTGACCAGCAAGAAGCTGAGCGGCAGGCTCCTCCTGTGCATGCCATATGAAGTGGGTGTGTATGGGGAGGGGTGGGTAGTGGGACATGCTTCTGAGGATGAGACAGGGCGGCATACTGGGGGCTGTGGGCCCAGGCTTCCGGCCTTGGTCCCAGATACAAAGACACAACAAAAGTACAGGCTGAAGTGACTACCTCGTGAAAACACGCTTGGTGGTGGTGGTGAGGTGACACCACCTTTACTGCCTGGCTGTGCAGATTCAAACGACTGTAGAGGTCTAAAATCAGAAGATCAGTGACTGCCTCTCTGCTATTCTTTTTCAGTATTCTGGCAGCAGACAGCTCTGCTGCTGCACACATCTGGCTGGAAACCCCCTGATAAAAGCTGCACATCTGCACTCAGCGTCTTGATTAGCTCACAAGACAGGAATAAATCTCCCAAGATGGACTATACATTTTGGCCCACCTGCACATCAAGAAAGACCATCAACCCAGCATGAGGAAGGAAGGGACTTCCTCTAAGATGTGGGAGTAGAGAGGCTGGGGGAAGGAATCATTCTGCAGTCTTAGGCTCCTGGAGGAAGTGGGGGAGGAGAGCAGGCCCAGAAGACTGGTGCAGTCTGTCTCCTTCCACTTCCTTAGCTGACCATGTGTCTGCTGAAACCTCCTCCTACCTCTCAGGGAAAAGAACCCGGGCTTTGGTTCATTGTGCAGAAAAAGGGCCAAAGAGCAGGGGACTGGGTGGAGGCAGCCACCACACCCAGCTGAAAGAGTCCATGCCTATGTCCTCCCAGAGCCCAGGAGGATGCCTGCACTTACAGCACGTGCATTTTAGACAGCCCCCAGAAGGCACCATCTGTCAGCTTGCTGATGTTGTTTCGTTGAAGCTTCAGCACCTCCAAGCTATCGAGGCCCTGGAACGTGAGACCCTCAATCAGCCGAATCCGATTCCGATTCAGGTCCCTATGGAAATGAAGCCATCAGGTCACAACATCCCATGTGCGCATCTAGCCTGCACCATTCCCAGAAGTTCAAGCTGGTTTTTAAGTCAATGGGGGAAACTATGGAGGAGGAGTCTTAGGGGAGCCAAGGGCACACCTCAGATGGCACACTGACAACTGTCCACAGCATGGGAGATGCAGTAAGAACACTACAGTGACTGCATAGCTACCTCTGTGCTAGCCCTGGTACTGAGGGAGCATAAGCACCCACATTTCTACCCGGAAAAGTCACCATTCATGAGTCTACAACAGGCCCTGAGCAGGACTCAGGAGATGCATTCCTTAACTGAGGTGCTCAGCAACAGAAATCCATACCAGATGCTTCAACCTAAGAAAATCCTAACCACTAGGTATCAAATAGCAGCTAACTTCCACTCGGGTGTCTGACAGACCTCCGTACAATGGAGAGAAGTGACTCTTTATGGAGAAGTGGGGGTGGAAGCCCACACTTGGCCCCTAGTCCTAGCAGAACAGCTTTGACCAAGAGAGAGCAGGAATCTAGGTCAGCTGGATCCCATCAGCAACTCTGGGGAAGGTGGGAGAACACAGCACTAGCTAGGAAGCCCTCGGTTTTCCCCAGATATTTCTGCAGTGTCTCATGACCCTGCTTCACATAGTGTCTTTGGCCTCTTAGACTGAAAAGAACAAAGCGGAGCTCCAGCACCCAAGGCTGGTGGTACATAGGAGCGCGAGGACAGAACACACTCCACCTTGTCCCGGCCTGACCTACAACTGCTTCGTTCTGTTTAAACCAAACCTTGAATCTCAGCATATTCCCTGAAATATACTCTTCTGCTAAAAGGACGACACAGAAAAGCAAAGAAACAGTGGAAAAACCTTTCACTAGCTACGGTTAATTTGGTTAATGTAAGTTTTCTAGCAACCTTCTGCTGTTTATGCTATCTGGAAGGATGCAAATATATTCTCTTATACAAAAACAAACCAGTTAACCTTCTAAAGTTTAGGAATGAAGTGGTGGCTTCCTTCAGTCAGAGGTGGCTGCCTCTGATCAGGCTAGCTGCATAGCAAAGAATTCAAGAAAGTTCAGAGGCCTTTGTGTTCAAGGCACAGCCTGCCTCAGTACTTCTGAGATGAGACCGTCGTGGGAGTGGTGGTGCATGCCTGTAATCCCAGCACTTGGGAGGTTGAGGCAGGAGGATCAGAGAGGGAAAGCCATCAGCAGGCGTCAGGGACTGCATTTCAGAAGTACAGTGTCAGCGAGGACAAGCATTTATGCACGTGGGTCTTTTCCTCGGCCATCTGAGGCAGCCTGCTGACACCAGACCCAGCTCCTAATTTGCTTTTATTAGGTGTTGCAGTAGGGTCATAAATGATAGTTTATGCAGAGCTTTACCAAGGGGGGTGAGGAAGGGGTGGCGATTGGTACAAGGTCCTTGGGGAAATTTGGCCCCCATAAAGTTTGGCTAACCTTAATTAAAGTGCAGGTTTCTGTACTCACAATTGTGTCAGCCTGGGTAGCCTGAATGCTTTCACAGGAAGCTGGGTGATCCTGTTTTTGCTCAGACGAAGAGTCAGCAGCGACCGTGACAGACCATCAAATGCTCCAGACTCCAGGCTGCTGATGCGGTTGCTTGCCAAGTTGCTGGAATGATTCAGGAGAGAAAATGTAGTGGCAGGAGGAGCCGTCCTCACTCCTTATAGCACTGAACCCAGCTGGGTCTGCTAGGAAGCACTAAGACACACCCAGAGGGTCAGCTGCTCTCCACTAAGTTGTTTATCATCTGGAGGCTTCCAAGCCTATCCTGACTGGAAGACAGGGAATGTGGGAATGCTGGTAGCAGAAATGTGTGATCAAGAGAAGACACTGAGACACACTGTGCTCATGCTGGTGGGGATGACACTAACCTTTACGCACACCAGCTGCACAACACAAGGCCTGCCGCACTCAAAAGAACCTGTGGAAGTCCTTCACCAACAATTAGTTCAGACTGGACAGAAAAGCCCTAAAAGCAAAAAGTCACCTGGGAGGCAAGGTCAAGTGGGTTTTACCCTTTGGGAAAACAGCCTTTATTTAAGCCTGAAGTGGGTCTGACTGTATGATTTACATAATGAAAATGTGCAAACCGTTCATTTAAATAATTCTAACACCTTCAATAAGAACCTCTGTGAGTTCTTTGGAAAACAAGAAGCATCTTCACAGGGCTACATGTTATGCACATCAGGGGAGCCTCCTATGACCACACAGGAGGGGGCTCTTTCTCAATACACATGGCAATGGGCAACTCAGATGCAAGCAGCTCAAAGAGAAAATTCTATCAAGTAGTAAAAAGACAAGACATAGCCAATGATACAGGCTCCTCCCAAGAGGCCATTCCACACCTCTTCCTGCCTTCCCCAGACACATGCCTAAGTGAAAATGAGACAGACAAGAGAGAATCTTCAACCGCAATGGGTTGTATGCCAAGAGGGAGTGAGGCACTTCTGTTCCCGCCATCAGGCAGCAGCCCAGAGCAGGGCACATGAGGACTCTGCAAATGGGGCTGGACTGTTTGTTCTTAGCACTCAAGATTAAAGAGCAATCGGTGTGATGAAGACATAGCAGTCAACAGCTGCCAAGTAGAAAGTGCCCTCTGTATCTGTGCAGGGAAAGGACAGTGCACCCAGGGTGACAGTCAGTGGCTGCATTGTTCCACATAAGAAGCACTAAGTGGTGGCTGGACCCCTTTTGAAAGTCCCCTCCCAGGGCGTTATAGAAGCCAAGGTCTCTTGTTCCCAATTCTTGTGCCTTGAGGAACTCTTGAAAGCAATCACTCTTCTCCCTGGAGACTCAGAAGGACTTGGGAAAGATGCACCAAGTGACACCCTTCCTGATGGTCACAGTGAGCCCTAAAGCAGCTTTGCAAATGAGCTGCAGAATAAGTCACAAGCAGTGAAACAGGGAATGAAATGCATTCACAACTAGAAACTGTTTCTTTAGCTTCGGTCTTCAGATTCCTCCCCAAAGCAGTATTTTCCTACCTGCAGTGAGTGGATTACATAGGTTTAACTTCTTCATTCCTGTCTACCATCCACTCAGTGTAAGACAGGTACTGAGACTGTTTTTTTAGACATCTAAAACAACTACAAAGCTGAGTAACGGCCCTCTCCAAAGGAGCCAGCCAAAACATGGCTTATTCAAATGGTCTCTGATGCTACAAAGACAGAAATGCTCTTTGAACCTGTCTCCCTGTGGTTCACACCCACTCATCACCCAACCACTCCCTCCCAGCTTTTCTGGGAGACAACTCAGAGCATGAGAGCAAAACTAGACTTCTAGCAGAGAGACTGGTCCCGACTCCTGGGCTCTGCACTGTGAGTGGGGCAAGTTCCTTGGATAGCCAATTAACCTCTCCCACCTCACGGCTGCCCTCCACCTGTGACACCACAGAGTACTACATACAGGGTTTGGAAATGCTCTAACATGGGTGCCCAAGGAATCATGGGTAGACTCCACTCTTGGCCTGCCAAAGGTCTGTACAACTTCATAGATTTAGCCAAGCCAGGGCCAGAGTTAAGCCAGCACCCACCCTGTGTCTAGGACTGAGAACCAGGGCAGTTATTACAAGGCCTGGAAGTTAAGGTACAGGATGGCAGACACACTTACAGCTCCCTTATACGAAGGCCATTAGGGAACCAAGAGCTTCGGATTTCCGTGATGTTGTTCAGACTCAGATCCAGGACTTCCAGGGACAGATAGGACTTCAGCTGGCTTCCATCCACACTGGGGATCTTGTTGTGCTGCCTGAAACAGAGCAAGGGTGAGACAACAAACTCTTACTTCCCCACTGTTTTTTTGCGATTTTACTTTTACTTAAAATTGCAATTCAGTGATATTCAATATTCATTATCCCTCTTTCTATTGCATTATCATCTGCTGGCTCAGTGTTATATATAGACTTTTCTGTGCAGAATAAGTTCTTTGCCCAAATATTGTACCTCAGCTGTTCCAGCTAAGAGAAGAACATAGGATGAAGACATGCCCATTGCCCAGTGATAGATGACATGCAAGTGCACCAAGTTGTCCCAACCCAACCCCATCTCTGATCTCTGGTACCTAGCATTGTGACTTAAGACTGCAGGCACCAGAGCCCAGAGCTCAGTTGTTTGTTATTTTTTTATTTATCTATTTTTATTTTATGAGCGTGTTTTGGCTGCATGTAAGGTGTTGAGACTCCTGGAGTCACAGACAGCTGTGAGCTGCCATGCTGGTGCTGGGAATTGAACCTGGGTCCTGTTTTGGTGCTCTTAACTGCTGAGCCATCTCTCCAGCCCACCCCACCCCACAAGAGCTCAGTTTAATCCAACTGAATATGTCACAACACAAGTTACAATTTCCTGACATGTACTGTATGCCAGGCATGAAGACAAATGGGACTGTAAAAATACAAAGATGGTGATGACCAGACCTGACTCTAAACTGAGACAGGTGCTCATGGCTGGGCCCAGCTGGAGCCAAATCCCTGAACCTCTACGTTGGTAATTTTGGCCCTTGGTTTTCTCATCTGAAAGATGAGGCCACAGTCTGCTCCCTGAAACCACACTAAAGCATCTGGAGGGCACAGTGGAGCTTAACTTCCTGCCATGACTTATTTGCACCTTTAATCCTGTTTCTGCAAAACCAAAACCTAACCAGCTAGCATTAGCAACAGCCGGCAATGGGGTGAGGGCTGGGCACTGATGTGGGCTTGGTTCTGCCTGGAGGGGTCACAGTGAAGTTCAGTGGGTGGTAGGTAGTGCTGGGACTGCAGATCCCAGCCACACACTCCCGCCAGCTATGAGTAAACAGGGGCAGCTCTCCAACCAATCAAAAGCCTTTTGGAACAAAACCCAAAAGAGCCTGGTGTTGCTTACCAAGTGGCATCTCCTTTAAACAAACACTTGACCAAATCGGTTCCAACAGGCATAAACAAGGACCTCTTTCCCAGAAGCTCTGGGACTCTCAGGCTCCTTTGTTCTCTTCGCAAGTCTCCCAGGCCCTGAAGCTCGAAATGCATTTGCACAACTGTGCTGAGGCAGAGACAAACTTTACCTCTCCAGGCCCCTCCCTAAGCTACTTCCTGAGTTCTTCATTAATGTCTTTAATAAAGGCGGTCTCTTCAGTTTTCTGACTCCAAAAGGAAAATAGAAGCTTTATTATGTAAAGTATGGGAAGAAAAAGAACAAGAAATAAAGGACACAGCACTGGGCCTCATCCGGGAACTCTGAATATAGTACCAGGGAGCCAGAAAGAGAGGACCTGGGCAGAGAAAGGATGGCTCCACACAAAGAGTCTGGCACAAGCAAGCCCTAGGACACAGTTTAGCCTCTCTCCTCTCCCCCACACCTCCTCTGTCTCCTCTGCCTTTGTCTTTTGTCTTACACGGTTTTCTTCTTTCTTGGCAGTATATTTATCCACTGAACCGCATTCTAGGCCCCCATTCTGGATAAATGCCACTGTGAAGAAGACAAGACATTTTCACACAGTGGAAAAGTTCCCCACCGAGCAGAGAAGGCAGCCATGGAGACTGTGGGAGTGAGGCATGAGCTCTGGGACAGACAGTCAGGAAGAAGTTGCCAGGACAGGCCTGAGAGGAGGACAGAGGCAGAAAGAGCCAGTTGGGGAGATCAGGAGCTGGGTCAGACTTAAGAGCTGGCCTGTTGGGCCGAACCAAACCAGGGAAGCACTCAGTGGGCCAAGTGAGAGGGGTTGCCACCAGAAACAAGGACACGAGAATTAAAAGAGGAACAGGTAGCACCCCAAGAGAAGCACTGGATGGTCAGCAAAGCCAGCCAGGTGCACAGTGACACCTGCAGTCAGTTCGTAGCCCAGCAGCCTAACAAGCCAATCAGGTCATCAAGCTTGGGAACTTGGGTGAAAGCTCAGAATAGGCTCAACTTTCAGATCCTGTGGGTCCCACACCCACAGATTTAAGCAAATGCATTCACACATGATAGTCAGTAGAAAAAAAAAGAGACCTGTACTGCACATGTGCCGACTTTCTTTTCATCAACCCTAAAACCACAAAGACAGTGACTACAAAGTACTTGTACTGTCTTGACTATTAAATGTAATTCAGAGATGACTTCAAGTAATGTACACAGGGCCATGCAAATACAGCGTTGTTTTAGACACAGAACGTAAGCATTCAGGGTTTAATTATCTATGAAGAACTGCTACAATTCGACAAGAAGCCATCATGATTAAAATATCAGCAACGGGTGCTGGAGAGATGACGCAGATCTCGTTCAGAGAACCTGAGTTCAGTTCCCAGCACCCACGTCAGGTTGCTCACAGCAGCCTGTGACAGCAGCTCAGGGGAGATCCAATACCAACTTCTGGTCTCTACAGCCACCATGAGACATGGAATACAGTCACACAAGCACACACCTACACATAAAAGAAAAACAATGTTTTTAACTAGCAGAGGACTTAAATAGACATTCTCCAAAGAAGATACACAAATGGCCAACAGGTGCTGGTAAAGGAAGCTAAGTCAGTCCCGACAGCGACGATCAAAGGAATGCATGGCCATGCGAGCGCAGAGAAATCAGACTGCAGCAGGCAGCGGGGGTGAGCGGTGCTTCAGAAAACAACGGCCATCTGAAAGTTAGCACAGGATCACCACCTTTTAACACCCCCTCCCCCCAGCAGACGACTTCAAAAAGACATTTTCACAGAAGCGCTATTCAGAGTATTCCAGAGATGAAACAACCCAAATGTCCAGTGGCAGATAGCTTATAAACTACAGCAGCCCAAACTATTGTATCACCTCGTATGGGGACACATACAACTGAACGTACGGAGGCTGTAAACGTTTGGTAACAGACTTATGAATGCACACAATGACAAAATAATAACCCAAAACTGAATGTGCAATGACTCCATGTTCCCGATGGCGCTTGCCCGTGGTGTGTCACGTCTTCACTGCAGCCTAGGCTCTGAACACACAAGGCCTGTGCTACACGTTGCTATGCCACAGGAACACGACAGCTCACAAACGCCAGTGTTTTACTGTACTACTTGTAAACACACCGAAGAAATGCTTCAAAATAATGTATGACTTATTGTCAATAAATATTTATTTTGTATACCTAATTTATACACACAGTACACACATTAATCATTTAATACCTGCCATTGTGCAAGTTTTCTGTTCTTACAGAACATAATCATTTAATTCTAAAAAACAAGGACTTATATTTTCCTGTCATTACTGAGCATGTATCAAATTAAATTAGTGTATCTCTGAATTATATTCAAATGTTACATTTTGTAAAATTGTTGTTTCAGTTACTGACTTCTATTTCATACACACACAAAAAACTGTTAAGTGAATTTTGGCTTAAATTAAGATAAAATTCCGAATAGTTTGTGCACGGACCTAAACATACTTCTACCATTTTGTACAACATATACAAAAGGGCATTCCTAGCACTATTTGTGTATATCTGCACGTGTATGCACATGTGCATGAGTGGGAGAGGTACGCAAGCCTGTGCATGTGTGAAGACCTGAAGAGGCCACTGGATCGCTCAGAGTTGGAGCTACAGGTGTTTGCACAATGCCCAGCATCACATAGGTACTAGGATTAAAGCTCTAACCCTAACCTAGGGACTGCAAGTTTGAGGCCAGCCTCAACTACACAGCAAGTTCTAGAGAGTTCTAGGTACCCTGGGCTACATGATGAGACCCTGTTTCAAAAAGAAAAAGAGAGAAAGCAGGCAGGTACCAAAAAATAAAATAAAATACAAAGATGGTTGCAAAGACAGGGGCCATTTAAAAGAGACACTGAAGACTGGTTGGTAATGGACATGGAGTTTAGTACTGCAAGATAAGAATGGCTCAAGATAGGTTGCACAACAATAACAAAAACTACTGAATTTTCTGTTTAATTTTTTAATATACATTTTATAACAATTTTAAAGCAAAACAAAATGATTCTTGGTTCACGAGACCCTGCTGAAAACAGATGAAGTCCCTCATTTAAGGCCTCCAGGAACAGCACCTGTCACGGGTCTACCTACTCCTCCACTTCATATGTTCTGCCCAGTCTGTCCTCACACTCAGCAGGCCACGGGCCCTGTACTTCCTGCTCCTATTGCCTGGAATGCTGCTTCTCCAGAGACTCACCTGTCTCATCCCTTACTTCCTGTCTTTATTCCAGTGTCACCCCGTCAGGCCTTTCCTGGCTGTTCTTTCTAGAATCACACCCGGCATGCACTCCCATCACCTGCCCTGTCCTCCTCTAGGCTCTGTTATCTGGTAAACTGGTGCTTGCTTATCTAGTTCACATCTTCTTTCTCACCATGGCATGGAGCCATGAATAAAAACAGGCCTCTGCTCCTGACTGCCTCCAGACACTCGAAAGGTATGAGTTGCAGGACAGGTGCGCAATACAGGTCACCAAGAGTGAATGCAGCTACTTTCAAAAGGTCTAAGGGTAAGCACACAAATGGGATTCACCAGCATTCTTGCAGCAAAAACTGTCCAAGCAAAGAGCTTCAGGCAGAATCAACAGGAACAGGAGGGAGTTTGTCATGGCACAGATGTTGTGACAGCTCTGCCCAGATGCAAACACCTATATCATCCTAGGCAGCCCAGCTGCTAAGAACACACACTACATTTTCTCTGGGGTTTCATCTCTGCTGTCAACTACAGTCTGGGCCCCAAGCAACCTTTCCTAAGCACCCACCCAATTTCAGAATGGGGATGTTGAAGCTCTGCTCCTGCAGAACTCTGCACCCTCCTTGAAGGACAATCCATGTGCATGAGATCTATATGATGATCCTGGCACCTCTACCCAAGAATGGGCGCCCTTGCTCTCAAACATGGCACTGCTCTACTGAAGATGTGCCATGAGTATTGCCACCCAAGTTCATAACCCAGTGGAGCCCCATTTGTAAAGTGGAATGAGGTTCGTATACCTATGGGCTGATATGGCCTGACATGTACCAGCAGTTGCTTAATAAAAAAGGTCCATTTTTATTAGTCACGTTTTGTCCTCAGAAGCAAGCTATGGATCTGGTTCATAGGAAATGCTTTGTGGGGGAGAAAAAGTGAGTGAGAACAATGAATGGATGACTGGTTCCCTTCAATTCCTTTCAACATTTCAATGCACACAGGCAAGCCCAGCTCTCCTCTCAGGAACAAAGGACTGAGTCAGAGCTCTCAGCTCCACTTAGGAGCCAGGCCTGCTTCAGCTGCAGAATGCCATCCCCAGCCCCTGGAACAACCAAGCTGTCTCAGGAGCCAGACTTCAAAGCAAACTCACGACTGAACCCCAACCAACTGGGGTAGATCCCAGCAAGCTCATATCCTTGACCCTTGAGTGCCAAACACGCCCAAACCCATTTCTTCTTGGTGGCTGACCCTCCCTTCTAGCTCTCCATCTTTAAGTCTAGAGGAAAATGGCCAGCATTCAGATCACAAAGTAAAGCCAACCCACCTCCCCCTGAAGCAGAGGGCCTGAAAGCCCATCTGCTGGCTCAACTCAGGACAGCACACTACTTCACAAAACTCCCTATTCTTTTTATTTGCTTGTTTGCTTAAGACAGAGTCTCAGAGCCCAGATCAGAAACACTCCGTTCTTAATGAATATCCAAAAAAGTCATTACCCCAAGTGCTCACTTCCCTTGAAGGTCCATACTCATCTCCTAGTTCTTAACTGTAAATTGCTGCATGTCATATAGCCAGCCCTGAGCAAAAAAAAAAAAAAAAAAAAAAAAAAGAAAAGAAAAGACACCAAGCTGCAACCTAATCATGTAAATATGACTATCATTTCTTCTTAGATGGTTCAAAACAATGAACTCAGAGCTCTGTTGGAACTTGATTGAGGTCACAGCTAAGATGCAAGAGGAGCTGGGAGGCAAGCCCAGAATTTGAGTCTTGGCTTGGCCCACTCAAGAAGTTCTCCTAGCAAATTCTATTTCTTGATCAACTCTGATGGGTCTGTATAAACTAGCCTCCACCAGGCGGCCCAGCCTGTGCCCCAACGTCCCAGTGTCCTACAAGAAGAGCGTGCGGTACAGGACCTGTGGGACCAGGCATCAGCGAGCATGGCAGATGGGAGCAAAGGTCCCACAATGGAGAGAAGGGTGGCTCCCCAGAGGCCACCTTCTCACAGCTGCTGTCAGAGAACTACTCCGCCTCTTCCCGGGGTGGGTGAAGTGTAAAAGGACAAAAAAAAAAAAAAAAAAAAAAAAAAAAAAAAANAAAAAAAAAAAAAAAAAAAAAAAAAAAAAAAAAGACCAGCGCAAGGCAGGGCACAGCACTGTGCTAGGAATAGTGTCAATGGCCTCATCAAAGGAACACTCACAAAGCCAGTCATTCTGCAGCCAGGAATTTCGGGTAGCGGGTGGCAGCCTGGTCACCAGGCACTCACTTCCAAATAGTGTCAGTTTACCCCTGGGGCTGCCCTCTGGGGTAAGGAAAACTTAATACAGCAGAAGTCTATTAAAGCAACACCTGTTAAAGGCTTCAAAAATAATATCAGTCTTCAAAGGAAGAGGATAGGCATGATAAGCTCCCTCCACTTGGCTACATTTTCAGAGCTGATATTAGACAGTAAAACAGACGGAGGCATGCGAAACCAACACTTAAAACTTTTTATCATGAGCGATTTTCCACTACACCCTGAGAAAGCCTGGTTCACGAGGTCCCCTTAGTAGTGGAAAAGATCTTAAGAGTGAGTGGATCAAAGGACATGCTGAGTGGAAATTTCTAGTTCCTGAAAATATGCACCTATTGTCTATACCAGCAAACTTACTCTATAATAGACCAGGTGGTGAATAACTTGTTTTGTGGACCATGTGGTCTTTGTCACAACTACTTAACTTCTGCTTCTGTAGTGATCAAGCAGCAGAATCAGTACACGAATACAGCCCACATGAGCATCACTCAGATCAACACAGAAAGCTGCCACCTCCCGATCTCTTAGCTGTTATTCTTCTCAAACCAAACCTATAATTTCTTCCAACCATGAATAATTGTGCCTATTTTAATGCTTTATAAACACAAAATTATTCCACATGAATTCTTCTATATCTGGCTACTTTCACTCACATTTTGAGGTACACCCAGACTGTTCTTTTCTATTGAGAGTGAGGTGTGCATGCATGTCTTTGTGTGCTTGTGTGTGTGCACACACATGTGCATGTAACAGAGTCTGGGTGTGTACCTCAGGTCAGCAGTACTCTCTCCTAAACCGTGAGTCTCCTTCCGCCCTCCTGGATCATAGGCACATGCCTCCATCTCAACTTCAGCACACTATTTCTATTGAAGAAATACACTGAAATTTGTTTTCTTGTTCCATTTTGTAAGCAACAAGGGGGTATTTCCAGTTGAGACTATAGTGAAAATCGTAACTAGGAACACAGATGAATCTTCCGAGTGATGTGGGAGTGATTTCTTAATAATAAAGAAACTGCCTCGGCCCTCATAGGACAGAAAATTAGGTAGGCGGAGAAAACAGAACAGGATGCTGGGAGAAAGAAGCTTAGTCGGGGAGTCGCCATGATTCTCCCGCTCCAGACAGATGCAGGTTAAGATCCTCCCTGGTAAGCCAGCTCGTGGGCTACATAGAATATTAGAAATGGGTTAGAACAATATGTAAGAGCTAGCCAATAAGAAGCTGGAACTAGCTGGGCCAGGTAGTGTTTGAAAGAATACAGTTTCCCTGTAATTATTTCGGGGCATAACCTAGCCATGCGGGCGGCCGGGTGCCGGGGACGCAGCCCTGCCGCTCCTATTTCAACATCCGAGCATGCTTGTTGGTGTGTATCTGTGTGTTCTCTGGTAGGCATGCAAAGGCCAGTGTTGACATTACACATGTCATCAGGCATGTGCATCACCAGCCTCACACAGACACTAGTACCTTTCTTTTGGACTAAACTCACCAAGGTTGAAACGAACCTGAGAAATGGTGTGTTCCAAGTGCTCATCTCATGCTATTTCATTTAACCATTTTCAAAAGTCACACATTGCCCACCCAACCCCCCTCCCCGACTTCCACACCATCAGTAAAATATATTACAAGGGATATGACTCAGTGGATAAGGACACTTGCCTAACAACCTAAGCTCAACCTCTGGGACTCACATGGTGGAAGTGACTACTGAACACTAGCTCCTGAAAGATATTAATATATATATAAATGTAAAACATATTAAATATTAGGAATATAGCTCGGGGCCACAGAATATGGCCAAGTTCAATTTAATCATCTTGTCTGGCTATTAGATGAGGACCTAATGAGCATAAAATGATGATAATAAGTGTAAGTGTAAGGTATACATTGGCAAGAATAATGTCAAGATAAATGCCCATATGCAGCCTGAACCCGAGGCCCAGGAGAGTCTTAAACCCAGTGAGCACAGAAGGTCTTTGAAAGGCCAACCTAAAGAAAGCTCGACATGACAATCAGAAGTATTATTGCCCCCACTAGTCTGGTTTATAACAATCTTTCTAAACTGAAAACCAAAACCAGCTGTCCCATTGTACAAACTGACAACCCGCTTGAACACACTGGTGTCTTGTAAGAGACAGCCTCGCCCAGATGAGCTGGTGCACAGGAAGTGAGAGCCAGCTAAGCAGGTCTCTTGCTCACTGCCTTTCTCCTTCCCCTGCTGCTAGTGAATCACCCGTTCCCTGGGGAATTTTGGCAGATTCGCAGCCTGGCTGTAGATGACGTTCTGGATCTGTTTATTCAGGTGGAGACTGGGTAAAAACAAGAGCAGCCCAGTGGCAGGATAAACAGCCTCCGCCAGGCAGGGTCAACCAATCTCCCAGCCGGCTCACTTCCTTCAGGATCACTGACCCCCTTGGGGGTCTTCAACAGACAGTTTCCATTAACTCTTTCAAAAATAAAAAAGATCTGATGCCTCAAGCCCATGCGAATGTATGTCCCAAAGACCCTGCTGCAGCAGGTTCCATTCTGCTGCCATTGGCCTAGAAGTATTGAGCCAGAAGTTCCAGGTTTGCAATGAAGAAACCCAGTGACAATCAAGCAGCAGCCAGCACTAAGTCTAGATTGACCCAGCCCAGGGAAAATTGGTTCGCGAAGACACAATCCAAACTGTCAGACTGTTGCTGCATTCCATATAAAGATACACAAATAAAACAGTAACAAAGAAATGTCCTGAGGAAAATGTGTGTTGCTGGGTGAAAAGGCCTCCGAATACACACTTCTGAAGAACATTCTGAGAAATTCTGAAAAAAAAAAAATTAAAATCACCAAGACAGCAAGTTATCAGTAGTTGTTAAGAAGGGATAGACATCCCGGGAGGAGGGTGGGAGAGCTAACACTAGACCCTCAGGGTAGCCACTGTGCATCTTCAAACCAAGAGAGAAAACTAGCAGGTTACACACTCCAGTTAGGGATAATGTATCGATGTCGGTTCATCAAGAATGAACAATGAACCACAGAAAGACAAGAGAAGCAAACACTGGGGTGGGCTGGGGGGATACAGGAATGCTCCAGTTAAGTCCCCTGGAGTATTTTGCAGTCCTGAGGTCACAGCAGATATAGGGTGTACAGGGCTGGGCATTTTCACTTCTTTCTTTACTGTTACACCCTCAGTGGCTGGAAACACAGAAGTTTCCCTACCAGAGTTTGTTGAGCAAACAAGTGAATTACAGCTTCAGCTCCTGACAATTACATAGACGAAAACAAAGTTAAAAAAACACCCAACCTAACATTTTTTTTTTAACAAAGAAAAGGGAATTAAAAGTAAAGCAGAGTTAACTTTCTTTTCCAGGTAAGAAACTGCCGGGCGATTTTAAGGAAATAGTAGGGAGAGTGGGTTTGAGTCACACCTTTCCGGTGTTCACTTAGCCCCAAACACTGAGATCCGTGCACAAGTCCACGCTAGCAAGTGAAACACTGCAGGTCAAGAGAGGCTGGCTAATGTCTCTGGGACAGCAAGCTAAGTGTCACCCCAGTGTCACCTCAACAGTCTCCCCACTCCCTCCGTAGAGTTCCTATCAGATCCACTGACTAGTGTGCTCTGAAAGTCACATCTGCCTTTATCCCTGAGGACACAGGCTGAGCCTCCCCAAAACTGGCAGGGATTTCTGAGGGCCTGGACTTCCTTCCATGCCTGCAGAAATGGAAACTGTCCTGGTAACTTGGCAGGGCAACATGGTATCAACTGGAGTCAGGAGACGGAAATCAAGGCAAGATCAGTCACTTCCATCAGAATTTACATCTACATACAGACATAAGTGTTTATCACTCCTGGTCAAGGCCACCATGGCCACCAGATGCTCTCTCAGCTCTGTTATTTTCCTTGTTTCCGATGTTAGCCATCTGCACCTGCTACCTCACAGACCCCAGCACACCCATGGGGCTTCTCTGCACCACTCCTACAGATCTTAGCCCCAGACAACAGCAAGTCTGGCCTGGCCCTTCCTGACTTACAATAGATAAACAAGCCTAAGGTCAGTCTCTTACATACTAGAGGCCATGGTCCATGCCTGTAGGAAAGAAAACTCCTACACGGAACAATGAGGAACTACAGACTCTCCTAGCCTCCAGGGCCGGGGCAGCTGTCTCTGGACAACAAACCAGACAGACAGCACTCATGTTACTGCCCAGTCCCTTGCCCCTAGCAGTGTACTAAATGAAATTTTCCTCCTGTTAGAGGATTGAGAGGGGAGGGAGAGGACGGGAAAGGTGGCAGAAGATGGCAGTAGCTAAAACAAGGTGAGAAGGGGACCTACTGAGATCAGCTACTCTGAGCAAGCCACTGTAAGGAGTCTTTCTCCAGGAAGGGCTCTGCCTAACAAGGGTTCCCATAAAAGAGACCACCCACAAATTCTGCTTTGTAAGGGGAGCACCAGAAATCCAAAACCAATGGACCTGTCACCAACTCTTGTGATCCTTCTTCCTAGTGACCTCACCATCCAGAATCACAACAGATGGAACCAGGATGAGAAAACAACATGGTAATCTCATTCCACATCCCCTATCGGAACACACCTCCTTCATATGGCCACACTTTGTGTCATCCTCGTGTACCAAATATACCAGGAAAATGTCCATCCAGTGTGGTGAGCCAAAAGGTAGGAAGCATGGGCTATCAATGTGCATGACTACTAATTTTTTTTTTTTTTGACTTTCGAGACAGGGTTTTTCTCTAGCTTTGGAGCCTGTCCTAGAACTAGCTCTTGGAGACAAGGTTGGCCTCAAATTTACAGAGATCCACCACCTCTGCCTCCCAAGGGCAGAGATTAAATGTGTGTGCCACCACCACCCAGCCACATGACTACTATTCTAACAGTCACAGACAGAGCAAAGTAGGGCATAGCTCTCACCCAGAGCCTGACAGCAATCCAATCATCACACTTACTATCTTGCACAACATCAATGTGCTTGCCAATTAGGTAAATAAGCTTATTTAAAAACAAACAAACAAAAACAAAGTGAATTTAGGTATTGGGCTGTGAGAACTAATTTTTTTTTAGTTTTTTTTCTTAGATTTATTTATATAAGTGTTTTTCCTGAATATTTTTTTGTACACCAATGTGTAGTGCCTGTGAAGGACAGAAGAGGGCATCAGAGCTCCTGGGACTGGAGTTACAGTTTTAGCTGTCATGTGGGTGCGGGAAACTGAACCTTGGTCTTCTGGAAGAGCAGCCAGTGGCCTGAACCATCCCTCCAGCCCTCATGGGACCCAAACTTTAACTCAAAATGCCTGGGGAAAGAATAGTATGGGGCATGGTGTTTACTGCTTTATTACCTGTGCACCAGGCACAGATGAAGATTTGGGGTATTAAGGTCTGCAGTCTCCTAGAGGGCCCTGTTCCCTAACAGTCTCACAGCATGTGAGCTTACTCTAGGTGAGAGGCACTTAAAGGGTCACTGTAGCTGGAACCTGGATTAAATTCACTGGCACTTGCACATAGTCTGGCTTGCCTCGCCATTTTGCCTTTACACAGGAGCCCAGTATGTGAATCCCACAGTCTCAGTGACATGGAATGGCCTCATGATATTGGTGGGTGATAGTCAGACTCTTGGGAAAGAAATCATCACTGGACAGGAGGGCCACCATGTGATCAGAACCATGGCTGGGCCTGTCTACACAGATGTTGAGGTAGCCAATGAAGTTAGGAGACATTGTATATTCCCCCACCCCAGTCTCCTAATGGTGACCCACACACCTGCAAGGATCTTACCAAGTCCTTAGCCTACAAACCACAAACACATCCTAGGACCCCAGACCTCCTCTCTATACTGACCATGACTGAGGTGGTCAGCTTCCCATATCTGCACAGACAAGGAGAGTGCCTCTCATTTACTAGGCAGACAGGATGAGATGGACTGCACAGAAGCATTCTATAAGGAGACGCTTCCACCCTCTGCTCCCAACCATGCCAGGCTCAGGGGTTACACCCTGGATGGGAGTCATCCAGACCACTAGGGTGCAAACCCAGGTGTTCTCAGACTCCTGGCTATGCTGTTCTGTGAGCAGAAGCAGCACAGGATGCCAAGCCATACAGCAATGGCTGAGAGAACAGAGAGGCGTTTGATGGAGCCAGGATGTCCCGGAAATGTCTTCAGAGGCCACCAAAGGGCCGCCTGTCTTCACCTGACACTGGAACATTCCCCAAATCCACATGCCAGCTTCGAAACAGTCCTACAGTTCCAGGCAGGGGAGGAAGCTATTTCAATTTTTGGCTGCAGCCTCTAAGACAAAGTCCTTTCCCTCTGGGGAGTTATACCATGATGTGCCTTTAAAATAGAACCAGGCCTGTTTCCTGCCTCATCTGGAAGACTTTTGATGTGATCATATGATTTAGACTATCTCTTACCATGCAATTTCCCAAGCCTCTCAGCATACAAACTAAGAGCACTCAGAGAATCAGGGATGGGATTAAGAGCTGACCTTTAAATGGCATCCTCCTTATCCACCCCACAGATGACAAAATTGCCACAGCATCAAAGCGGCACCACAGTCAGCACCACTGTTCCGCACCCCCAAACCACCAGTCCCCGATCCAGCCTGTTCTGCATTCCCACAAGAGCAAGCAATTGCTCTGTCTCTTCCCTGGAAACACATGCTTTTAAAGCATGTCATTGTGGACTTAAATACAAAAGGTAAGACTGGAAAACATATAGGAAAAAACAGGAGAAAAATCTTTCAGTTTAGGGCTGAATCCATAATCCATAAGAGACTAGTGCACTGGACTTACACCCCAAATTTAAGGTATTTATAATATAAACAAGTTTGTTAAATAAAATGTCAGATTAGTGAAAATATTTTCAAACCACACATCCAGAAAAGGAAAGAAAGAAAAAAGGATCTAGAATATGTAAAAACCTTCCAGAACACAAATACCAAAAATAAAATAACTTGTTTGAAGATTTGACAATAAGCAAGAAGTCTGACAACATTTCAGCAACAAGACTCACAGATGAGGTGGGCAATGGGGCGCACACCTATGAGGAGTAAGACCTCAAAGCTAGCCTGGGCTGCACAGCAAGATCCTGTACTAAAAACAGCAAAAATAATAACCCATAGGTAGAAAATTTAGCAAATAAAAAATTCAACATCAATAACTAACAGAAAAATACAAATTTAATCACAATGAAATAGATCTAATCTATATATCTAAGTATTTAACAGAATGGTCAAAGAACTAAAAAAATGAAAATACACCACTAAATACTGACTAGAGAAAAACAACTGGGTTATTCATGCATTGCTAGTGGAAATATAAAACAGTACAACCATTCTGGAAGAGTACAGCAGTTTCTTAAAAAACAAAGCATGAAGTGCCATGCAGGTTGTCCACTGCACTTTGAGGCATTTATCCCAGAAGATGAAGATTTATATTCACACAAAACACACAAAAAATCATTGGTCACAGCAGCTTTCTTCAGAACAATCAAGAACTGGGAGAATTCCAGGAGCCCTCACTGAGTGAAAGGCTTCTCACAGCCACTTGTCAACCAACAATTACCTCCAAAGCAAAAAGTGTAACAAAAACAAAATGTCAGGCGGTCATAGCTGACAGAAGGCCTGGTGGAATGAGACAGCCATACTCTACAGCTCCCCAAAAAGGAGCTAATAAACCAGAAAGCCAAGAATGAAAACACACACACCTGTGAACCCCAATAGGTTTTCAAAATATCATCCAGAAGAATATCTGCAAATGAGATCAATTTTAGGGCAGACAGATGGACTGTCTGACACCAGGACACCTGATTTGGGGTAAAGGAAACAAACACAGAGCACAGCAAGGCAAGAGCCATGTCAGCCCAACCCTGCAGCTGCAGGCGACCATATAAAGCAAGGAGATCTAATGTACCTCCATCACAGCTTCACATGGTTCAGAGTGACTTCCCAGCGGCCCTCGGAAACATCGTATCTTTTTATTTCCCAAGGCTCTGTACCAACACAGCTGGGCAGATGCTGGGGCACAAGAGAGAACAGACCCTGGGGGCCACAGTGTTGCTGCCTCCCCACGCTCACTTTGAGCACCCAGTTAAGAAGTTGGGAAGAGAAACCACAAATTGGCACCTCTGCCTCAGCTGCTTTGGTTTGAAATGCATCCAGGAAGTGAGGAAATGGCATAAGAATCTTGCCCTAGAGTGATGTCTTCGAGGGCAGGTCCCCATTATGGGCAACTCTGCTGGCATTACCTTTGAGGCTGGGGCTCTGCGGAGGCCTGGCAACAAGAGGATGTGTCTCCCCCTTAGGAGGTAGCGGCCATAACCCTTCAGAACAACCAGCTACCCGAGAGCATGAGGAGGATCAGTCTGAACTACAGGCACGGGAAGCATTTCTGAGAATTGCTCCAGATGAGCTCACCTGAGGCCAAGGTAAGCTGTCTGGGCAGAAGCATCTTGCCCCTCACTGTGTGTCAGCTCTGGACCTGACAAAACTCCTCTAGGCTCCCAGACCACATCATTCCAGAACAAGTGGGCAACCAGCTTTAGAGGTGGGAGATCAGGACCCATCTGTCACTCTCTGACCTCAGTGAAGACTCTTGCAGTCTGCACCTTCAGCATCTCACAGACTACAGAACTGCACCTCGGAGGGTACACAAGACATACACTAAATCTGCACTCACTGTTTTATATCTTAAAAGGTGGAAGGACAACATCTGATCATTTTTAATTACGAAAATGTCCATTTCATATGCCTGTCAACATAATAATTAACTAGCCTATCTTTAAAACTGTGACCCTTTGAACAAATGGGCTGAATCTGTATTCCCTATATACTGCCCAACAATGGCAGGCCTTATGAAAAAAAGGCCTGGCATAAATACAAACACATTTCTTCCACTTGGGCTAGAACAGCTGAAAATGGCTCCCAGGTGTGAGCAGACACAAAAGGAAAACTGCCTTCTTTGCAAGGTTATCCTGCAGGTCAAAGTCAAGCCAGCCATTTTCGGATTAGGTGCGTGTGCACAAGAGGCTTCCCCCAGTGCTAACTGGATTACAGAAGCCACCTGCAGGAAGTGGTAGGGGGAGGAGGGGAGAAGGAAATGGCCCAGTTGGAATTAGTCTGTTGATATGGGCAGGAGCCAGCCCCTTTCACACTGGAGGTTGTGCAACCAGCACAGCTCTGCTTCCAAGCTACATTTCATGGAGCCCTGGAGGGTGTTCAGAGACCACTCCTGGAAGGCGTGGCTCCTCCCCTCCAAGTCTTTCCTGATTTCTCAAGCATCAGGAGCAGCCTGTATTCCCACTGGATCCTGTACTATATTGAGAGAGGAAGGGAGAAAGGGAGAAGGGGGTGGGGAGCACCACCCAAACATCTAACAAAAGCCAACACTCAGCAGTCTAACTTCAGCTGCTGAGTTCCCAGAAGGCAAGAACCTCCATGACCAAGCTGGTATTCCGCAAGTGCTCCCCTGCCTGGGCTCCCCCAGCTCTGCAGCTGGTGTTCCTTCACTTTCTCAGCAAATAACTTGCAGATGGTACCTCTCATCTCCCTGGCTTACCACCCCCACTCTCAAAGACCGAGGAGAGGAGAGGAGGAAAAGAACCAGTCATGACTGTGTGTGATTTGGCAGGCTCTCTAGGAGGCCACATCGGCTTCTTTCCCAGAGAAAGGCTCACTTCAACTGGGGGCAAAAGGACATCTGTGCTGCAGAATCCCCGGGAAGCTGCCGGGACACAGGACTGCTCTCAAAAGTGGGAATTTTCTATTTTAAGGCTCAGTGGTGGTACCCAGCATCTGATGAGGCTGCAGTGCTGAGACCACAGATCCTCTTCAGCCTTTCAGCAGAAACTTGCTGGCTTGCCTAACAGCCTGTTTGATGACAAAAAAAAAAAGATGGATCGGCAGATTGGCCCCCAAATGGAGCTAGCCATGTCTGCTGGTCTGCTAAGACGGGTGAATGCCCCCAGGGTCTCACTGTGCTGCTGACTGAATAGTGTTAAATTACACCCACTTCAGGGAGGAGGAAAAATGAAGTCTAATATTAGAGATGTGGATCAGAGTCCACAGGGTACCCACTGAGGTTTCCAAATTCCTGAATCCTAGAATAAAGAATTACAACAGAGACAGACAGGCAGAGTGATAGGGATAGGGTCAGTGTATTAAGGAAGAGAAAGGCATTCCTGAGAATGGGAACAGGCTAGACAACTGGGACAAAATCGGGACTTTTGCCAACCCTAAGCCTGGTGACCCTCTGCAGGCCATTTCCATCACATCTACCTTCTCCTGAAGATTTTGTAGGTGGAGAAGGGTTTTCAGTCTCTCTGCCAGCTGGCTTGTTCTCTTTAATCTCTTCTGCCTACTTTTCTATGCCACAACCTCGTGTAAAATGTCGCTTTATCTGAGAACCTTTCCTGCCATGCATGAAGAAGGAACCGCAGACAGTGCTCAGCCCTTGTATGATGATTATCTGCCCCTCTTCCTCTGCAGCTAGATGGAGCTCGTTAGGAGAAGATGGCCTGACCACTTGTTACTGAGCTTCTCTTCTGGTGGGACCCTCCTAGGAGCCTCACAGCAGGCCTGGCAGCCTTAATGCACAACTCCAGAGTCCATCGCAAACCAGCCTATGCCCTACTGCTTTGCTTTTATTGTTAAATCTGAAATTGCGAGGAGAAAGACCAAATCCAAGACTTACTAATAAAGCAAGCTTTGTGTTAGAGGTGCGTGCACCTGGAACTGGCTAGCTGGCTCTCTGGATCTTAGAGAGCAGTCCCAGATGTGAGGAAGACAATGTTTTTTTTTTTATAGCTTGGGGTAGGGGTTTTTCATAAATTTGTTTTTTTAATGTACAGATATTCCTTTTTTTTAAGATTTATTTATTATGTGTACAGTATTTTCAGTACTCTGTCTGCATGTATGCCTGCAGGCCAGAAGAGGGCGCCAGATCCCATTACAGATGGCTGTGAGCCACCATGTGGTTGCTGGGAATTGAACTCAGGACCTTTGGAAGAGCAGGCAGTGCTCTTAACCGCTGAGCCATCTCTCCAGAGGTAGGGGTTTTTCAAATGGTGGATTTGGTGGGCAAATAGGTAGGGTCACAAGCATAACAAGTTAGTCATAACAACCTCCTGAAACAAGGACATGATTGCCAGGTGGTCCCAGGTAGACATAACAACCCTTTAGAAAAGGTAGGGTTGTAGCATGGTTATTAACTTTTTGAAACAAAGATACATTTGCCACTCCTGGAACAGGCAGTACAGACTATTTGTAGTTAAGGTTATAGATGGGGTATAGCCCAATTCTTAAGAAACTGAGGTTTAATCATGAACAGGAATGAATCTAGTTTGTCTTTACTATAAGCTGGCTTTTAAGTCTAAGACGGAGGCAGGCTGGTTCTTCATTACCTCCTATGCTTACTGGTCATTAGGTCTACAGCCTCCCTGGGACAGAAGGCTGGAAAGTGGGAAGAAATGGAAGGGTTATGCACAAAGCAAGGCTAGGAATAGACAAGAAAGGGACCCATTAGAACAAGGAGAGAACTGCACACCTCCGCGACACCCCTTTTAACTGTCACATGAAACAAAGAAGTGCTCTTCAAGACTTAGGTAAGGACAAGGACAGCAGTAAGGTCAGAGGTATTAAAACTGACTCTTGCCCTGGGAGATAAGCTTCAACAGCCACCAGTGTGCTAATGTTTAGGTGGTGATATGGCTCCTGCAGATTAGGCTACATAACAGCTACATAACAGCATTCCTTGTCTCCTTCCCTCCCTACTAACTTGGAAAGTCAACTGGAGAGCCCCAAGTAGGTCACCAATAAACAACAAACAGCCACTCAACTCTGAGTAGTGACTGCTTGGAGTCCAATATTCCCGGCAGGTGCCTGTCACCACACAGGTGACCTAAGGAAATGTCTGACTGTTTCTCTTCCAAAGTTTAATGGGCTTGGGAAGGATACCTGAGACCTGGGGCTTCTCTCCCACATCCCATATAAACCTAGGCAGTGACCCTGCATGGCAGTGCAGCAGCATCTGGGAAGACATAAGCTAATTCTCTTGTCCCATACAGAACAGCATGACCAGCTTTCAATACCCTTGATTGTCTTTCTTCTTGTGATGGCTGGCAGATGGTACACCAACAAGACAGGCAGCTACAGCCACCTCAACTGTGCATAACCCCCATAGCGCCCAGTTTCTGCAACAGTAAAAATGAGTCCACCACCTGACAGTAAAGCCCAGCTTTTAAATATGATCATTATTTCATCCTTCCTGGGATAAACACCATGTGCTAATGAAGTTTTCTTTGTTGTTGTTTTTACATGAACTTTTTTATGTCTTCTAATACTGCCCTTTCAGGGGATGCACTCACAGGAAGTTTGAAAGACAGCTGAGGAAAAACAAAGACAAAAGCCTCACCTATCACCTACTCTTGCATCTCAGGTGAGGAGTAAACACTCCCGCCACAATACACACACACCACTTGAAGAATATTAGCAACTGTTGCTCAAATTCTAATTAGTGTTAATAATAAAAACCCAGAGTCAGATTATCAGGGTAAATGCTGAAAGATCAGAGAAGCAGAGCAGCTAACCACTGGTTCTTACCTCTATGAAATCCTCAGACCAAATGGAGATTCCTGTCTCTAAAAGTCCTCAGACTGAATGCTTTAAGATCCAGCCCATCCATATCCCTTCCTGTCTCCACATTCCTAGTGTTGGGATTGAAGGTCTGTGATTCCCAAGTACTGGCATTAAAAGTGTGAGCCACCACCATCTGGCCGTTTCTCCTAAGAGATCCATCTGCCTCTGCCTCTGCCTCTGCCTCCCAGGTGCTGGCTAGGATTAAAGGTGTGTGCCATCACTGCCTGGCCTCTATGGCTAACTAGTGATTCTCTGCACACTCTGGTCTTCAGGCAAACAAAATATATCCATAAGAGAGTTCTACATCCAGCAAAGTTACATCTATGACCTTGAACTACTATCTGTCTCTAAAAATATAATATACGGCAAAAAAAATGAAAGGTAAAAAAGGATATTAGCAACTAGTTATGACTCAGTATACATCTGCCTGTGTTTCAAACCAATTCTGAGGGTCTTTGCTCAGGTCCTGAAATCATAAATAATTTCCAAAGCTGAGTGAACTCCCTGTGTCTCCGACTTCTAGGGAATGCTCATGGAGAATAGGCAAGGAGGATGTCTGCAGATCACAGCTCTCTCCCCTTTAAGATTTGCTTTTCAATTACACTTTCATTGTTAACTGATCTCTGCACTGGTTGCTCTTCCAAAGGATCTGGATTTGATTCCACATGGCAGCTCACAACCACCTGTTAACTCCAGTTCCAAGTGAGATGCCGCCATCTTCTGACCTCTGTGGGCACAGGCATGCACACCGTGTGGAGATATAACAACCATACACGTGAACTGAAATAATGACTTCAGCATTATCCTTAACACTAATGCAAATAAACCTGTTCTTTGACAGATACTTTAATTGAATCAGAAAGCATTAGCCAACTGAAACTGTGCTGGATGATCCGGCTCCCCAAACTCTCAAACTCTTTTTTGATGCCCTAATAGTAAAGGCACAAAACTGAACCTCTTCCATGAGGCCTCCCAAGGCTGACACCTAGAAAGAAGAAAATTATGATCTGAAAACCCAGTCCCGTAAGAAAGACACAAGGAGCACACTCTAAGGCTGGCACCCAGAATGGCAGGTATCAATGCTGAAAACCACAAAGCTACTACCTAAGGTCTCAAGTACCAATAGTAGTTCAAGCAGAGGGTAAATGTGCTTTCTGTTATACTGCCCTCTTCTCAGGTTCTAGGTCACAGAAGGAAAGTGAAAAGCCGAGTGGATCCTTTTACCATGTTTCAAGTCCCACATTTAAGAAGAAAAAAAAAGGAAACGTGACGTCCCAGGCCACACCTGCACCAGTGACAATGAGACACACACACACACACACACACACACACACACACCTGGTCCCTGCTTTCCCTTGATATGTTTATTGAAAAATTTACCCCAGAATGCTGCCCAAGCTTCCCTAACTCACATGGCCCCAGCAGACATACACTCCATTCCATGGATCCTCAATTTTTTCAAAGTGAGTAACGACTTGGAGCTAGACATGGTGGTTATTACTCCAAATCCTGAGGCAGGAGAATTCAAGTTCGAGGACAGTCCAGACAACATAATGAGAGCCTGCCTCAATTAAAAATGTCTTAAAAGTGCTGGTATCGGGCAGAACTGGAGTTCTGTCAGTAATACGCTTGCCTTACAAGCACAGTGACTTGATTTCGACCCTCAGAAGCCATGTAACGATGCTGGGCACAGAAGTACACATTTGTAATCCCAGAGCTGGGGGAAGTGGCGACAGGAGGATCCTGGGGCTCACCTTCCAGCAATGTCTAGTCTAATGGGTAAGCTTCAGGTCTATGAGAGAAACTGTCTCAAAGAAGGTAGATGGTTTTCCTGAAAACGGCACTTAGCCTCTGGCCTCCACATGACATCTGTGCAACTGAATGAACACACACACACACACACACACGTATACATGCACACAAGTATTTTAATGGAGCTAGGGGTATACCTGGACAGGCATGTGCCTAGCATATCTAAGGTCCTGAGCTTAATCCCCAGTATTACAAAATGATGTAACTGAAACAAAGAATTACAAGGTAAAGATTAGAAGCGTCCATGCCCCGCCATATCTTTATGCACGGCATCTGGGGCAAGCTCTACACAGAAGGGAAGGAGCGGCAGAAGAGGCACCCACTAAGTCGTTAGAGAACACTGCCACCTCTTAGTTCTGTGGTCCTGAAACACAGAGCAGGTGTGTTTCAAGAAAGCATATTGTTCCAAGTCTGAATGACTTGCAGTGGCTTCCCTGCCTATTCCCATCAGGAGGGAAATGGGCCTTCTGCTCATCTGCTGGAAGCAAAATGGCCTATAACCATGCTCCCCAGACTGCCAACTGAACCGCTTTTTTTTTTTTTTTTGCAGGCACCTGAAATATAGTTTCGAAACAAAAAAAGATAAAGACCCTTCAACTTCTAGTTTCAGAGAAATTACTGCTCAAGTCAGAGGAAACAAGAATAGACCAATGAGTGGCTGCCAACATGAATCTGCATTTCCCAAACTGAATCACAACAGAAAGGGAGGCTTTTTTTTTTCTTTTATATATTTCAACATAGTCTAATGGAAGAAGGGGAATAGGGCCAAACAGCCCCACTGCTCCCTGGCACTGGTGCCAAAGAACAGAAACAGTTTTAGTTAGTAGAGCAAGGGAAAATTCAAAGAGCCACAGGTCCAGGCACTATGTCAGGGGACCTCCTGCCAGTGGCTCAGAATCACCTGTAAGGGCATTTTTGTCCAGCCTCGGTCCTACCGCTGTCTTACAACTAAGAAGAGTTTTGGTGAGCTACTCCTCCCTGGCTTCGTCACCAAGTCAGGAGCAAGCGGAATGAAACCAGCACTTGTACTCGAATGAGTGGGCAAGTGGCCTTGTTAAATAAGGACTGTGATGGGTGTGGCCCGATGCTCCACACTCTAGCATGCCTGGAGCTGACAGGAACTGCTAGTCTGCGATCTGGGCTTCCAGAAGCCACAAGTTAAATCTTCAAGTGCTGTGCTTCTGGACACACAAGGGATTATCACATCCCTAATTAGCTTCACATAAGGCTAACTGACCTAATTTACCAGCAATTAAACACTCTCCAGATGCCGTGCACAAAGGCCAAGTAGATACAAAAGAAAACCAGACCTTTGCCTAGCTAAAAGGGTTATAGCTTTCCCACAGGCACCTTACACAACAAGGGCTGGTCCACAAATCCTATGGTCCTAAAAGTGAGAGCTCACCAAGGTCCACAGAGCTGTGACTAGCCACCAGCCAAAAGCAGTGGCCAGGTATCATGTCGCATGGGGGTAACAAACGCTTTCCATGTGTTCTATTCCCCATTAGTCCTGACCTTGCCCATGGGGAATGTATAAAGGAGAAGGAACACATTTTGTAAATGAGGGAGAAGAAGTTCTAAGAGCATAAGTCATTTTTCCAGGATACAGAGAGTGAGTCATAATTCTGCTCCACGGGTTCTCCTGCAAGCTACCAGGCCTCATAAAGGGTTAAGTTCCAGGGCAAAGTGCACAGGACACAGCGCCCGTGGCCAGAATCAAATCTACAAGCTACTCCAGCAGCAATCTTACTAACTTCCTGCTAAGTCCCTCTGCTCAGCCTGCTTAGCCTGTGCTGAGAAAACGATGTATACAGGTGAGACGATGAATCCTAAAGCCAACAAATTAAAGGTATGCAGGGAGTAAGTGGAGATGGGAAATCCAGTATAACAAGGTATTCTGCTGGGGAAGCTGCCAATGAAACCTGGTAGCCATCATTCCTGTACTCGGGGCACATGTGGAGAGACCGCTGCATGAGCTTAGACCAGTGGCACTTCACCTGATGCCACAGGAATGGGGTGGAGCCAGGTGTATAATCCCCAGATAAGGCGAGGAGCAGCTTAAATGATAACACCCTCAAAGCTCCCTCCTCTTCCTTTTTGGTTAAGCCCCTATATGCCTTTTCTCATCTTCAATATTTGGTCTACAGTAACACACGAGTCTGAATGTCCCCCACAAATTCAGGTTTTGCACGTTTATTCACTGGCAGATGGTACTGTTTGGGAGGTCGCAAAACTCATAGAAGCAAGGGCCATGCAGCAGAAGTGTACCAATAGGAACAGGCTGTTGGAGGTTACCAGGACCCTAGTTCTCGGCCCCTGCTGAGATACCACATGCTGGTATACCAACATGTGGACAGCCATTGCCACAAGCTCCTACTGCAACAGACTGATCCACTGGCCCACCTGCATCTGCTATGAAGAGTCAAAACCCCGAAACCTTGAATCAAAACCACTCTTTCTTTGTACAAGCTGTTCCCATCAGGTGCTCTGTCACAGAGATGTACAGCAACTTCCATACATAGGTCTTGTCCCAGCTAACACTTGGGGGTGACATCCTGATGTTAGGATGACTCCAGGGCTCTGTGGTAGTTTTTACTCTCTTAGGGCCATAAAAGTAAACTGGGTTTACCGAGGAAACTGACATAGTTCACTCTTCTAATCTAGTTTATTAACCCAAGCTGGAACTTAACTACTAAAAGCAAGAGAGTCTGGTCCTGTGTACCTCTAGCAGGTGTGTGGGGCGTGCGGCTGGAGGAAGGAGGTATGGGGACCAATTTTTCCCAAGTTAGAAAAGAAGCAACAATTCAACTTAACACCATAAACTTCCAAACAGTGAAACAAAGTGCTTGCTATGATCATTACCAGGCAACACTAAGAAAGGCCCCTGTTTACCAGAAAACACACGGACCCACAAGCTCTTGCTAGCAAGTATCAGCAACCACCACAGCCCCGCCGCGCAGCCCAGGGTCTCCAGGCGGCAGCACTTACAGAGAGAGAGAGACAACGTGTGCGGAGGCAGTGCCCAGGGATGGGATGGCTGTCAGCTCATTGTTGTTGAGGTACCTGTAAGAACAAGAGCATTTAGTTAGAAATCACATACAAGAAAAATAACAAATCAGTGCTGTAGTTAACCATAGTAAGGCTACAATGAGATGTGAAATAAAAGATAAGGGATTTAGAATCATTTTTTTAAAGGGAGACAAGTCACATTAAGTTAAAAAAATAAAAAAAAAAAAAGCCTAACCACTTATCACATCCCTGGTTAGAAATAAGCATAAAGAGGAACTATGGAGCTATGCTCTGGCTTCCTATCAAGCTCAGAAATCGACTAACAGGAATAGTAAAAACAGGCCATGGTGTGGGTTCTAGCCAAATGTCTTCTTATGACCATCCACAGAAATGATCTTGATGAACTAAAGAATTTGGGGATAGGAAGAACTGCTCCCTCCAGGTTACTCTAGCTCTGTGTCCCACACAAGGGGACAACATGAGAATGAGAGCTGAACACAGGTATGTTATTCCAGAGGATTCAGTGTGCCTCTGATGTAACAGGGGGATGGACTCACACCCTCACCTATTTGAGGTTCCTCTGAAGTCTCTCAGTGATGTACAAAAACAAACATACCATGCTTCCGCAAATAGACATTTTTGAAACTTCTCTGCAGATGGATTCATTCTCCAGGATCCCCTCCCATTACAATATTCCAAATCCAGATTTCCACAGTTAATATCTCTTAATGGAAGGGAAGCCCACAACCCGAAGCACAGCCTGCCTGTCTACCCACAAAGGCTGTGTAATCTGGCCTCTTTACAGGGGCATACATTTCTAAATCTGGGAAGGGAATCCAAAACCAGACTCCCAATGTGAGTCCCAAATGCTCTAAGAAACCCAAGGTACAAAGTCAGGCTTCTGAGGGGATAGGCTAGAAAGAAACAGTATTTAAAAAGAGGAATTGAGGGGATAAAAATGGATTATCTTGCTCCCAATTTCTTAAGGGAGGTATATCTTGCAAAAAGCATCTTGCTCCATTTGAGGACAAGACACAGAAATGACAGCTGTATTCAAACAAGTACACGACTTGGATACTTGTTTGAATAATATGGCTGTCTGCCATCTTTTCAGAAATGAATAGAAGGGGTGGGGGCTTGAATTATCTCATTTGCTTTCTTCAAAGCCACAGTCAGTTAGGAATGAAGCTTGGCAATCACTGACTGTGGGACACAGAACGCCTTTTTCACTAGCCATGACTGAAGCATCTGGCAGGGAGAAGGCAGGTCTGTGTCATGTGGCAGATCTCTTCTCCACTTAAAGAGGCCTTGTTTGTGGAAATAGACAATTAATTACTTTAACAGTCTCTTATCTGACTGCCCCTTAAATCACATAGTTTCTGCTTCGCCGTTATCTCTTCCTGCCCTGCCATTTCCCATCACAGTGTGGAAGTACTGAAAACTCTCATCAGTCCTAATCTCAACCAATAAATCTTCGTAATACCCACCAGCGTGCTGATTACTAGGAAGGACCCTCACATCTCATCAGAGCAAGAAAAACGGTCAGGAGTCTGTTGCCAACAAGTCATCCTGCATAAGAACTCATTTTTTTATTTTCTTTTTTTTTTTCCTTTTTTTTAAAAATTTTTTAAGACAGCATTTCTCTGGAACTAGTTCATGTATACCTGGCTGGCCTCGAATTCACAGAAATTCACCTGCCTCTGCGTCCCGAGTGATGGGATTAAAGGCACCGGCTCAAGAACTCATTTCTTAAGGATTACTGGAAATCAGAGGATGGCGGTGGTAGTAAAAAATAACAGTAGTGCTTTGCTAGAGACTTACTGAGGTGGGCACCATTCTAGGAGCTTTCCATGCACTACACCTCATCTTTAGATACCAAGATCCCAGGAACATCCCTGTACACCAATGAAGCAGCCAAAATACTGAGATGTGCAATAACCAGACCACGGTCACCACAAACACCTGACAGTGGCTCAGGTAGTCAAGCTTAGGATCTAAGTTTTCTAACAAATACCCATTGCTTCTTTGTAATTACAGCCCAAATTCCATGTGCATGAGGTAATTTTATCTTAGCAACGACTTTGAGTCAGATACCAGCAATTGTTATTCCCTACATTACAGTAAGTTTAAGTCCATTTAAATACATAGCCTGGGTTCCTATAACCCCAGACTAGTACTTCACATATATGACACAGCCAGGTGATGAACAAAAATGGACAAATCAGAAAAAGAGCAAGCTCACAGGCTAGGAAGGATGGGACAAGCTTGAACACTCATAATCCCTCAGGTGACATCAAGGTTGTTTTCCTGCCTGCTTACCGTAACTTGATTTTGAACTTGAAAAGAGAATGAGATCAGTGCAGGTGAACTTCAGCTGAGGAACCTGGGCTCAGGCCAGCCGTGCTATGCCTATGGCACACCGCTGCACTTGATACATACCACAGAACTAAATGCGCGAGAGGCGAAGGGGCAGGCTAGCACTTCACATCTCCATGAGCCTGCTGGAAGTGGATTATGCAGGAACAGGAGACCACGGCTAAAGATTAACAGGGAATTGTATGTCTTGATGAGCAGCCCCGGAGCAACAGGCTTGGTCAGAAATAGCAGGCTCTAATTTCAACAGGGCTGCCTGATTTATGGAGAGGACAGTTGGAGCCCAAAGGAGAGGAACTAACTGCACAGCTAGCTAACTTTTGTATCGTTTCTACTTTCAAGAAGTGAAAAAAATGCAGGTTCAACATAAGCTGCTAGCTCCATCGCTATTAGCTCCCCAGTTGTTTGTCCTGCCGAAAAGAGAATGCAATCCTCAGAAGGCAAAACCGTCTAACTCGCTCTGAGACATGAAGAGCTGTGTGCCAGACTGAAATAGAGACTGGTCAAAAATAGCACTGCTGGGGCACCGAAGGAAAAGAGGCTGCTGGGTGTTTAGCAGTCTCCATGAATACAGGCACTTTAGAGGTTAAGGATAGTGGGTGATGAAATGCTTTCACTATCTAGGGTTCTACTCTTCCTCACGCCCTGTGCCCTAGCAGCTCCCCGCTGACTCCACCCACCTACCCCCACACCCAAAACTTTACTTCCACTCAAAACACTACAAATCTCCCTAAAATGCCTAGCTTTTATAAACCATCTCCTGATGATTCAGGACCAGAGCATGAATCATGGCCCAGCCCTGAGCTGGAGGAGGTGTAAGCAGGGTCAATGAGATACACAGATTACCTGACCCCAGGTCAGAACCTGGAGGTGGGATGCTTCCCACTGACCCTTAAGGTCAGCTTGGACATTCTGATCCTGCAGCCTTCTCTCAAAGCTTCTGCTTATAAGTAATAAGTAGCTTGTTAAAGGGAGTATTACATGTTGCAAGATGCACGGTGTCATAAAGGGCAGGCCACAAAGGTGAAATTAGGGGCTGAGGGAGAGGTAGTGAAGTCTTTATTTACTTGAATGGCTTAAATGGACACACAGAGTTTCATACACTCCAATGAGAATACAAGGAGTATTCAGTGAAAGACAAAGCTTGCTCATACTTCAGGCACCTGCTCTGCCCAAGAGGAAGCTCCCGAGACGGTTAGGAGAGACTTGCATGTTTGTTTCACACAGACATGTGCACACTACACGTACTGTTTGTTCAACACTGCTTTTCCCCTTAGGGATAGATCATGAAGACCTTTTGGCCACCAGCAGAGTTTATTTACTTTACTAACTATTTAGCCAATTGGCTCTTTGTAGACAGAGTGGCTGCTTTGGGCTATCTCCTAACAGATGGAACTGCAATAGAATTCAGGTTGAGAGTTTGGTTGGTTGTTTCTTACAAGGAAAAATCCGTTAGCGGTAGTGTTTAAGAGCAAACGTGAGCTTTGAATCGGGGCTTCAGCTACTGGAGAACAACACTGACACATGATTTTCCTTGGTAAGATTTTATGGTATATGCAGCTGATCAGATAAAATTGTTTTATATAATAATACAGAATATTGTGTGTTAGAATTCATGAAGGTTTGATCCGGGACTCCCTGGAAATACCGGAAGCTCAAGAACCATAGATAAATATAGAGAGAGAGAGCACCTGTCTATAACCTGAATGTGTCCTGGGAACCCGCAATCATCTCCAGATTACTTAACACACCTAAGATGATGTAAATGCTAGGTAAGCCATTAGATTACACTGTTCACGACATAAGCACAAGAAAATAGGTACATCTGTACATGTTTCAAACAAGCATTTCTCAAATATCAATTAGAGATTGGCTGATCCACAGATGATAAATCCATGGATATGGAGAATTAGTTACTTTAAGTTAATAATCCACATGACAGGAAGGGCGAATGACTGCTATGTGCCCAGCTCTGCCCAGTCCTGAATAACACACCAGTCCCTCAGGAGTCCACTCAATTTCAAGTCCACTCTAATGAAGAAACAAAGGCAGTTACCGAGTAAGCAGCTGAGCAGGGAGTTTTGGGCATGAGGTCACACAGCATGGATTTTTAAATCACAGAGGCTTAGGTCTTCTACTCCTTAGCAATCTAATGACCTTCAGCTTGCCATTTAACCCTGCTGTACCTTAGTTTCCTCCTTTATGAAATGTAAATAATACAAGTACCAGAGTCACAAGGCTTGGGCAGGATCCAGAAATAAATCTAAAAGTGAGAAATACTTAGCAGTCAGCACTAACAGCAAAAAAAGCCCATCGGAACCTTGCTCAGTATTCCAGTCTTTCTTTACATAACAACCACTGTGCCCTCCCTCCGCACCTGTGCTTGTACATGCACACGGGCAGGGGAAGGGGGAGCACAGGGCTTCCTTGCCCTCTCCAAGAAGCATGGAGGGCACAGCAGCATAGTAGCAAGCTCTCCCAAACCACCCGCGGTAGTGTGATCTGAGTGTCTTTGCACAGGACTGTATAAATAGCCTCTTCTTAGAGGACTCGGTGTCCAGCATTCTGGTGGATGCACTCCCTGCTGGGCTTTCCTCGGGGTTGTAAGAGTGAGGACTGTGACTTGGAAGCAGCTGCACATAGCCATATCCTCTGGGGGCTCTAAAGGGCTTGCTTTCTGTCTCTCCTCAACGCACAATGCTATGTGGTTCTAGAGCTTCCAAAATTAAACCACTGCTAAGTCACTACAAATCGTGCTGGCCTTTGCTCCAAAGATCACAAGGGAGAACTGCCTGAGCCAAGTTAATTTGGAAGCACTGGTGTGTTGACTGTGGGCTGTGTTCTCTTTCCATTATCTTACCTAGGTCCCACCACTCACTGCCGGTAACTCTCTGAGTTACCAGGACTTTATTACAAGTCTCTTAGGGAAAGCCCTGGGTCTCCACCAGTGAGAAGTTAGTATTGCTACTCTGGGTATGATGAAAGCAACTCACCGTCTGCAGAGGTGGAGACAGTCATGGTGGCAAGAAGTCCAATCTGTCAGCCTCAAGGATGTGTTACTAAACAACACACTGAGCACGGAGACTCCTGGGTTCAAAGGCAGGGAATCCTGCATCCACATCAGTGAGGAGCTACAACAGGACTGACTACGGGCAACTACATCAATGTCACAGGAAGGGGAAAAACCCAAGAGCAGGAACAGACCCGGAGCAGAACCACAAATCCAGCCATTTCCCCACCAGGAGGCCTTGTAGCCACAGGGCAGTGGGTGAGCTGTGCACACTCTGCCCCTTACTAGCTGTGAGCATAAACTCTTGAGAAACCTGGAGCTGATGGAGACACTACAGCTGGAGGTCCAGGGAGCCAAGCAAATGAGAGAAAGAAGGAAGCCTCTGAGCAAGAACAGGGATGGAGGGAGATAAACACAGAAAGTGCTCTTCAGAGTGCTCACCATACATATGAATGACAGGACACAGAATGCATTAACAGAATTTAAAAAATATACATCAAAATGAATGCAAAACACAATCCACAATGAGCAAATTCAGAAGTCTGAGATAAGATGGATGAAAAGTAGCACAACCAAATCATTCTGGTACTGAGGCAATAGGAAAAACACCAAAAATATTGATTCTGTCTGGATTCAGATTTTTTATAATTTTGTTCATTGTGAACTTTCTAAAACATTCCTCTTAACTTTTAAAATATAACATCAAAATATCCATTATCTTGGCTAGTAATATTTTGGTGCCCTTGTGACATCAGTGCCTAAGGACAGGCCCTCATCTGCCTCACCCCAGTCATAGCCCTATTTTGGATCTCACTTATTATTTTGTATCTCACCTATTTTTTGTATCTCATCTAGCACAAAACAGACACAGGAATAAGTATAAACAAAAGCCTATGGTGTCACAGGAAATAACATCATTTTAATCTCTTCCAATAATATCTGAGACTGACAGAGAATCTGAACATATAATAATCTCAAGAGCCAACAACATCCTGGACCAAAGCAAAGTGCTGGGTTATAAAGCCATTGGCTCCTGGCAGACTACAATTATCAACCTAAGTAACTAGGGCTGGCTGTACTGTGTCCTCTTCCTCAAATTAGTGTGTGGAAGCACACATCTAGGACATCAGAGTATAAATATATTTACAGATAGGGCCTTTAAAAACGGTGTTCAGGGTCTGCAGCTCAGTGGTGTGGTACAGTGTTGAGCTAGGATGGTCAAGGCTCTGTGTTCCATCTCCAGCACAAGGGTAGGAAAATATCATTGAGGTTAACTGATATCATACAGGTAGATCCTGAGTGATGTGACTGGTGTCTTTATAAGAGGAAATCAGGACACAACCATATGCACAGAGGAAAGACCACGTGAAGACATAGCAAGGGGCAACCATCTGCAAACTAAGGGGAAAGAGCTCAGGAAAAGCTGGTCCTACAGGCTTCCAGCTCTCAGAACCATGAGGACTCAGTCTGCTGTTGAAGTCAGCAGCCTGCGGGATTTGTTACTGAGGTCTCGGGCCTCTTCACATTTCATCCTACCATCCTGGCTAGCTCAACCTCACGGGCAAATGAAAGACCAACACAAGGCATTCCCAAACTCCTTGCAACTCTGCCATTTAACTCTGGATGTCTAAGCTTTGTAAAAGGACATAAAACCCATAATGTTTGGACATGCCGAATGGGAGTGCGGCTATTCTACAAACTGTATCAGTGGATGAAGTTAAGGTTTGATTGGATAAGATGCTATTACAGAGCAGAAGAATAACCCACAAGGACTTTTATCAACTACTTGTAGTAAAAATGTACAAAGAATTTAATAATCTGATAAAATGTCTATAACAGTAAACTTGAAAATGATTTTATAGTAGTTTTATATAAATATTCATATAGAGCATAGACTTTATGAGTGGACTGAGAACAGGGACAAAGGGGACAGGAACACGACAGGATGAGACTGGAATGGGAGGATCCAGTGGTTGGGAGAGATGGGGTTGAGGGAGGGAATGTAGGGAGAGACAGCTACAATTAAGGGGCATTTGAGTAGAACTATGGGAATCTAGTGCATTAGAAACATCCTGAAACATATTAAAGTGATCCTAATAAAGTCTCCAAATAATGAGGGGGGGAATTTAAATTATGTATTTTTAAATGTGAGGATTAGTAAGTAAGCCAGATACAAAACCATAAACACCTGCAACTCTAAGCACTCAGAGGCTAAGGCAGGAGGATCTAGTGACTTTGACCCAGCCTGGGTGACACAGCAAGATCCTGTCTCAAAACAACAACAAACTGTAATATAGATTCTGATCCTAAAACGATACACATATATGTATGCAGTCTGCAATAAATAATCGCAGCGGCTCTGCGTTGACTTATGTGAAACTTCTGTAAAGCTGCTGTGGAACTAAATACCTGATAATCCCAGTGCATGTAGCCAAACAGAATTCATGACAGTAAAGAGAATGATTAATTGGGCAATGGTGGCACAAGTCTTTAATCTCAGCACTCGAGAGGCAGAGGCAGACCGATCACTGTGAGTTCAAGGCCTGGTCTACAGAGTGAGTTCCAGGACAACCAGAGCTACATAGAGAAATCCTGTCTCAAAAAACCAAAAACCCACAAATCCCCCACCCCCAAAAAAAGAATGACTGAGGACTGCATTGAAGGATGCTCCAAGAAGTACCTGGTGCTCAGCTCTGCTAGGAGATACAGGGAAGGCGAGCCTCTACTGCCTATGCTTTTATGTCAGATTCATGGGAAACACAGACAGTGGGCTAGCACCAGGTATCACTGCTGACTAGATGATCCTACTTCTGTGGGACCTGTGAGAAAACACCAGGACAGCTTCGTATCCCGACTGGTCAACGGGGTTTTCTATCTCTCACACACCCACCTGGCAACCATGATTTCCAGAATGCCTACTACACTGAAGCATGCCCTTCACAGAAAACAGGGGCTGCAGCAATGGGAGAAATTTAATATGGTGCCCCTATATCTATGAGGACTACACTCTGTCCCCCATGGATACCTGGAACCCTACATATAGTCTTTTTCCATATGTAAATCAGTTGTTATAAGAGATTGAAAATAACTAAAAGAACACAGAAAAAAATTTATGTGAATTCAATCTCTTACACAAAATCTTATTGTATTTTCATCTTTTCACTTAAAGAACTACTTTAGAGCTTCTTTTTGGCGTATCCCATCGTCACTATCACCAAACCTGTGCTTTGGGACCATTACTAGGGAAAACTGGCATTACTTAACATAAGCACAACAATGCCAAGGCCGACGATCTGATAAGTGGGCAATTGGCACGGACAGTGTACACAGTCTGTGACCTGGGCAAAAATGCAAGACTCCACCGCACTGCTCATAATTAGTGCAACTTGAGCTCATGAACTGTTTACTGCTGGAATTTTCTACTTTGCATTTTTGGTTGACTGTGGGTAACTAAAACCACGGATGAGAGAGATCATCCTAGTGCCACTTGTCAGTGAAGACCCGTATGCAAAGTGCCTTCCTACAAGCTGAGATCACCTGCCCAGGAGAGTGGGAACAGTGTACTACGAAAAGATTCCCCGCCCCAGACCTTTCTGCCCTCCACCCCTGTGGGTTTAGGGAAACACTTACACTTCCTGAAGATTTGTCAAATCCTCAAAAACACCGGAGTCAATCTCGGAGAGTTTGTTGTAACTCAGGTTTCTGATAAAAGAGAAAGTGAAAAACAATAAATAGTTGACACTATATCAAAGACTAAGAAACCTCTCCTCACCTCCAAAGAAATCAGTCCCTCTGCCTAGTGACCTCTCATCCTGCTCACTGTTTAGTAACACACACTGAGCTCTGTAAACATACTTCTCCTCACCTGCTTCAGTGCACATAGAGTGCACAGGACACAGTTGGGAACCCGCACCGCCGGAGCAGACTCAAGCAGACTTCAACAGCACCAGCTGGCTACCTGACACTTGAAAACTTAGGTGGGTCAGTCCTAGTCCAAATGCTTTGCACCAGGTCAAGTCCACGGCCACTCAGTTTTTAAAATTACATTTATTGGGACTGGAGAGATAGCTGAGCAGTTAAGAGTACTTACTGATCTGGCAGAGGACTTGAGTTTAGTACCCAGCACCTACAAGGCTTACAAGTGCCTGTAACTCCAGTTCCAGAGGACCTGACATTCACTTCTGATATCTGTAAGCTCATACACGCATGCAGTGCACAAACATATACTCAGGAGCACACACATATAAAGTAAATATTTAAATTACATTTGGGGTGTGTGTGTGTCTGTGTGGGGGGGGGGGTCAGAGCCAACTTGTGAAGTTGGTTCTTTCCTTCCACCATGTGCGCCTTTAAGCAGTGGTTCTCAACCCTCCTGATGTTACCACCTTTAATACAGTTCCTCATGCAGTGGTGACCCCAACCATAAAATTATTTTTGTTGATACTTCGTAACTGTAATTTTGCTACTGTTACGAGTCGTAATGTAAACATCTGTGTTTTCTGATGGTCTTAGATGGCCCCTGTGAAAGGGTCATTTGACACCTCCCCCACTGTGA
The DNA here is from genome assembly GCF_014885135.2 of Alexandromys fortis. Lineage (NCBI taxonomy): Eukaryota > Metazoa > Chordata > Mammalia > Rodentia > Cricetidae > Alexandromys > Alexandromys fortis. The sequence continues at coordinate 4,585,424 of NW_026067996.1, forward strand.
CCCACTGCTCTAAGTCATACATTCTCACTGTTACTTTGAGAGAGGGTCTCTCCATGTTGTCCTTGCTGGTCTGGAAATTGCTACATAGACCAGGCTGGCCCAAGAACTCAGAGACCAGCCTACCTCTGCTAGGGTTAACAGCACACCATCAATGACTTTTTAAAAATTAATGTTTAACCAAAGTATCAACAACAAACACCAGTTACAGAAAGAGAGATCAGGCTGTCAGCACTTCACAGTCTAAGCCAGCAGTTCTCCACCAAGAGTGATTTCACACACACACACACACACACACACACACACACACACACACACACACACACAGAGCAATGTCTAGAGAGATGCTCAGCTGTCAGTGATGGTAGACGATGGCACTAAGATCGTGGTTTGAAGCTGGAGAGACTCTCAGACACCCCACCAAGCCAAGCAGTCAGTGTCTCATAATCAGGCATCCAGCAACTCAGGGTCAGTACTAGTCAGACTGAAAATCTTGGTCTAAACAAGAATCTAAGACTAATTTTAAAAAGTTCAGGAGCATAGACAAAGTTCATAGGCAGCCTACACCGATGAACAAAATTAGGAATGACAATCCCAAGAGAAGGGAGTCAACAGGTGGGGATGTATGTTGGCGATAACCCCAGCCAGGGAAGCCACACACAGATGCAGCATTCAGGTAGTAGCACCATCCTGTACAGAACTGGGTGTCTCTCCCAGGCACTTCTAGCTCTAGCCTTAGATGCAGACAGAGCAAGTTCAGCAGTGTTCATTCAGCTTAGCTTCTTTAACCACAGGCTGAACACAGCCAGCCTAATCCATCAGGAGCAGAAGCCACTGGGGGTGATCAAGATAAGCATTCACAGCCTTCCAGTTCCTGGCCACAAGTCCATCCAGGCCTGGGGGGGGGGGTCAACATCTTTCATCGTGGCTATTGATTCCCTTGACATTAACGCTAATTAACAATACTACCAATCATAAACGGTGACTATCTTTTAAACTTACTCCAGAGACATTTCAATCAATACTACCCTAGAGCTGATAACCATTTCACTCTGAACTCAAAGACATTCATCTAAATAAAAGTCACTCTGCACTTGAAACGAATGGCCCATCTGTGTTCACGGCACAGTCTGAATTAAAAGCAATTTGTCCAGAGATTAAGTTACCATAAAGACTGAAGGTGGTAATTTTTAAAACACATACTGAAGTCAAGTATGAGCTTGACCACGCTTAGGGGGCGTTTACTAATGAGGATGCAGACATTAGCAGCTTAGACCTGGGGAGAAAACCCAGCTGGAGAGAATTCCCTCCATCGGTGAAGGGTATTGGGACACTGTCTTGAGGGGCAACGACAGCACAAAGTTTATATCACCACCGGGAAGTGGCATGGTGAACTGAAGTGAACTTAGTAAAGGCTCTCGGAAGCCCCAGAGCAGGTAGATGGGCAAGCAGACCAGGTGGCTGACGGACTGAGACTAACACGGAAGTGTGCCCATCCACCTACGCAGCCATTTACGCCTTGGCACCAGAGACAAGGACCAATGCTGACACCAGGTAAGACTTTCCAGAGAAGCTCAAAATCTGAATTCTTATGAAAAAAAAAAACTTTTTATTTCCTTTACGAAAAAAAAAGTAACCAGGAATAGGTCAAACAAAACCTCTTTGCCAGCCACCTCTGGCCTGGTGAGCACTGGCTTCTGCTGGGACCTAGACTCCTAGCTCCTGGAGCTACAGGTTCAGAATGCACGGGTAAGGGGAGTGGCTGGGCTCAGCAGCTTTCCAAAGCTCACTGAGGACTTCCTTTGGAACATTCTGAGATAAAATCACGTCTCCCCTTTCCCACCCCTCACGTGTCCTTTTAAAGCTGTACACCCACTTTGTCTTTCCTTGCAAGGAAAGATAACTAACTTTCAGAAATGCTAATCAGTTCTGCTTCTTAGAGCAGACTGAGAAACAACTTTTCCTGACACACTGTAATCCAGAGCTGAGAAGCTCTTGGGACTTGATACCAAGATGACAGCAAGCAGCTACAAGGACAAGACACTAAGTGCGTTAGCCCTCACTGGTCAGGGTGGGTAGTCACTGAACCAGAAAAGCCCCAGATCAACACACGTGCCAAGAGACTGCATAGAAAGGGCCACTCTCCCACAGCACCTGTGGGCAGCAGGAGAAAAGGTGCCACGGCTCACAGCCCCCACCTGCAACAGCTCCTGTCCCTAGACAACAAGCTTTTAAGTTTGAAAAGTCGTCCTGAATCCCTAAAGAAACTGTGAGACCTCAAATGCCTTACCAGGAAATGAGGGAAACAATGTAATTCCTCTGTGGAAATATAACAAAGAATAAAATAATAGACATCAGTTAAAACATAAATTCTCACACTACTTGCTCACTCACTGAAAATGTATATAACATAAAATTCACCATTTACCCATTCGTAAGTTGCTGCTCAGCGACCACACATACATTCAGACACATCCATCATAACCACCAGTATCAACTTTTTTACCATAAAGTTCCCAATTCCAATCTGTCCTGGATATGCCAACCACCATTTTGTCTCTATAAACGTTTCTCTGGGCACCACATGAGTGGAATCATAAGACATCTGTCCTTTTGTGTCTGCCATATTTCACTTAACACAAATGCTTTCAAGGCTCATGGATGAATCTCATTACATATGTCTAAGTGTCACTGCTTCAGATGGTGGAATAATACTTGGTATGAACATCCTACATTTTCTTATCTGCTGTCTGCAGACAAGCAGTTAGCGTCTTTCTAGTTTTGGCTATTCTAAATAAAGCAATTATGAGCACAGTATTTTTTTCCTAATTAAAAAATTACTTTTTTTTAACCCTTTGCCTTATATACTTACTAATACTCGTTTTCCAACATTAAAGGAAATATACTTAGTCCAAGAAGTTTGCAGAAAAAAATATAAATTTTAATTTCCCATCCCAAGAACAATGAAGGGTTAACTACTGAGAAGCATTCCTAAAGGTGGCAGCTGACCTGCACACACATCTAAAGCCTCCCACATATTTCCAGGAACACGGCTGTCCCTTCCTGCCTGACAGGTGAATGGGTCTTCAGTGGAGGGTTCAGACTCTCCTGTCAAACAATTCACCTGTCAGCAGCACACACAATGTCAAAGTATTCCTGTACCTAAGGAGAGAAACCTCCAGGAATTCTGTCTCTACCAACTGCGGCTTTCCCTGAGCATCACCAGCCACTGTCACAACACAAACTGCTCCTGTTCTTGCACAAAGAGCATGCAGATCTTCCAACAATTGAACCCAGACATAGGTACTTTTTCAGCTAATCTGCTGAAAGATGGCCATGCGGCCCACCGTCTGCAGAACACACAAGAGGTAGGGCTGCAGAGAACAGCTCAAGTTTTATTCAGGCGTGTCTGAAAAGCACACTGTTTAACAGGGCACGACAACCCTGTGCTCGCTAAGCATATTTTCCAGCAAGCTCCCAGCCCTGAGCCAGAGAATTTCAATAGCCGAGAAATTGCTACCACCATGTACACCCGAACTAACCATGTGGCCTCATATTGATATAGCAGAAAATATAAGCTCAGCTCCTTATCACATTAACTGTATTTCAAGTACTCAATAGAGCATGTGCACTGCATGGAGGAAGGGCACTTCAGTTATCGCTGAAATTTCTGTTAAACTGGGCTGGAACTATAAGTAACCAACACTTATAAATCATCACATTTATATAAATCATCTTTTTTTCTTGATACAGAGTCTTATGTAATATAATTCTGGCTGGCTTCAAATTCACAGAAACGCTGAGAACGACCTTGATCCTCCTGTACCACTAAAGTGTCAGGTTTGGGGTATGCACAACCAGCCTGACTCCCAAGCTCTCCTCAAGCAAGTTCTTAACTACCCAAGCAGGAAAGGGACACTGGAAAGCCTAAGTTCCTTGGAAAGAAGGGAATTCTAATAAAAACTGCTCCAGTGTAATGCTATAGGCTTAATCGGTATTTCCATAATCTGACCAGCACCTTCCTGGATTACAGCCTGAACCACTGAACCACATGTTACAAACTTGGCAAGCATTCTCCCAAGTTGGCGAACAATAATTCATTGACTTCTCGGAAGCTAAGGGACAAAAACTGCCACTTACTTTTTGAGTAAGCTGTGGTAAGGAAGTAACCCCACTTTATTAGACAGCAGAATGAGCTCAGTCCCCCCCACACACACACACCCCAAGACAAGCCTCTGCAGGCAGACTCTCACAGTGAAGCACAGCAAAATGCATGCTTCCGGCTCTCAACACAACCAGACGACAGCTCCAAGCGGAAGGAACTGGTCCTAAATCTGTGACAAGCACTCCCCACTGAATGAGGTTTTTTTTTGCAGTTTGGTTTCCAAGTGAATCTATTTCCCATTACTCAGGCCTGGCTGGGATCCTGGACAGCACAGAGCTTTTCGTAGTTTAAACTTTCAGATGTTTGCTAAACTGGGTAACACAGCAAGGGGGAGAAGGCGATAGGCAACCCAATGGCCAGCTTCTAAGGACCAGCAAGTCCCCAGGGCTAGCCCGGGAAAAATCGTTTTCATGATATTTTTTAGGCTCTGGCTATCCATGTCTTCTTCAACCTCAGAACTTGCAATGTTTGTCACCCATTAAAGAGGAAATTGCCTGTTTGGAGCCAGGAAAGCAGGACTGGTCCTTTCGAGAATTCTAAAGTACAAAAACTGTTCAAGCCCTCTGAGTCCCAAGTGTTTAGGGCTGTTTCTTCTGCGTTTGTACTTTCTGGGAACTCACACGTCACACAGCAACTTCCAATGAAATCACTGTCATGGCCCCCTACATCCATTTGCCAGGTTTGTGAATGTAGGAAACACTTTAAATCCAAGACATCACATATCTTTATCCCTTTTTCTAACGTTGATGCTTTGCCCAGCCCACAGTGAAGAGCCTGTTAATACACATTACATTAGGAACAATACAATTGCCACTTAAGTTAGACTCATCCGTCTGGAGTCCACACCCAAGGGCTTTCTCACTCAGAACAACATCCTCGATCTTAAACAAGCCACAGTCACATGAGCCCGAGCGGAGGTTCAGCGACGGAATACCTTCTGCGAATAAGGAAATAGGAAGTGAATGGTGTCCCAACAAGATACATGCCACTCATTTTGTGTTTCTGGTTAATTCTATTTCAGAAAGGCACTAATAACTGCAATTATTTCCAATTCTAAAAGTGCTACTACTAAAGCCATCTTCCCTGAGAATAAGGGAGGACTAAGAGGTGACTTAAAAGAGAAACCAACACACAGCCATAATAACACAGCCATATAAGGATAAAAACTCGCCCATTCCTCTTTAAATCAATTCAATTAATTAGTGTGCACCTCTGATTTTTTTTTTAAGGCAGTGTTTTCATGTGGCCCAAACTGGTCCTGGGAGTGCTCTATCCAAGGACAACCTCAAACTTCTGATCTTCCCATCTTTCACTCCCAAGACCTGGGATGTCAGGTGTGTGTCACTATGTCTGTTTCATGTAGTATTACAGATCAAACCCAGGGCTTCCTGTGCTAGGCAAGCACTCTACCATCCAACATCTACAGGCCAGGGCCTCTGAACTCCAATGCCAACTCATGCTGCCTCTATAACCTCAGAAGGTCTTGAATGTACTCTATCCTAACAGTGATTAATCTGATAGAGATATACATCTTTTTCCTCTAGTACCTACCTAATAATTGCCAAATTCAACAAATGTTTGAGTATATGTCTACCATAAGACTTTCTGCAATTTATCCTAATTACACATGTACATGAATAAGCACATACATGGGACTGCAGTTAAGACTACTGACTGTGCTTCCGGACCTGGGTCCAATTCCCAGCACCCACAAGGCAGGTCACAACAACTTGTAACTCAAGCTCCAAGGATCTGGCATTTTCTCCTGGTTCTGGGGACACTGCACACATGTTGCACTGACAAATATGCAGACAAAAACACACATACACATACTATAATTTTAAATGACTAAATAAATTCTGATATAAATTAGGATAAGAAGAAGATTACAACTTTCTGGTCAGGTAGGACTCCTGACCAAATAACCACAATCAAATGGCTCTCAGGAAGTATCTCCCAGTAGTAGATAAAAAGTTGCATACTGGGGAGCTGGAGAAATGGCTCAGTGGTTAAGAGCACTGCCTGTCCTTCCAAAGGTCCTGAGTTCAATTCCCAGCAACCACATGGTGGCTCACAACCATCTGTAAGGAGATCTGGTGCCCTCTTCTGGCCTGCAGGCATACATGCAGACAGAATACTGACAATACTGTATACATAATAAATAAATAAATCTAAAAAAAAAAAAAAAAAGTTGCATACTGGCTGATCTTGAGCCAAAACTGGGCTGCAGAAAAATGTGTTTATTTCTAACTGAAGGGTTTGGGAAAATGATTCTAAGCACCCACATGGCAGCTCATAACCATTTGTAAGGGCTCCAGAGGGATCTGAAACCCTCTTTCTGGCTTCCACTGGAAGTTCATGTGGCACAAGGACATATTTGTAAGAAAGAAAAACCTTAGGATTTTTGTGGAAGAGTGTGCTGCAGTTTCTCTTGAGAATAGTCACTAAGTGGGCATTTCCGCACCACAATGGGCTACGTGGATTTTATAAGCTGTTTCCTGACCACAGACATCAGCACTCCTGGTGACAACCTCTATACTCAGAAGCAGTATCTGCTCAGCACCTTCATGAGTCTAGCATCCCTATGACAAGTGCATGAAGTCCAGGAGTCCAGGAGCATCCAGGACAATGAAGATCTGCTGTGATGGAAAAGACTTCAAAAAAAAAAAAAAAAAAAAGGTAATCCAGAGAGGGGAGTTGAGAGGAACTTGTTTTTCTGAGGAATTCAGGCTAGAGGAGCAAAGAGGCCACAAGAGCAAAGAAGTAAAGTAAATATCTAAAGAGACAAGCCATCAGGATCTTGTAGAAAGGGAAGGGCAAAGCGGCAAAGAGGAGCCCAGAGCTTCCTGGCCCACCTAACAAGCAGCTGAATCAATGGTTATACCAATCCTAACAGCTCTCAGGGCTGAGACCTTCCTGAGTGTCAATCACCGGACCATTAAAGTCTTTCCACAGAACAGAATTAGCTCCTTGTTCCTTCAGGAGGACGACATTTTCCTGCCATCACTGCAGACAGCCAGCATCTGTTTTCAGCATCACACCTTACTTACAGCAGTAAGTCTAGGATCCGTCTTCCTTACAAACATCTTTGCTTGGACAAAGAGAGAGGAAATAGGTACATTTATTTTATTATTTAAGCATCCTTGGTGGAGGCTGACACTGAGAAGAATCCCACATGGTCTGTGCACTATTAACCCCTACAGAAGAATTAATTCGATGAGGAAGGTGCACTCCAGCCCATGATTGTTGCTGTGGTTGGTAGCTATTTGATAAACAAATGGCATTCGTTTGAGCAGGGAATGGCTGCCTGCCCCAGGCCTGACCAGCCCACAAATCTACCACCAGAGGAACATTAGCATGACCACCAAAGCGGGGACGAGTAACAGAGGGCCACCATTTGACTTTCTAATTGGAGAAGGGCTTCAAACAGACAGAAACGGGAGTGAGGAGACAGCAGGGTTGAATGCTAGCCCCTCAGAATTGCTCTTTCCCTATTCTATCACCTCTACCAAGGAATCACAAATGCACACTTCCAGAGTCTACATTCTACAGGGCTTTGAGAATTCACTGCTTGCACAAAACCCACCCTTGGGCCCCAAACTACCTTTTATAGTATAAAATGCAGTTCTACCTCAGAGCTAGACACTTCCTAACCTCAAGGTGGTCACCAGACCTGAGAACAGACAGTGTCCACTTGTGGTCACTCACTCTGAAGATAGCAATGCTCCTGGGGAGAGAGCGGAGGAGCAATCTTCCCAATGCTCTACTGAGGCAGGAAATGGGCTTCTGCAACAAAAACCAGGTGGGCAAAGGACAGGAAATGAGGGATGCATGAGTCTGAGAGAAAAAGATATCTAGTAAACAAATTTAGAATCACGGGTTCTCCAAGGGCTTTGGTAAGTCCACCAAAAGTGCTCTCTCGGGAGATTAGCTTCCTACAGAGTCATCCACTGTAATTTAGTGTTTTCTGTGCTCACAAGACAGCTTGAATATTCACTAAGTTGGGGTATACACAGGAAGATGGAAACTGGCTGCCCTTATGGATACATGTGATGGTCCACAGAATTTAGTTCTCAGCTCTGATAAAACCACTGTCCACAGCAACACTGGGACCAAGCTCCTGCTGCAGCACCTTAAATGATTCTCTAATTCGTGCCCATAGGTTCATATTTCTGTGTTTACAGTAAGAGTCTTGAGAGGACAACTGCTTAAGATGCAAAACAATCATCTCGGCACAGCTCCTTAAGGAGCACTCCTGCTCAGGATGGCCAAGTTCCACACTTGTCTTTCTGGCAGGAGGTTTAAACATGCAGTAAGAATGAAGGCTCCATGATGCCATTACTTCCTCTGAGTACAACAGACATACATCAAAACAAACAAAACTCTATCTGGGCCAACCATCACACACCATCCTAAACACCATCTTCCAGTTTTCTAGAACCAGGAAATGATATTCTGTATGCCCCCACACACAAGTCTAACTCTATCTCCTAATATAAGCCAAGTAGAGAAAACATTAGTACAAAACTTCCTATCACAGAAATGAATGGGAAAAAACTCAATACTGACTTACTTCTTGACATGTAATGATCAGGGGTTTTCAGTATTTATTTATTTTTTTATTTATTTATTCATTCATTCATTCATTCATTCATTCATTGGTTTTGTTTTGGGTCAGGATTTCTATGTATAGCCCTGTGTCCTAGAACTCGCTCTATAGACCAGGCTGGCCTCCAACTCAGAGAGTCCCCCTGCCTCTGCCTCCCGAGTGCTGGGAATTAAACCAGCTCCTCTGGAAGAGACCGGTGCTCTTAATCACTAAGCCATCTCTCCAGCCCTCTGCCCTTGTTTATAATAAGTGGTTAGAAGGATAATTCTGAGCAAATAAGTTCCGGGTTACAAAGGAACAATGTGTAATAAACTGCCTATCTTCCTTCACTAAAAGGGAGGAAGGAAATGAAAGTGGCTTGTTTTAAACAAATCCATTTGGAGAAACAGCAGCTTACCTTAGTGTTATCAGTATTCTTTCCTCTCACTGCCATATAAAAGCTTTACTAGGCAAATGACATCAGTGAGTGTGACTTTACCAAGCTGAAACTTCTCATTAAAAAAAGAAAAAGAAAAAAAGGGGGGGAAGGCCTTGCCTAGTGGACTGTCAGCTTCCACTGCATACATGTGCCCTTGAATTTTCAACTAAAATCACCCCACTGATTGCTAGCATGTCTGTGTGATGTCACTGTGAGTCTTCATGAAGCCCAAGCATCCAGGATCTGTAATCCAAATATTCAAATATAAAAACCCATGTTTACTGGAATTTACCATGATGCATATACAGGAACTTAAGCGTTGCGCACCTGTAAACATTATTTCCTTGATCAACAGCCTCTCTTTCTCACCTACCCAAAACTTAAAACTGAAGATCACCCAAATGCAGAAAGCAGAAACGCAGGAGTAAATCAACCAAATGAGGAAATGAAGACACTCGCAAGCACCCATCTTCTGCATCACAAGCAGGCGTGGGAGTATCTAGCTAAATATTTTATCGAAGACACAGTTCTGAAAGGTCAGCCACACGGCACACAGTTAACAACTTTATTAACTAGCTTATAGCCATGGGATTTCATTCTGTCCATTTTTCCAAGGGGCTTTTGAAGTTTAAGTATGTTACGAAATGCCTAGCTAATGCCTAAAAGCCGTTTTTTCTTTCTGCAATAGTAAAACATCATGAAATACTACACACATGAAAGACTGTCCATAGCATGATTGTCTCGCTCAAGAACCAGGAGGGCAGTGGAACTCACTCTGCTCCTGATGTTGAAGCTCCCAACAAGATACACAGTTAGGGTCTGCCTGAACAGTGGTATTTCAGCATGCACCGTTCACGGGCTGCTCTTGCTGTGACAACAGGGGCCTTCCTTTCCACTGGGTTAGTGCAGAGACTCAGATGAGGCATGCTGAGACCTCTCCTCAAACACAGTCAATTCTACCAGCACATTTAATGGATACATAGATTTGCTGGCTATAGAACAAATACTCCTTTCTCTGATTTTTACTCGCTCATCAATGAGGCTCACAGTAGAAAGTCACTCCTTCTCCATGTGAAACTGAACAGTCCTAGGTCATCTGCTCCCTGAGTAGATATAAGCAGTCAGCTCTATTAGCCAAACAAGAAGTGAATGATATACTACTCTATCTAGGGCGAGGACCAGCAAAGTTGATTAGAAGTCCTAGCAAAAGTCAAACATAAATGACCCCTTTTGGAGTTCTAAAGACAAAATCCTAAGAAATACAACACACATATCTATACCCTGTGTGTGCAAGGAGAGGCAGAATAGTCACCCCATCTCAGCAGGGAACCCAGACACACATGAGGTCACACACCTGAGACTCTGCCTCATGCACAGCCAGAACTTCCACCTACAACTTCCTATGCAAAAACAGTGCCCAGTTCCACCAATGCGCTATCAAAAAACCAAAGCTATGAACCTGCTCAGCACCCTGCCCTATATCAAGTGACCCTAACAGGACTTCCCTGGCCTATAAGCGTGTAAGGGGGCTGCTGCACAGTGTTCACGAACAAAACCAGCATTATCTTTAGAAGTGTCAACTAGTTCTTTTCCATAAAAGGGGTCAAAGTATGGCCTGGGGCTGGGCATGGTTTACCCGGAAGGCATTCAGCTCTGAGCTCTGTATCTGCAGCAGATGGGTCTATACAAGTCTTCCCTTTCCTATCACGATTCCACACTCGGTCTTCAAATCCAACCAATGCCGTTAAAAGGCATTCCAATCCCAGGGCAGCCCGATGGTGGCACAACTGTGCTGGTGATTACCTTCACTTGCAGCAAACCCACCCTTGATCAATAAGCCAGAGCCAGTTGAGATCAAGTCAGACTATACCTGCCCAAGCAGAAAGAAAAAAACGGACTCTCAAACCTCGAGAAACAGTGCAGAAGAGCACCTGCACAAACTCGTCAGGGTGGTTTATAAGGTCATGAGCACCTGAGAAAAGATCTTTTATTCCTAGGGGCACGAGACAAATGGTAGGCCTGTCACACTGCTGGTGTCAATATTTATCTAAGGCCTGGGTATTCATGATGGTATAAAACCAGGCACCTTTTCAATTCAGACATTCGTGTAATTTGCCACTACAAAGCCCCAAAACAGAGACTCATTTACAGCTTGGGTTTCTCCCCTTCCATCGCCATACAGGAGGCTGGCGGCAGGACCCACCGTTTATGTCAGCACTAATCCCAGCAGCTTGGGAACAATGCGCTCAATGTATTTCAGAACTGCCAATATCAAATGGCACTGCACCTGAGCACAATAAAGAGGTAGGGTAGGAAGGCAAAGCACCTGCTTTCTCCCCTCCCACGACATGCACGCTTTCCACCCTGGAGATGAGCAAAGCGCTGGGCTTGTAGTAAGGTAACTGAACCCCAAGAATCACCTCGAAGCATTACACCGAACATCATTTCAGTCACCGCTACTCAAACCCATGGGAAAACCTGAGTATGAAATGGGCCCTTCTGGTCAGCTTTGGTTTCCCCAAACTCCTTCCTCCCTCACCCCCGCCCCTTACTCCACTCTTACTCCACATGAAAATCTAATCACAATTTTTCTTTCCAGATAAAGGACAGAAGAGATAACCATCCGATCAATATCAGCTTCAAGAGCCCCTAGGAACCTCTAACCACAGCTGGTGGACACCAGACTCACAATCCTATATCCAAGTCTCTTCTTGTAACCCAGGGTCCCCAGCAGATGCTACACTGTAGCTCCCTCTGTCAGCTCCTCCAGTTCTGTCATGGAGACACACTGCATCAGAATCAAAGTACTTAGGAAGGACAGCTCCCAGGTGACAGATTAAATACGCCTCAAATACGCTTGTAAAAACTGCTAGGCTAGTGACACGGGGACAGACTTCTCAAGCCAACCCTTTTAGCCATACTCTTTGGATGTTCCACATAGAATGTGGTTACCACCGGAGGTGCACCCTACCAAAACCTCTCTCGACTCTAGCTCCTCAGTGCATCTGTACATTCCGGAGGCTTACAGAACCCATTCCTTTCCTCCTGTTCCGGCAGAATGGGATGGCCACTGAGGAGCTGTCACACACCATGCACCAACATTCCTGCACTGCTTGAAATATGCTGTCTGGTGCACTCGCTGGATGAGCACACAGATTCTCAACCCTAAATGATACCAGCTGAGGGTGTGGCCAGTTTTATTTTTTTTTCTTACATACAAATACAGCTGACACTTAGGTGGATAATATTTCCTCATGCAGGTTGAAGTTAATCATTCACAACCAACGAGCTTTCATCAAGGATCAGAAAATTTGAAGGCTGCTTGTGCAAACACTCCTGTTCTTAACAGCTGCATATTTAACTGGTGGCTCTGTTGCCAGTAGGAGCAGGTAGCACTTCAAAGTGTTGTTTGGGAAGCCAGACATACCATCACCCAGGTTCCTTGGCCCCTGGGTTTTACAGTGAGCAAGCCCTGTGCTGCATCTGCCTCTCAGAAGAGGCAGTCACAGCAATGCAATGATCCACAAGAATGGTGCTTGCTGTTGAGACATTACCATAATCATGCTTTCCTGTTTCTATCTGGACCCTCCAAACTGACAGTTCCCAAAGGAGAGAAGGGTGTGGCTAGAATAACCACCATTCAAGAGACAGTTGCCCAGGCCTCAGAGGACCTTCCTTATCGTGCCTTTGTGCCTGTGCCCTTGCCCTCACACCCTCGCCCCTCGGACTCTTTCTTCCTTAGTCTCACTTAAAATCACCCTCTCTGTTTTCAAAGAGAGGGTACAGGCAGGACATGAAACCTAAAGGTGTATGCAAATGAAGTCTTCTCAAACCTCTGAGTGTCACCAACACGCTGAAGACTAGGGGACAACCAAGCAGCTGTTGGCTGCTATTCCTAACCAAAGGAAATTAAACTGTGGCGCTGAGCTGGCTGCACTGTGTGCTTATAAATCCAAGCGAGCTGCAAGGCAACATAAGGCTCCACCTGAGCCTAGGTAACGAGGTTTGCTGTTAACCACCACACACTTCCACAGTGGTTCTTACCCTTCCGGTCTATGACCCTAATACAGTTCCTCATGTGCTGGTGACCCTATCACAAAATTATTTTCATTGCTACTTCATAACTATAATTTCCTACTGTTATGACTCATAATGTAAATATCTGTTATGCAGGATGTCTAATATTTGACCACTGCTAAAGGGTCATTCAACCCCCAAAGGAGTCATGACCCACAGATTGAAAGCCGCTGCACTCCAAGGAGAACTATCACCTCCACTCCCCACGCGCCTTTGTGTTGTTTTTTGGGGGAGCTGTTTTGGTTTGGTTTGGGGGGCTTCTCTGTGTAACAGCCCCAATGTCCTATAACTTTTGGTAGACCAAGCTGGCCTTGAACTCACAGAGATCCCCTGCCTCTGGGATTAAAGGTGTGTGCTACCATCGCCTGGCATACCCCACACACCTTTTATATCATACTTTTGGAAGGACTTTCTGCAAGCTGTTGCAGGAAGTTTGAAAAGGATAAAAATGAGTCAAGCTCTTGGTTTGGGTTTTAATAAACTAAGGCAGGAACAGACAGTGTTTTGAGTAACAGAACACATCATCAGAAAAGGGCAAGGGTCATACACAGCTGGCCTGAGACTAAGTTAGCAACTGATCATGTGTCAGCTGAGCCCAGGCATGCAGACTGCTCTACAGGGGACCCTCATTCTAAGAATCCCAAGCAATCCCCCTAAAGCTTTTAAAATGCAGGTTCCAGCCCACAATACCATAATTCTAGTTTAGGGTCTATTAAAAAATTTTGTTGTTGTTATATTTTGTTGGTAATTTTTTAAAGCCTACTAGCTACCCAAACGTCTCCTGTGTAACTCCTGTCTTGCTTAGAGAGATGCACCCAATGACTAACCGCACAAAATGAGTTTCAAAGAGCAGGCCTGTCAGTGCTTCCAAAGTGCACCTCAAAAGCTGACTGCCACCATGAGGATTTTCCCGCCCCCACCGTGTCTTCCCACTCTGAGCAGGTGTGAAAACAAAAGCAAAGACTGGAGAATCCCGTTGCCTACCAAGGTTCTACATCTCTTGAAAAGGTCCCAAACCAACCTCCTGAGTAGCTCAGCGAGCTGATTTTTCTCTGCTTTCTTGCTTTAAAAGAAACCACACAAAACCATGGGTTCCTTTCCAAATAAAAGTCACCAGAGCCATAGTTTTCAATTACTTGCATCAGTCCATCACCCTGAAACTGCTCAAGTTCAATCTGGAGTCCCTCCCCCAGCTTCCAGTCTCCACCAAGCACTTCACACCTCTCTATTGTAAACCTGTCCAGAGCAATTACGCTCCCTACCTTTGGACAGCCTCCGTACCACATTTCTGTCTAAATTTATAGCTGCTAAACTCAGTTGGCAAAGCAGGCGCCCCGAGCAGAGAAAATGATCAGGCCCAGAGCAGGCTCCAAGAAAGTAAGCCCCTCGTCTGTTCTGGTAGAGGCCAGTGCTAATAATCTGGATTCCTGCACCTACAGTCCCCACAGCAACCACTGCTATTTGCTGCCATATTTGCTGCTTCTCTTGGGATGACAAACAAGGGGCAAGTCACGAAGCACAGTTACTCTTCTTGGATTCTGATGGTCAGACACATTCATTAGGAGCCATACTTGGAATTCTAAATGTGGCCTTTTCCCAGGCTAGTAGTGATGTGAGGTCTGATCTTTACTCTCGAAGCAAGCAAGCCAGGGCTCCCAGCAACCAACACAACCACTCGTTATGTTGCTAAGCTACAAGTTACAGGTAGCAAATATACTTTCAACTTGGTGGTTCTAACTCACCATGGGTTGTGGGATATTACCTTTATGAACTAATAAGCACCTGTAATACCCATATGTTTCCATCAGAAGACCCCAAAGGTTCTAAAAGTCTGAGGACAACAAACCTGAGAGGAACATCCTAACCTGGGGAAGAACCCAAACCTTACCTGAAATCATACTACTTGTCTCTTTTTTAAAATGATACACACAGATTCTTCATAAACAGCCTAGCAATGCCCCCCAAAATCAACATGTACTTACCTTATGCCCCAGCAATTCTGTATATACACATCCAAGAAACAAACCCTCAAATAAAAACGCACACATCGACAGTCAAGCCAGGTTTTGTGGTGCATGCCACATCCCAGCGTGCAGAAAGTGGAGCAGAGCTACAGAAAAGAGCTTGTCTGAGGGGGAAATTCACAACTGCACTATTCTTACTAGCCAAAGGGTGGGGAAAACCCAAATGTCTGGCTAATAAACGAATAAATAATGTGTTACATCCAAACAACGGGATGTTATTCAGATGTCTGGGGAAGGGGTGGACAGACGGCTCAGTGGTTAAGCACATTTGCTGCTCTGACAGAGAACCAGTTCAGTTCCCAGCACTCGCATCGAAATGCTCACAAGTGTCTGTAACTCCAGCTCCAGGGGAGACGATGCTCTCTTTTGTCCTCTACAAGCATCCATACATGAGAGCAAAGAAACAATAATGTGTACATACGTAAGAACTTTGGAAATATTAGGCTAAGCAAAGGAAGATGGCAGGCATGACAGGCCAGGTACTGTATGTTTCCAGTTACACCCAACGTTCAAACCAGGCAAATCAACACAAAAAACAGATACGCCTAGATGATAGAGAAGAAGGGTTTGTGCTCCGGCACAAATATAAATAAAGATATAAATTTAAAATATAAAATATAGAGATAAAAATATCCCAGTAGTGATGACAGCTGCATGCTGCTGGACATACTAAGAACTCAGAACCTCAACACGTAAAAGACAACTGTGGTATTCAGACTCGATCTCGATTAAGCTGTTAATTAAAAAGAAAAAAGCTGCTGGATGTGGTGGTGCATCCCTTTAATCCCAGCACTCAGAGGCAGAGGCAGGTGGGTCTCTGCTGAGTTTCCAGGACAGTGAAGGCTGTATAGTAAGACCCTATTTCAAACAAAAGAAAGAAAGGAGGGGGCTGGGAAAGGGAGGGGAGGTCAGAGGGGGAAAAGCCCCACTACCTCAGGACTCAAATTCCAGACTGAAATGCTATTTTACTTCAACACCACAAAAAAAAAAAAATGTACAAATAACCTTTGCCTCTCCTGCTAGAAGATACAGGAGGCCAAAGTACCCACATTTATGGTAAGCCTGGGATACTGCCATCATCCCCCCTCCCCCCGCGCGCGCGCGCGCGCGCACACACACACACACACACACACACACACACACACCAAATTACCTCTTTTCTGCTTCTCAAAGGACACACTCGCAGGCTCAGCCAATCCTCAAGGCACAAGATCTGAACTGCAGCTGATCCTCCCTCCCATAGTCTCTAGATTTTGAAAGAGTTTTTTTTTTCCCCTTTCTTTCTTCTTTTAAGTAATTACTTTAAAAAGCTATGGACAGCAGGGCTCCCAATGGCCAGCCATTCAAAAATTAAAAAGAAGCCAGAAGGCAGGAGGAAATGTCAGTGCATTGGGGAGAAAATAAATTAGTCATATTAAGATTAGAATCTAACCTCTTTCTGTGGTTGGGGCGAGAGGTTTTAGAATAATAGCATGCTGTTTCTCGAAAACTCCCTCCAGAGGAAAACTTGGGAGGTGCATCTGTCTGGTTCTGGAGTCAGGCTAGCATTTACTGACGTTGGCTGAGGAGTCTCTATGGGAGAGGCCAGTGACTCCCTTTGCACAGTACCTGACCCTTGACAGTCAAGAGCAAGCTCCTGGACACCCTGAGCACCACACTCCAGCACCACTGCAGCCAGCAGAGACGCAGTTAGCTGGGAAACCCCAGAGTCTAATGGGGCCAGGATGTTAGCCAACATCAAAGAGATTCTACTTGCTCCCCTGTGCAATAAACTCCTTTCACCCAAGATCATTCACACCCCCAGAGTGCAAAGTTCGCGCCGAGACTGGTGGCCTTCTCACTCGAACCGTTTTGGCAAGTTCCCCTTGGCCTGGTTGTTCATTAATAGATAATCAGAACATTAAAAGTGTTATTCCCTTTACGAAGACTGTGGCCAATTTAGTAAGACACTGTTCCTCGGATGGGGGAACCATTTTGAACCTGGCAGAGAATTCAAAGACACACAGACCGGGAAAGGGTGCAGGATACATACTCACAAACACACAAGAGTTAAGTATTTCACAAGATGTTTTTGATATTCCCACACGGCAAAGGGGCAAAATAAAAACAGTTATCTCGCCACAAAAATGCCCTGGTGTTTCTTTCCCCTTAATCTTTTTAACACCAAATGACTCCTCACTCCAAAGGCCTTTCCAGGAAGTGGTATCTGCGCAGCAGGAAGACAAATGAACGAAGGATGTCTTACGCACAGTATTAGAGCTGTCTGCCAGCACTGCCGCAGTCGGCTACTTTTACTTTTCAAATCAGACACAATGACAACTCACTTTAGAGACCATGTTTACTTTGCTGAAAGCCACATTCTAAACACAGGCTTGTCTGTAGAAAGGGGGCAGCTTATGGTCCAACCTTGTTTATGTTCCAAGTAGGTTTGACAGAAAAACCACATCAATTTGTTTTAAAATAATTTCCATTTGCTGGAAGCTGTTCCTGAAGGGTTCTCGGCCATGCTAATCTGCTCTGATTCCTACCAGCTGTAGGTACCATGTACACTGGCCACAGGCAGGGTTCCGGGGTTGAGTGGGCTGAACTAGCTCCATGGGGGCCACAGCCTGGGACCTACAGAGCCGCTGTAATTCTGCGGAACGAACGTAAGTGCAACTTGAGTCTATTTTTAAAAAAGAAAGGAGAGAGAGAGAGAGAGAGAGAGAGAGAGAGAGAGAGAGAGAGAGAGAGAGAGAGCGAGCGAGCGCACATGTCCTGCTTAAGGGCCCAAACTACGCCATGGCCCCAGGAGCACAGCTTTCTACAGAAATAGACCTGCCCTGCCTCAGAAACACCAGCTCTATAGAGTTCAACAGTGCTCAAGTCTCAAGTCCACAGTTAAGGACACCAGGTAATTACGGGATTGAACCTAGGAAAAAAGGAAACTTTAAAAGGAAATATCTGTGAGTGAGAAGTCTTCAGCCTTGCACTCCACAGAAGGAAGACGAACGGACGGCAAGGCAGTTTTCTGTACTCGGCAACAGAAGACAAAGGGGACCTGGGAACAGGAGCATGTCAGAAAGGAAGCATAGCTTCCCTGAGAGTGTCGCGTTCTTGGGGGAAGCCGTAGCAAAAGTCTTAAGAATCTTCCTATCGATAGCAAACTAGACTCAGTAACAGCCTAGGGAACTAAGAAGTACAGAAATAATCACACACAAAAGGATGCCTGGAAACAGCTATGCTTTTGAAAAGCTTAGAGGCTCTGTATCAGGCAGGGTTTAATTATGACTCAAACCACACATTTTATAAAGTTTAACCATAGAGGAAATACTCATAATACTGAGTCTTTAAAACATAAGTTGAAATTGTTGATTATCCAATACAAAGTGACCAGTCCTGAAATCATATACTACAAGTAACAGTATATGGACTGAGCAGATTGTATTCATATACTTAGGAACACACACACACACACACACACACACACACAAAGAAATGTAAGAAAAACTATGTAATTATATTTTAAGTTAAAAAATTAAAGACAATAAATAAACAGTTAAATAAACAATCCCCGAACCCATAGTCTGAGCCAGGCATGGCATGGGGCTATAATTAATCACAGCACTTTGGAGGCCAAAAATATCATCATCTCAGAACAAACACCAGTAATTTGAAGCAGGTATTCAACTGAAACACTGATGCAAATTTATACAACAAAATGATATTTATCACTGAATAATGAAGTTAATTATCCTTTCTTTTGTAGATTGCCTCTGACTGAATAATTACTAACGTTTATTACCATATAAATTAAAAATAATTAAAGACATGTTCACTAGACTAAGGTGACTTTGCTCAACAGAACAAAGCCGCCTCATAAACTGCCTCTCCCACCTAGTACAGGTCGCCAGGTACAAAGGCCTGGGCAGAACCCCAGCCCAAGACTTCCTAGTCATCAAAACCAACACAGGAGGAGCTCAGGCAGACCCCACTCCCCAGTGCCCTCTGTTAGTGGCATCTCTGTGAAACTAACTGCCCAGTGAGAGCCCAGTGAGAGTCAGGTCAGCAACAAACCCTCTGTCCTGACGAGAGGCCTATGTGTTTAAGGGTGGAGTAGGGGTTAAACTGTCACACCTGAGTTCCACACAGAATGGGGTCAGATTTACAAGTCCATAGGGCCAGAGTCTCCTGTTGTGTATGTCCCTACAACTCTGTGTTGCTGCTCTGGCTTCATCCCCTGAAGGTACAGTAACCTGCCCAGAATGCCATTTGTACTCTAGTCAAGGAGAGCTATCGTTCCCTCTGCCAAGAGCAGAGGAAGAAAAACGACCTTGGCCTAACCGTGCTTTCTGTCAGGGGAGGTCTTAGCAGACTGACCAAGAGCTCAGGCAACCAAAACCAGCTGCCTGGCGAGGGCTCAGCATAAGCTGAGCAGAACAACCACAAGGGGAAGGGTGTCTAGACAGCCTTAGTCTAAGTGAGAAGCAGCCCTCCCAAAAACAGACTCCGCCAGGCAGCTCGGGCAAAAGAGCAGAATGAGAGACCATGTCAACAGTTCGGAACTACACCATGGGTGCCCCGGCCAAGCACAACTCAGGAGAGACCTGTGCAATCTGGCCCACCTGCCAACGACAGCCATGGGGAAGACTCCAGCAAGGAAGTGGAGTCCACATGGGAAAAAGGTCCCACGCAGAGCTTCCACTGCTTGTCCATCATCTTTTAAATTCCAGTTGTACGGCATTAAAACCTTCCTGTTCTTCTACATTTTCAACATGTGCACTTGGTAGAAGATAGAGGTCAATAGAAAGTGGACAGACACAGGAACCCTGGCAAGTCTAGGCTATTCTGTCCTATTAGCGCTACTGAATTTAGAAAAGCAGAGAGAAAGAATACCAAGGGCAACAATCTGGCTCAATCAGTAGGCTAAATGTATGAGGCTCTGGGATCAAGTCCACGCTTGAGTAAAGCAGGTGAGGTGGTACAGACCTGTAGCGACAGCACTTGGGAGGCAAAAGCAGGAGAATCAGAAGTTCAAGGTCATTTTCTACTTGTTAGTATATTTGAGGCCAGCCTGGGCTATCTAAGACCCTGCCAGAGGTGGAAAAAGGAATGCCAGTGCTCTTGTCTACATCTGTATCTGTACTGCCTGGGCATTTTATGTGTTCCAGACTTCATGCTAGATTCTGGGAAAACAACAAAGCATTAGAAAGAAAGCCAGTCTTTACTGTCAGGCAGCGTAGGGTGCCAGACAGCAACCAAATTAACACCCTGAAAAGTCTATATGAAGTACGGCAGGGTCTTCCAGATGGGAATCCAAGTCAAAGGGAATGCAAACAATAGTTTCCAGGAGAAAAAACATTTAAGGACAGACAGGAGCCTCCATGACAAAAGACCCTTCCTCCAGACATACACCAAACAAGCTGGCAGTACAGAAACTGTAAAAAGCTTGGGCATGGTAGAATGGGCAGATGGGATCAGGCAGGAAGGCAGTAGGACACTCAAGAGTGACTGGGCAGCCAGCAGGAGGAAGTCTAATCTGTGACTGCGAAGACCCCTTGTGGCTCCAGAGAAGCTGGGAGAAGGTAGGGACAAAACAGATGTGAGTTCAGCATCTGTCTACTCCTGCCTCGTCTACAGGACAGAGAATATGTACTTTTTAAAGTTCAATGTCAAATGTACCGTAAGAATAAGCAACCGGCACCTCCCTTCATTCCTTCCAAGCCTGCATTCCTCATTCTAGAATGAAGGGTTGGGGGCCACGGGTCACTGGTGGCCACAGCCCTCTCCTAAGACCACATGTATCCCCAGCACACCCAGGCCAAAACATGCCAAGGATTTCAGGCAAGTATAAACTCCATCAGCAGGCTAAACTGTTTATATGTTCTTGAGTTAAAAATACACCGCTTGGGTCAGCGTTAACACCAGGGCCTTATCACCAGGCTGTTTGTGCACTGGTTACACAAGGCTGGACGCGGACCTGCCCATCTTTTAGCTGAGCCTTGGTCTGCAAATTGTCTAACGATACCTCCGTGAGATTACAATAAAGCCACCAAATCCACACGCGCTGGAGAAGAACACTTTCCAAACCCAAGGACACTTCACTGCTTACAAATAGTTTACTCTTCCTGATCCCCAAGCATATAATATTCGCAGTTGCTCCAGAAACCAAAGAAACATGCAACAGGAACACAAACCACAACCTAAGAGAAACAATAAACAACAGATGGCAAGGCATATGTGCACGCTGCCACCCTTCTCACCAAAGAGCCGGAGCACAAGCCAGACCAGGAAGAAGCCCGTGCTTCAAAATTGCATTTCAGACACCATTAGAGTACCAACTGTATACGGAAACTGTGCTGGGTACTCCAGCCACTCAGAAGCAGAGAAGCCAATGACTGGCCTCAAGGAACTCAGACTTGGAAAGAAAGGGAAAGGGCCAGGACTGGTCTTAGAGTATTCTTTCTACTATGGTAGTGTGCACGTGGACTAGACGCCTAACTCCAGCAACTGCTAGACCTGACTGGTTCTTTACCAACCCTGAGCCTAGTGCATAAAACACTCATGATGTATCCTGCTATAAAAACATAAACTGTTAGTACTCTACCGGCTTCAACCATGTGTTAGGCATTGTCATTTCTTTGTCCTTAAAAAGCTCAATAAAGTGGGCACTTTAATCATCCTTATTCTACTTGAGGAAACTGAGGCAGAGAGAGACCAAGCAGATGCACCAAAGTCACTCAGACAGGCTGCCAGGTTCTAGGGATGCCACTCTTAACAGAAACCACACGGCCACTTCATCTCCCACCCCGTAACCACAACCTGTGACACGAAGGAGCTCACAGACCCCGAACCATGGACCTGCTTAGGGCCTTCCCTGGTAATCAGAAGCTCAACTGGTTTAAGGAGTTCAAAACAAAAGCTTAGCTCACTCCGACTCCAAAGTCACACTTGCAGTTGCTGGTGACGTCTAATAGCGGGTGTTGATGACATTTCTTAAATGTTATCTGCCCCAGAGACAAACGACGGGGTCCTATACGTAAGTTGGCTGTGGCGCTGCTTCCGGATACAAACATTCCATTTTAAGTATGGAATCTCACGGTCAATTACTCTGCCGTTTTCACCTCGATGCTAGTGTTTTTAAACTCTGACTACAGTTTTCCAACTGCGCTCTAACATTAAGCTTTTATGTTTCTTCTACATCTAAAAAGAATGCCGTTTCCCAATATATAACTCCCAGATGTAGAGTTCACTGATGATTCATCTACAGAACAAGTGTTCTGAGACATCAGCTCCAAATAGAGGAAGAACTTGGAATTCCCTCCTCTCTCAGAGCTACAACTTGCCTAAATCCGCTCTGTCCAACGGTTTGTTTTCAATTATATTTCCAAATTCTTTAACAATAACTGCACAGCTTGCGGCACCAACACATTTGACTCTTTGAAGTGGTTCTCAAGCAGAAAGGAGAAAATGAGGAGGAAGAAGGAAAAGGAGGTCTCTCCACAACTTTTGTTTAGGTTAGAGATTCTCTCCAAAGGTTCTCTCTCTCCCACAGAGGCTGACAAACCACACAGTCTGACTGCACGGTGCAAAGCAATGATCCCTGAGAAGGCAGCAGTTACCCCTTACCTTACCTCACTAGCTGACGAAGGCCGCCCAATCCTCCACACAGCCGTGCCTCATGATTGCTAATGCTCAAACCACTTCCCTCCAGTCCTCTACATAGGCTGACCTGAGACAGTAGCATCTGGACGCGAAACCTCTGAAGCCCCTGAGGATCAAGGAGCCACGGGATCCTTTCTGCCCAGAAAGAATTCACCAACCCTTGAAAGAGTAAAGTCCAGAGGCAACAAGCAAACCCTGTCTGGTGATTCGTAGGTACATGGACTTAAACATTTCCTATGACTTTCAAGACTAAGTGAGGTGAAAAGTTACCTAATCAGACTGAGAACTTTTGTGAGAAGATTAGACATAAATGATAAATTCATGGAAGGTAACAAGAGTGACAGAAAATGACACCATATATGAAGCTCACGGAAGGGTGGGAAATCATTTTGCCTATACTGATCTAACAGAACAGAAAAGGGTTGTTTGTTTTGGTCTTTTGTTTGTATTGACAGGTTCAAATCTAGTCCAGACGGGCCTTGAATTCAGCCTAGAGTAAGTGTTGGCTTTGAACTCCTGATTCTTCTGCTTCCACTTCCGCAGTGCTGAGACTTCAAGCAGCACACATGTATGTGTGGGTTCACATGTACATATGGAGGTCAGAGGACAACCTCATATGTCATTAGGTACCACATGAGACAGGAGACACTCTCGCTGGCCTGGTACCCGCTAGGTGACTAAATTGGTGACTTAGTGAGCCCCAGGGATCTTCGGGTCTCTGTCGTTCCAGCATTAGGATTTCGAGTCGTCTAGCTTGGATTTTATTGCATGCATTCTGGGGAGAGAACTCGGGTTCTCATGCCTGCAAGGCAGTACGTTAATAACTGAGCCATCTCCTCAGCTCTTAATGAGAAATTTGTTGTTGATTTTTTTTCCTCTGATACAGAATTTCTCTGCATAGCCCTGGCTGTTCTGGAACTTGTTCTGTAGACCAGGCTGGTCTCGAACTCACAGAGATCCACCTGCCTCTGTCTCCAAGTACTGGGATGGACTAAAGGCCTGTGCCACCATGCCGGGCAAAAATTTTTTAAAGTAGCTTTTTGGACTATTCAGTCCTAATGTTGTCTCTAATTCCTGCTAAATGTATGTCAAAAGGTTCCAACTTCATTCTGTTCAGGTCTGCAGCCCCAAACAAAGCTCCAACTTCCAAGAGCATGCTCTAAAGAAAAGAACAGAAAAACATCCTTTCTCATTTTATGAAAATGCACATGATAAAGAATGCATAAAAGGGAGAGCCCAAGAATCTCCAGTGAAGACAACAGCAATCCCACATAAAAGAAGATGGCCGTGAAGAACATGGAAAACGGGGGATGGGGAATGGTCCAGTTGTGTAAAATCCATGCTGTGCAGACACAAGGACCTGAATGCAGATCCCCACCACCCATGCAGTTAGTTGGATAAGGAGTCATGTGCCTGTAACCTCAGCACCAGGGGAATGGTGGCACCAGTTTCTGAAGCCTTTGGTAACTCAAGCAAGCCAAAAGGATGGGCTTCAGTTTCAGTGAGAGACCATTTCAAAATAAAGTGCAGAGCAACACAGGAAAGACACCCAACACTGACTTCTAGGCTCCCCTGCCCCTCCTCCCACAAATAACTTCTTAGAATAAGGAACATAGAAAACAAAAGCTACGTGATAAATATAATCTCTTAGGGACTACTCTATTTGGCAGGAACCAAGATTTTCTAAAAAACAATGTTAGATCAAAAGGAAACCCATAGATGGGTAAATTTGATGTTCACTGAACAGCAATACATTAAATAATTTTTTAAAAGGAGAGAGAGACTTCAAACATTAGGGAAAGAAGTCACTGAGCTGTACAGAAGTTAGATCGCTGAGTTTCTGCATCAAAAGGCACACTGAAAAGCTCCCTGGGAAAATGGCAAAAAGTTACTCAGAAATCAGCCATGCCCCTGCACAGAACTGAAGGACAGAGCTGTGGGTGTGTCCTTCCCTGCAGCTGTTGCTACTGAAGCTGAAAAACTACCAGTCTTAGGAACAACTTCACTGATAACCACTCACCGATGGCCAGCAGCAGCCCTAAGAAAACCCTACTCAAATGATTCTGTAATTTCTTGCCTTTTCTCTAAACCTATGTTCCTAAAAAGCTAAGTCAACGATATTAAGTTTGCAGCTTCCATAGTTTTCTTTGGCTCAGGAGGGAAAGGCAAGCTAACAATCCTTCAGCCAGAATGCATGGGGCCAGTTCCCCAGATCTCAGGTTTTTTTTTTTTTTATTTCTGGATTATTTATATAAGGATGGTACCCAAGTCTAAACATGAACTCATTTATGACTCATACACCTTATACACATAGCCTCAAGGCAATTTTATACACTAATTTTAATACTTTGTACATGAAAAATGAAGTTCCCAGTATGGAATTTTCCACTTGTGGTGTCACGCCAGCACTCAGAAACTGTCAGATCTGAGGCACTTTGGACTTTCAGATTAGGAAAGTTTCACCTGCACTTTTAGATGCAGTATTTGCTTCTCCTTGATAATAACAAAGGCCCATTGGAGGGTCCCTCACTGAACCTCTCCCCTGATGCTCCCTGTCTCCTCTGGCTGCTCTGGGTACCCATCTGCAGATCTCATGAAGTACTTTCAAGTAAGCATCCTATACATGGACCATTTATTCTCTTACCAGCAAATCCAAGGAGTAAGTTCCTTCCCCCTTTGCCTCCACTAAGCTAGAATCTGAAAATGTGATCTCACATCCGTATAGACAGGAAAGTAGGGGACCAACCCAAGGTCACACCACCAGTCAACAGCACAGTCAGGATAGCCGCCCCCCAACCTGGTCTTCTGAGCCTGAGCCACACACAGCTCGTCTCCATTCTTCTCCACGGCTTTAGAGAAAGTCACGCTTTCTCTTTGGTCAGTAGTTTCCTCCCCATTTAGTCAAGAACTCCTTTAAGAAGTTTTTAAGCTCTGGGCTCCTCTCCTCCAGAAAGGTGTACTAAGTACCAAGCGTTTCCAAGGAGACTCAGCCTTGTCTCCTATTCCCCTCGGGTCCAGAGAAAGATATGGAAGCTGCAAATTTCTATCTTCAACCTTTTAAGAGCTTCACTGTTTGTTTCTTTGCTTGCTGTTTTTGTTTGTTTGTTTAGGCAAGTAACGAGCCAGGTATGATGGTGGCATGTACTGTGACCCTAGTCACAAGAGTGCAAGAGACTGAGGCAGGAGATTGCTGTGAATTCAAGACCAGCCGGGGACACACTGAGGAGAGACCTTGTCTTGAGAACAAACAAACAAACAAAACAAAAGGCATGCAACATGCAACAAAGTTCTACAGACTCCAAGTCATTAACACTGAGGTGAAATAAGTTTCTTTGGGAAAGGGGGGGCTGCCCAGAACTGAACATAATTAAACCATTCCTAAACAGTATTTCAAACAGACTTAATGAATCTAAAACTCCTCTCAGGGACTGGTGAGATGGCTCAGTGGTTCAGAGCACTTCTGCTAGGTCATGAGGCCCAGACTCTGAATTCCAGTGCCCATGTTGGGTGGCTCACAATCATCTGCAATACCAGCTCCAAGACATCTGACTCACTCTTCTGGACTTCAAGGGCACGCATACACACATGCCCACACGCACACATCCACATACACACACGCCACAAAAACACATGAACACATAACAAACACATACACATGAATAAACCACTTCAAAAATAAAATAAAAATCTTATCAGAATTCCTAGTTTTTCTTGGGCAAGGCCAAACGCATATATATAAACAAACTACTTCAAAAATAAAATAAAATCATATCATAATTCCTAATTTTTCTCTTGGGCAAGGCACAGGCTCTTCCGTGAAAGGAAATGACCAGGGGAGAAGACAGTGACTTTGGATCTGAGGAAACTGTGAACTGGGAGTGAGGCAGCCTTGGTAGCTGGAAAACACTTGCTTTCCCTTGGTTTCCGCCTCTCCTGCAGAGGAGGGGACAATCCCTCCCCACTTGAGCAGTGGCTTCAGCATCCATCACTTGCTTGCATCAACAACCCACTTCCTGGAAGCTCCGAGCTCTTCTGGCTGTTTATAGAGTTTTGCAAACACTAGGCGCTCATGTGCCAGAAACTCACACTGTCCCAGGTGGAGAAAGGAAGTTGCACACACACACACAAAAATTATTTTAGTAAAAAATAAAATGAAAGGAGGTATGTGAGCACAAGGCTGAATCAAGATACCACATCAGGAAGGGGACCGGAGAAAGTTCTCCCCAGCGCACAAAGCAGAACTCAAGCTCACAGTCAGACCCTCACACTGGGTTCTCCTGCCTCTAAGTCGCTCTCAACTCTCCGGTGTA
Source organism: Alexandromys fortis (assembly GCF_014885135.2). NCBI lineage: Eukaryota > Metazoa > Chordata > Mammalia > Rodentia > Cricetidae > Alexandromys > Alexandromys fortis. Next base: position 4,612,668 of record NW_026067996.1, read on the forward strand.
TGTTTTTATAAACAGAGAATCCACTGTGAATGCTATTCTAATCAAATATGACAGCAGTTTAATTATGCTCACCAGATCTTTGAACTTAAAATGACATGCTGGATGGGTTTTTAAACCACTAAACGCTCTATAATTTACCTAAAATTAAATCTTCACATACGGAATATGAAAATCATCGATTTATTTGAAAGGAATTCCTCCAACCAACAGAGAGACAATAGAGAAACAGAGCCACAGACTTCTATAACACAAACCACTCGGTAGCCATGAGGAGGAAGCATTTTTCTAATCTGTGTGAAGCTAAAAAGGAACCCAGAGGGTTCCAGGAAGCTGGCTCTGAGCTTTGGGGGATTTTCTTATAGGGCGCTTCTAACTCTATTTAAAGCAGACTCAAGTAGACACAGCTGGAGGGTCAGGCCCTACAAAGTAAACAAGAGTTAACTCAATTCAGATTCAAGACTTAACTACAACCAATAGCTAATTATCCCTACATTAAATAATAATAATATCTAAAATACCACTTTTAAATGACCCATTGTAATCATATTTGCTCACTAATAGATTGTAATCAACAATTAATAGGTTGGAAGGAACCTCCCAATTATGGGATCTACGGAAAAAGAAGAAAACAAATGAGAACTGCACATTCTGGCAAGGAGCTCGAACTTAAGAACTTTTAAACACTCCCCACAAAAGCAAAGGTAGGAAAACAAATAACATGTAATCTGAGAACATTAAAAAACCACAGTGCGTGAACCATGTGCTGAGTAAACATCCTGCAAATACATAGTTTGTCAAAATTCCCTTTGGAATTTTGATTCATTATTTTTCAGAACTTGTTCATTTACAGATTTCTTCAAAGTCATCTTTTAGTGAATAGTTGCCATGTGAATGCTACATCCCCCAAAAGCTGTTCAGTGTAAACCCTACACATTTACAGATGAAATGGCGTGCTTTGGATTTACTTCTTTAAAATACTGTAGAAAGGGAGGGGACACTGAGGCACAGAGCCTATAAGACAGACCATGAGTTGGTAATTATGAAAGCTGGCCGACATTATTAATAAACTGGCCACTTGTCTCTTCACAAGATAATGTTAAGAGGACAACACCCTACATTAGTAGAGTGAGTTCCTTTAAAGTATCTAGCTCCATGGCAGACATTTCCTTAACTCAGAATTGGTTTGAAGGCCAATCTTTCTAGTCATCTCAGAAGAATAAAAGTTCTCTTGGCAAGAGGCTTTGTCCCAGTCAGCTGACAGTTTTCACTGTCCCTTCTTGTTAACCAACCCACGGTGCAAATGCTTCAGATGCAAAGGCTCTCAAAGGCAGAGCCCTGGAACCACAGGACCTGGAGCTGCCAGGGCTCTACGCCCCAGTTCACTCGGCCCTAATGGTCCCTAACAGCCATCATCAAGTAGGTAACCCAGAACAAAGAATTTAACAGTGTGATGTGTGCTCTGCTGAAATAAACAGTGAACTGTTTGAACAACAAATTATACATTAGTAGAAAGGTCAAAGGACAGGCAGGGGGAGCAACTCCTAGCTCTGCACAAAGAAGCCACACAAGGCAAATTTTAAGGGGGTTTGCTTTGTTTTTATACCAGCTTTTAAAATAATGGGAAGGGGCTGCTTGTGAAAGAAACCGTACTCATTCATTCATTTCCAATTCCTGCTGACCATAAAAGGTGAGAGGCCTACACATCACCAAGACTTAAAGACAGACCACCTTTTCTTGTCTTCTGCCAAAACAAACTCAAGGAGCGGGGATTGGAACCAGCATCCTGGTTCACAAGGAAGCAGCAGTGATGAATCCGGCCTCGCGGAGATGAACGGATTGGTTGTTAGCACAGTGGGCCTTACCGGTTAGGTTAGATTAAATAGTAATAAGGGTGCAAACAATTGCAACCGTTCATGTGGGCAAGGCCGTGAATCATGGCCATTCACAAGGGGACAAGACTCACTGACAGGTGCACCAGGAGCAATAGCAAACGGCTTTTCAAGGTACATCCTTGCCAGGTTCCTTAGATGACCCCGTGTTTGCTGTCTGTGGCCCCTTCAAGTTGCCATACCATTGTAAACAGATCAAAACAAATGAAACTTGTTATCTGCCTTCAGCCAATAACTATCTCCCCTCCCACCTCCTCTCCTTCAAGTCTTTCCAAAAGGAGGTGGGGACCAACAAGGATCAGTGCGCCCTAAAGACTGTAACCTAATCTCACTTGGAAGAGCACACCTGCATTCTTCCAAGCTACTGAGCTACCTGCATTTGGGTAGGGCTCAATTTCAATGAAACCTTGGAAACAAGAGAATAAAATGATTGGTTTAAGGACTTCTCACTTTCCTGCTTTTTCCCATCCACCTTCCCCAAAGAATAATGCTAAACAGGCAGTATTTACACAACTGGAATATATTTTAAACTCCCCCAACAATTTTTGCTAATTGTATAATTTACCGCAACTGTGTATAGCTTCCTGCCCATTTATCTGAGATTCCCAAGCACACGAGTCTACCTGGTGCAGTATTACTGCACCACCAAAGCTGTTGCTGGAGAACGATGCCTGGCTTGTGAGTGAGTCATGCTATACTCCCACACCAAAAGATCCCTTCATATCAGAAAGGTAAACTTTCCCCAGGAAAGCCTTTGTCACTAGGATATGCAACTCAGCGGGGCTGGTCATGAGAACGGATGCAAGATTTGAGGAACTGCCACCTCAACCTTCAACTGATGGACCACACAGAGGAAGCAAATGGCACATATGCACAGTTTAACCTTCCTCATGGCAGCGACAAGATATGATACTATGATCCCCTTGGCAGAAACAGGGGCAAGGGGCTGGAGAATGGTGATACCAGAAATGACCCTAAAAAGAGCATTCCAATCTTTCCATTACTACTCCAAAGTGAAGGGTGGCATTGGGTGCCCTGACCCCTGCAGGGTGAACGGCACCACCATACATAGCAGAGTAAAAGTAAATAAAGTTCCAACCACATCATTCCCACCTATCCCATTACCAGAAACCAGGGTACAAGTATCCAATGCCCATTTCGAGAGGATGCAAAGAACTCAAGGCAGGGAAACAGGGTGCAAGACCCAGGGAAAGGAAGAAACCACTTTTGAAAACTTAGAACAACTTTTATTAGCAGATTGTGTAACTCTGTTTTAGATGTCTATGCATAATATGCTTGGGTCAAAAAACAGATGATCAAGGCCAGAGAGAAAGCTGAGACTTAAGTATACTTCCTTCTGTCAGAAGACCTTCATTCAGTTCCTAGCACCCAAGTCAGGTAGCTCGCATTACCCTGTAACTCCAGCTCCAGGAGAATCCAAAACCTCTGGCATCTAAGGGTATATGCCCCCCCCCACAGACCCTCGGGCATGTGCATACCTAAAAATAATAAAAATAAGTCTTTTTAAACCCACAACTGAAGCACTAAACTATACAAAACATGGTAACATAGAAGCTAAAGACCTATTCACTTTGCTTAGTAACAGTGACCATGTTCAGCACAGTTATGTAAGTGACCAATGCATTGGTCAGACTGAACTACTATCCTAATCTCTGTCACTACATAAAACTATTTGGGCTAAATCAATAAATGAATGCAATTTCCATCATACAAAGTTCAACCTCTGGGCTTCAAGGTTCATAGGAAATAAAACCAAATCTGCAATTTTGCTAGAAACAACAACAGGAGATAACAGTCAGTTACTAGCACAGAGAAAGAAGTGATGAGGTTCATCCCTAACAGATCCACTGGCTTAATACCATGCCTAAATTGTAAACACATATTACTAACAGCCCCTAAACCTCCCACAGACCAGACACCACTTGAGAATTTTTCCTAGTTCCCTTCCTCTGCCTAGGATATTTCCCTACACCCCCTTCTCCCTCCTGTCTCAAGACAAAGCATTCAGCCTTTGAAAGTGCATTCACTGTGAACAACAATATTAACACAGCCCAAAATCCTGCTTCTAAAAGACCCCCGGGGTTTCAAACTGCAATTGCTGAGGAGGGCAAGGTCCCCAGGAAGCGAATGTCACCAAGCTCATTCAAAACGAGCTGAAAGTTAGGCTAACCCACAAAACTTGGTCTTGCAACTTATGCAGTAGAGAAGAAGAATCCCTTTAACGTTTCAGACAAATGAGGGAGGAGGAGGCTGACGACAACAGCGGTAAGGTCAACCACCACCACCTTTCCTACAGCTTATAGCATCTTTCAAGTCAGTGAGCCCTCTTCTAGATTTCCCTCTCACCTTTTCAAGCAGCCACAGGCTACTTTGAACAGCCACTATCTGGCTTTCCTATCTCACAGTCCTTTCTCCCAGGCAATAGTAGATGCATATTTTAGAGCCAGGTGTGCTAAGTCACACTAGTCCCTAGCAGGCTCTGGGACATTTCTATCCACCCTGGGAGCATGTTGAGAAGGCTTTGCACCACAGAGACACTGCAGAGAAGGGAAGAGACCCTCTGGGAGGGAGCTTGCAGCCTGACAGAGGAAAAGGTCAGCCAGAGGGCGACCCAACTGGTCAGGGAAGTAGTCCAGGGAACCCAGGCAACGCAGTTAACCAAAGAGGGAGGAGGCTGGAGAGCAGGAATACCGGACATCTGACAGAAAGAAGCTCCTATCGCGGCACACTGCACTGTCCCCAAGCCTTCTCAAGATGCTGCCAAGAGTTACTGCCTGTAACACACTCAGAAGTCCCAAGTTTGTGGATACTAGTGACCCTATGTAATTATAGAAAGAGACATAGACGAGCACACTGCCTCTTAAAATAGTGCCCTGAAGGGGGACAATGCAGTGAGGATGTGGCTCAGTTGACAGAAGGCTGGCTTACAGTAGGCAAAGGCTTCCTTACAGATGCCATCCTTACAGATCTTTATCCCCATGAGCTCACAGGAGAGTAGACGTTGAAAGGAGCAAGTGCCCTCAAGATCTGTATAGGGCTGGGTGACAGAGCACCTCAGCGTAAAAAAAACTGTTGTGTAGCATGCCCTGGGCAGTGAGTTCGGATCCCTAGCACCACAAAAAGAAATAAATCCACCTCTATTCCAAACAGCCTCCAACCCCAAATCAGAACAAGTTCAAGATTTGCTGAGTTCTTAAAGGGATAGGAGACATATATACTTACATACATACATATATACACAAACACAGTAAGAAGGAATATGAGCCAGCTAGGCACTCCATTCAAACATATACATCTACATACGTACGCCCCAGTTTGGATTCTAAAAGGATTTGGTCATTCTAATTTGCATAAATAAGATGGAAAGTAATTTCCAGCACTTTAATTCACAACACCTTGCACGCCTGGTCCTTGGAGCACAGCTGTAGAATCTGAAAGACAGATTCTCCTCGCTTCCCAACTGTACAGTGACAGCACAGGCCATTTACGTGCTCACACCAGCAAAGCTAGATTTGAGCCACCCAATTGAGTTCTGCAAAGTCACAGTATGAGAAACAAATCAATAAACTCTTACTACTGGCACTCAAGACGACCACATTTGGTGTCCTTCCCTAAATGTCCTTGCTTTTGAGTTCCTGCTAACTTCCTTCCACAGAACAAGAATCCAAGGCTCAGCCTCCTTCCTCCCACTCCAACGGGCCATCGGTTACCATCAGAATGTCAAACAGCATTTTGTAACTAAACTCTCTGCTCAAATCTAGACAGGTAAGAAAGAGTCTAAAGTAAATCCTCTTTAATACCTCAAACAGCTTCTGAAATCATGCTCTCAAAAATAGTTTCAAGAAAAGCAAACACGTAAGTTCTAAGAAGTCAGCCTCTTCTACGGTTCTGGGAGCTGGAGTAAGTCTTGGCAGGATTCGGTGCTATTTCTGAATGTCCTGATTGGAGCATGCCAACCTCACCTATGCAATGAGATAGGCCTGGTCACCACCCTCAGTTTTCCTTAGCCCTGGAGAGGACTCTATTTCCCCCCAGAAACACCAACCTGAATTCTATTTACTATTAAAAAGTTCTAGTTTCTCTACGCTTGGCCTAAGAGCAACTCCAAAAGTAGATGGACTGTTTACAAAAGCAGGAGGAGCCCCGTAAAGCCATAGGTCCCTAGATATCTCAAACCCACAGCCTGAAACTGTTTGAGCAGGCTGCAGTTACTTACTTCATAGGGCTTATAAACTAGCTCAAAGCATTTTCTAGACACAGTGGCCTCAGAAGGTATAAATTCATAAAAATACAAGATACTACATTATATAGGTGACTTTCTCTACGTGTGCCTTGCCACATCAGAGCCCAGAGTATGAACATCTTTATGGGAATCCCAGACGGAAGGCAATGGTTTGAAATCAAAGTGTTGGTATCAGAGATACAGTGTGGAGGTAGCAAGCTTGCCTAGCACACTCCAGACCTTAGGTTCAATCCTCAATATTGGGGGACGGGGGAATATTTTGAGAAATCTGAAGGTTAGAAAACAATTCATACTTGATATCATTTTGAGCAGAAATAAAAAAAATCCTAAGTATTTTTCAAAGGACACCCTTGTGTATGTATGTCTGTGTGTGTGTGTATGTACTGTGTGCACGGGGGAGGCACATGTGCGAGCTTGTTGTATTTACCACGTGCTAACCAAGAAACCGCACGGCTTGAATCCTAAATCTAATCCGTTAAAGCCATCCTCAGCAGAGGCAAATCGCTTGAGGCTCAAAATACCTAGTCTGGTATTTATTGATCATTACATTCTGTGAGTAAAAGAGAATGCAACTTTAAAGGTCTTTATGCTGTGTGAATTGTCACTGCGGGCACCCAAAAGTCTAAAAATGACTAGTAAGTTCTGCTCCAAAACAGGGCAAGGAGAGGTGGGTCTTGTGACCTAGGAAAGTGCAAATAAGAACACTCTGTCCTCTTCAGGAAGTAGGGCTTGGAAACAGAGAGCCTTCCTTCCTCACAATGACACCAACACATGGCTTTGCAATTCTCTCTCCCAACAGGTGAGCACTTAAGAAGTTATCCTGATTCTACCCACATGGTTCTAATATTTAATTTAAAAAAAAAAAAAAACTACCTTAGTATGCAAATAAAAACCTTGTCCCTAGACAGCCTCAACCATTAATAAATAAAATCCTAGCGAAGAGCAACAGTGTGTTCATCTCTCGGTAACTAACCACAGAGCCACTGTGCTCAAACCCATTCTAAGACCACGCATTTTCACTAGTAAACTCCGGAGAGGAAGCAGATCCTGAAGAAAAAGCCTAAGGGTAGCAATGGTAGCTAATGGGTCTCAGCCAGCTGCAGGGCTCACACAGCGAGCCCCAGAGATGGAAGTAAAGATCTATGCCTTGTTTTAAAAAAGCACAGGGTCTTCTTGTTAGAAAGGAACTAACTTCTCCCCGTAGTGGCAGGCCAATCCTGTGTCGTCGATTTTCTCATTTTGAAACAAGTGTCATGACTGAAGTTCTGCTGCTCCTCTTCTATGTCCTAGGAAAGACATTCAACTGAGAAGCAGACTACTCAAGCCAGGCCTTTTCTGGAAGGTACTAATAGTTCTAGAGATGCTAATTACTGATAACCGAGGTCTAAGTTTTTAAAAAAGTAACAAAGCTATTCCATCCCACTGTGCCTACAGAAACCGAATGTCTTTTCATTCCTGCCAAATCCCCTGTAAGAAGCATCCCACTAACCCCTGACAGGCCCCAACCCCAAACAGCCCAGAAATGCCCCCCTGTGCAGTGAAGCCAATTGACAGAGCCAGCCAGGCCCCTGGCAACCTCTCCCGAAGCAGCACTACTCCACAACTAACTTGTGCCATTTATGGAGGAGAAACTCGAGGGTGGGGCCCACCGCTGTGGATCATCAAGCCCAAGGGGGCCCCAGGGAACAGACAGGAAGGGATCTGGAACACAGTTCCTCTACATGCCAGTCAGGCGGAAAAGGGCAAACAGCCGCACTCGGAGATCTCCAAGAACTCTCAAAGCTCCTCAACTCCTGGGTTCTCCAAGGCAGGGACCCTTCTGCCCTGGCCAATACCAAGTCAAGCCACCGTGGTCTCTAGTGATCAGGAGACAGCAACGTACATTCACTAATAAATAATGTAAACAGAACGAACATTGGAGATAAGAGTCACCTTCATTCATGACCAACTGGAGGCAAGCTGGAACTCAGACACCAAAGATCTGGCTTGGTGGAGAGGAAACGGAGGAACATAAGCCCACAGATCCTGACATAGGCTCCAACACTCGCGTGCACACAAATCCGCTCACCTCCATTCTTCACTAACAGACACCCCCCACACACACACACCTCCCGCTCAACACACTCACTCACCTTCAAGTTACAAACCGGTGGCTCCCCTCCACACCCCACACTCGCAGGCCTCCAGACTCCACGAAGCACGCTCAATCCCCCCTACACTCATGTCCTGAACCCGCAGGAGAACACGCGTTGCAAGGCACGCTTCTCCTCTAGAATCCCATGAGATAGACGCGCTCACCTTCAGACCGCAGAGACACAGTCCTCTCCCCCGGACCGCCACGCGCGACCTCCACCAGGCCACCCACAAGTCTCCCAGCCCGCAGAGTGCACTCCGCACCCTCCCAGGCTGTGCACACCCGCAGCCCCGTCCCAGTGACAGCGCCCGGGCCAGCTGCAAAGGTGATACTCACAAGCTCCGCGTCCAGGAGGGCAAGTCTCGGGGCAGCGTGGTCAGCCCGCGCCCACTGCAGTCCAGCGAGTCCCCGGCGCAAGTGCAGGCGGCCGCGCAGGGCTCCCGCGAGCCGGCCTGGGCGCCCGCCGACTCCGGCCACGGCAATAGCAGCAGCAGGAGCAGCGGCGGCGGCGGCGGCCGGAGCAGAAGGCGAGGCGCGAGGCGCGGGGCCCCGAGCACTCCCGGACCCGGCCGCGCCATCTTGTCTGGAGCGCGCCGCGAAGCCGGGGCGCGAGCGCTGCCGAGGTGCGGGCGAGCGAGCGGGCGGGCGCGGGCTGCGCTCGGCGCTAGGCTCCGCACCGGACCATAGACGCCCGGCCCCAGTCGGCTCGGCGGCCGCGGCGCTCAGCCGGCACGTTCAGCCCGGGCCGCTTCGCAGCGCCCTGCGGGGGACGCCACCCCCGCGCCCATCCGGGCCGAGCCCTGCGCGCGGCGAACTCCGCGGAGTCCTGCGGTGAGTGCTCGGCCGCCGCCGCAAGTCCTTCCCGCCGCGCTACGCGTCGCCTCCCGAGCCCGGGCGCGCACGCCGAGAGTCGCTGCCGCTGAGGACGGAGGACGCTTAGCTTCGGCCTCTGAGCGTGGGGCGGGCGAGCATCTCAGGGAGGGCTCCGGGCTGCGAGCCGTGGACCCCACGCGTCCCACCGTCCCGGAGCGTCCCGAGCGCACCGTGCCTCGGCGCGGCGAACAATCAGCGGCCAGCCGCGCCGCGGTCCAGCCCCGCGGCCCCAGGCCCCGCCCCGACTGCTCGCCCTCACACACCCCTCGGCTGGGGCCCGCGGGCGGAGAGCGGCCCACGTTGGACGCCCGGCTGCAGAGTGGCGCCCCGCCCCGCCCGCCGCTCATTGGCTACGGGAGCCCCACCGGGCTACCGAGGCCCGAGGATCGCTCGCTCCCCCCCAACGTCCCGCCTCCGCTCGCTTTTCCCACCCAAGGTGTGAAGGGCGGGGACTGGGCGGGGAAATGGAGGGGCGTGCTTCCTCGTCTTAAAGGAGCCCCGCACGACGTCGGCTACCCTGCCCCGGGATCTAGAAGTGGCCTAGAGATCGGTCCGTTGAACCTAGAGGAGGAAAGAAAGTTGGGGAACTATCTGGACACAAGGTTTGTTCCGATTCCTCCCAGACTACAGACAACACGGTGGATTCACAGCAAACGCGTACACTTTTTTTTCAGGTGCCTTTCAGGAGGCATTTTAAAAAAATATTTAAAACTTTCACAGTTTCTCAGCGTTTTCCTCAGAGCTGGATCCCCTTTCTCATCAAACACCCCGGAGCTCATTTCAGCTCCAAACTCGTTCTTCTCGGTATCTAAAATTAGGAAATGTGTCCTTGACTACCGAAATGAAACGTGTGCTGCAGAAATTGAATCTCAAGGGCACGCCCTCTTCCCCGCCCCTAGTTAGTTGAAGGATAGTTCGGGAAATGCTCCGGGCTTGAAGAAAGGGTTTGTTGGGGTGTTGTACTTTGTTTTTGAAAATCGGAGCTTCTAAAAGTCAGTTTTCAAGACACCATCCATGGCATACACTTTCTAGACAGTAAAAGAAAAACTAAACTTGTAAATGTGGCCTCTACGGTTCAGAATGGACTGAGAGCTGCCATGTGAAATAGTGCATGGCCGTAAGCGGGCGCTTACAGTGGAAAAAAAAAGTTGAGATTAGCACTGTAATACATACCTGCCGCTCTGGGCGCTTTTCCTTGCCGGTGTCTCACATACATCTCTCCCCAAGAGCGTGCAAGTTTCTGTCTAACATAGGGCACACCAGTTAGGAGAGCTAAGTAAGCCACGGGAGTCTGGAAAACATTTGTCCCGGCGCGTTAAATCTAACTTACACTTTATAGATATGGAGTAGAAGAGCTGTTCATCGGGAAGACAAAATCAAAACACTTAAAGGGTTTTTTTTCTATTCCGTATTCGGCACATTCAAGAGGTTTTCTTTGATACTAAATGTGATTGTCCCTCAAGTTTTTAAACTGGTCCTGAATTTAGTAGCCAAGTAATTTTTGGCTTGCCTGCCTGACTTCCCCTCCCTCCCCTCCCCTCCCCTCCCGTCCCCTCCTCCCCCCTCCTCTCCCCTCTGTCTCACCCTGTAGCACAGCTCCCTCCAAAGTTGCGACCCTCCTGAATACCGTCATAGCAGGTGTGTGCATGCACCACACCCAGCTTTGTTTGCCGTTCTCCTTATCCTGACTTTGATCTTCCCTTTCTGCTGATTGCATACACTATCAGATAAATGATGTTCAATTTCTCTTGGTTTTTTTTTAATATCTCTGAAGTGATGTTGAAGCAGTGCTCAAACGTGTGTAAATTAAGCCAAATGTGATACCTCAGGAAAGCACTGTGCCTGACTGCTTCAGCCGGTGTGTGCCTGCACATACATACATGAGTAGGAACGTGTGCACTACACATACAATGCACATGATCATATACCTTCCTTCTGGATAAGGAGAAACAGGTCCCTCTGTTTTCATGCCTTTGGGTAGAAATAATAATAAAAATAAGTTGGGGAATAGAATATAAAAGACCCCCAATTGAAGAAGTTCTTTATCTTGATATTTAAGTATTTCAAGAACAATGGGCACAAAAGAGTGCATTTTAAAGATTCATTTTTATTTTATTTTTAATTGTGTGTATGTCTATGTCTGTCTGTCTGTGGGCATGTGCATATGAGTGCAGGGTGTCCAAAGAGACCACAGGCCACTGTAGCCTGATGCAGGTAGTTGTGAGCCACCTGACATGGATGTTGGGAACTGAATTCTCTGCAAAAGAAGTATGGCATGCTTAACTACTGAGCCATGTCTCCATCACTGCCCCCCCACACACACTTTTTTTCTTTGAAACAACATCTCACTATGTAGCCCAGGTTAGCACCAAACTTGCAACAATCCTCCTGCCTCAGCATCCCAAATGTTGGGACAAAAGAGTACTTTAGGCCAGTAAGATGGAAGAACAAGAGAGTAATTTGATCCCTGGGACCCAGAAGGCAGCGGGAGAGAGCTGACCTTTGCAGGTTGTCCTCTAGCCTCCAAATGCATGTGTGTGCACTGGCGCACGTTCACACGTGTACACACACACACCTAATTTAAAATTCAGTGTAAATGTCTTATTTTGTTTTATGTGCGTTTTGCCTGTATGTATGCCTATGCAACACACGCATGCCTACAGAGATCAGAAGTGGCATCAGATCCCCTGGAACCGGAAGTTACAGACAGCTGTGGGCTTCCAAGTGGTGCTAGGAACCAAACCCAGTCCTTTGCAAGAGCAACAGGTGATCCTAACCACTGAGCCCATCTCTCCAGTTGCCTCCCTCCCCCAGTCTTTAAACAAAAGAGTAATTTCTTTCAGAATGCTTGTGAGGATTTCCTTAGAGAAACTCGTCAGCTTGTCCCCACTCCACCCCAGAATCAAACAGCATAATAAACACAGCTGGTCGGACTTCTTGAAACTAAAGATTACCTTTCGGTTGGCACCAACTGAGTGTTTTCAAATGCTTGTAGGTGGAGCTATGAAATGCACTTGGGACCTCCAGAGTCCTAGAGGACAGGATTTGGTTAGCTGCAAGGTAATTTGCCCACGGATCTACAACATCCCCTGTGGTCTGGTTGCCACACCGCCAGAGAAGAGGATTCCAAACAGAGAAAGACTTGGGGGGACGGGGCGCCTGAGCCTTGGCAGTTCTTCTTGTCTACAGCGAAGCATGAAGTCATGTCTGCTCCTCACACCATGTATGGAAGTCTGCCCACATACTAGCAACCTGCATGTGATTGCAGCAAGAATGTGGACTGGAGAGCAGAGATCCAGCTTAGAAAAGAATCATCTGTGGCCGCAACCTAAATCCAGGAAGGGATGTCAAGGGAGACATTTAAGGAAAGCTACCTGCTAGGAGAACAGGTCGTGGTCCTTTCAGCACAGAGCAGTGTGTTCTGGATCCTCATTTTAATCTACTGCTCTAATTATTTTTAAAAACTATATCATGTAGTCCAGGCTAGCCTGGAACTTGAAAGGTAACAGAGGATGACTTTGAACTCCTGATCCTCCTGCCTCTACCTCCTTAGTGCTGGAACCATTTAGCTAAGCATTCTAGATTTTTCGGTTTGCTTTAGTCAAGCAGGAACCAATGCCCCAAACCAGCAAAGAATGAATACCCCTAAGAATCGTTCCAGCGTCCTTGCATCCAGAAGTCTCGGCAATAAATACATCATGCTAACCCCACTGCTAGAAAACCTCAATTACCCAACTGCGCTGAGAAGCACACAACAACGTAATAGGAAAGGGGCCAGCAAGATGGCTCAGTGGGCAAAGGCACTTGAGGCACAAGTCTGAGGACTTAAGTTCCAACCCCAGAACCCATATAAAGGTGGAAGCAAAGAATCAAGTTGACAAGTTTGTCCTTTGAGCTCCATCTGTGTCATGTGTCATGGACATACCCCCCACCCCATACACACACTCCTTTCTACAAAGCAGAAAAGCAGGTTGATCACAGGGATCGAAATTCCAACTTCAAGGAGTCAGAATTATGCCTTCTTGGTGCGAAAAGAGGATGTACATGGTATTTGGTGCACTAAAAAGCACTGGAGTCTTCAGGAGTATAGCTCAGTGGTACACCCCTTGCCTGGCGTACACAGGTCCCCAGAAGACCTAGGTTCCAGCCAGCCTTGTTACTAGAAACCTTTATACAGTTCCTTCTTTTCTTAAGCGTCAGTGTTCTTGGAATGGCAATGAAGGATAGTTCCTTCTGTGCTCGAGAGAGTTAAAAATGCTCTAGGGTGAGTTGAGGAGGCAGCTCAGTGGAGAAGAGCACTTGCCGTGAAACATGAAGACCTGAGTTCAAGTCCCCAGCACCCACATAAAAAGCTGGCTGTGTGCCTGTAGCCCCAGAGCCATGGGAGGCAGAGACAAGAGGATGGCTGGGCCTTGTCATCTGTCTGCCTAGCTCCAGATTCAGTAAGAGACCCTGCTTCAAGGCCATTAGGCAGAGAGAGGTAGAGAGGACATTCAAAGTCTTCCTCTGTCCCACCCTCAGTGTACACAGGAGCCCTCACGTACACACATTCTCATACAACATATCACTCTGATAAGGGCACGGGTGTGTTAGGGGACGGTTTAGGGATGGTTTAGGGACGGTTTAGGGCAGTTTAGGGACACGCATATCTAAGGCTTCTTTTCTAAGTGTTACTAACTTTAAACTCTGAAGCAACAAAAGTCCATGGTTTTACTGCAAATGGAAAGTCTTAGTAGGTTCTTCCAACCCAAGCTTTTCTCTTCCAGGAATACCATGAAGGGTTAATTATTACCTGTAAAGCCCCTAAGGACTCAGGAGTGATGACAGCCTGCTCTGAGCCCATCTAGTACTTCTCTCCCAAGAAAAACACAACTGTGTACTCATTAACTCCTTTTCCCCAATAATCTTGTCAAGGAGATGGATGGGGAGAAAGTCAGAGAGGGGGTTAATGAGGTGGGGATGGGAAGGAAGAGAATTTCGGTGTCTCCCTGCCTCCAGTTCCAGCATTTTCCTCTGAAAGAGGTGAGGAGAAGTGAGGGGTTTTTTTTGTGCGGTCTCTGGCTCGTGTCAAACTGCAGCTGCTGGGCCTGCACAAGCAGAATGTGTGAGGCCTGTGACTCAGCTGTGACCTGCACGGGTTCCTGCCCTCCTCTAAGAACTATTAATATCGGCTAACAACTGTGGGGTCCACTCCCTGACACAAGCCATGTCCTGGGGACACTTGTCCTTTACCTGTGAATATGCCGTTTTAACTGAGCGACTAATAGGATTTTTATAAAGCTCTGACCATCTCGAAATCCTGCAGCTCACCAGAAGAAGCAGCCCCTTGCCTCTAATGACGGGCCGATGACGTCACCAGAGGCTGATTAGGGAAGCATGTGGAAGATTAGGGGTGCAGAGAAACAAGGTTTGTTCCTCACTTCCAGCAACTCCTAGGAGACAGTTGGATGTAAACCGGAAACAGCACATTCATCACAGCGTAGAATAACCATCCTCACGAACTAATACACCTTGTGTGGTTTTTTTTTTTTAAAGCAATTTCATATTACAGTCACAGCTGTCATTTACTGGGCATTTGTTTTGTGCCTGTGACACTGCTGGGTGCTTTATATATTTTCGCTGTTGGGAGAAGATTCCAGGGAAATGGTCCTGGCCACATGAGCTGATAAGTGACAGGGCCAAGATTGCAAGCCAGCTCTGCAGACACCAGACTCTTTACGATGGTTGGGCCTCCTAAAGTTTGGGTTGGAAGTAGAAGGTGTTATTCTGATTTGAGACTGAGTCACACTATATTGCCCAGGCTGGTCTTGAACTCTTAAGCTTAAGTGACACTTCTGCCTCAGCCTCCCACACACTGGGACAACTGACAGGTCACCTTGCCTGGATAGCGAAATGTTTTGAACTCTTCCCACTTTACAGAGGTGAAAGCTGTGGACACACGAAATCAGAAATCAGTAAAATCTTAAAATTCTTTTGTCATTCGTGATTTATATTCAGTAAATGTCTCATAAAATACATCAAGATGCCCCTTTCTTGACAGTATCATAAGAATGGCCATAATTACTTTCTTTTTGTATACTTACTAATAGGTTTCCATAATTTTATCTATGATATTAATAAGCTATTTTTTTCCAGAAAACACATGGACATTTCCCTCAGTTCCCTCACTTGTATGGTAATAATGGTTGATCAGTTGGAGCACTTATTGTCTGCTAAGCATTATCTCACGTTATGGCTTGATTCCTCCTAAGTCTCATGAGACTTCCAAGGATAAGAGCTAGTGCAGAGCTCAGTGGCAAAGAACTTGCCTAGCATACACAAAGCCCTGTTTTGATCTTAGCATTAAAAATTGTTTTTTCAGACTATAAGGTTGAAAGGTCACCATTTTTTTTTCTGGATGAAATTACAGAGACTCTGAGCTCACTCAACTCCTATCATATCCTACTTAAACAGTGAGCAGGAACCCAAAACCGTGCTCATAGTTAATCCTTGGCAATTCTACACCTCCTCATATCGTTCTGTTTCCATTCTCTTTCCTTTTAACTTTTTCCTTCCAACCTGGAGGCTCACTAAGTCCCGAGACCAAGTTTAATCTGATCTTAGTATTCCATGGTCTAGTTCAATTTCAGGCACACATGCAATAGTTGCTCACTAAGCCATGCCTGCCTCTTAAGGGAGGACATTTGTCAGGCCCCTCCTTCCCACATCTAATGCATGTGTACTACTGTTTAAACCTAGCCAGCACCATCATCCCTGAAGCCTCTCGGTGTGTGACCTCGGCCTCCCCATACCCACTAGTTCAGAATCTGTCCTCTTTAAAGCAGACTGCCCTCAAACTTGCTACGTAGTTGAGGAGGGTCTTGAACTTCTATCTGCCTACCTCTACTTTCCAAGTGCTGGGATCACAAGCCTGTGCCAGCGCTCTGGTTTTATGTGGTGCTAGAGACTCAACCCAGGGCCTTAAGCATGTTAGGCAAATGTTCTACCCAGCAAACCCCCCAGCCTCAGAATCTGCCTTTACCTAGGTCACAATTCATTTGCACATTTAACGATGGGCAATTACACCAGGTCATTTGTGTTTACCACACCTATCCCTCATGCCACTCTGGGCCCCCTCAGTGCTGTTTGACAGGCCGGCTTCTTTGCACATTATGTATTTGTATATGCTGGTGCGTGTTTACATTTTCCATATTTTCACAAGCCCTTACTAAAACAATTTCAAAAATAAAGGCAAGCATGTGATTTCTATTATTGCCCCTAAACTGAAGAGCATTCAAAACATCTGCTGCACATGAGATTCTGGAGAACACACACACGTACACACACGTACACACACACACACACACCCCACTACCACAACCAAAAAAAAGGCTACATTCTCTGGTGCCACTCAGCTCTTTCTCTTTGAGCCACATGCAGATTAATAAGAAGCATTTGTGAATTTTATGACCTGTTATATTTGTTTCCAAAAGGACAGTTGGGTTTATTACACATTTCAAATTTATCTTACACATATAGACAGAGAGGCTGGGAGCTAGTTCAATGGGCAAAGTGCTTACTATGCAAGCATGAGGAACCAAGTTTGGATCTCTGGCATCCATATAAAAACCCAGGCATGGCAGGGTACATCTGGAATCCCAATGCTGAGGGCAGGATGGAGACAAGAGGGAGCCCGTTGGCCCATGAGTCTAGGCAAACATCAAGAAACTATCTCAGAGATGGGGAGAGGACCATGCTCATGCAGAGGACCTGGGTTTGAGTTCCAGTATTATTGTAAGGAGGAGGGTTCCTTGTTGGTTCCTGGCTGCTCAGACTCCCAAAATAATCACACAGAAACCATACTATTTAAAACACTGCTTGGCCCATTAGCTCTACTGCTTATTGCTTAACACTTATATCTTAATTTAACCCATTTCTAATAATCTGTGTATTGCCACGTGGCTGTGGCTTACTGGGTAAAGTTCACAACGAGGCTACATGGCTTCTCCCTGACTCTGCCCTTCTTTCTCCCAGCATTCTGTTTAGTTTTTTCTGCCTAGCTAAGTTCTGCCCTATCAACAGGCCAAGACAATTTCTTTATTCATTAATGGTAATCACAGCATACAGAGGGGAATCCCACATCACAGTATCTAGACAATGGTTCATAACCACTTAGACCTCTAGATCCAGGGGTCTGATGCCTCTTCTGACCTCCAAGGACTCCTGCATGCATGTGGTGACAGACATATACTCAGGCACACACATACACATAAAATTAAATATAAACTTGTTTTCAAGAAAGAAAGAAACCCCCTAAGTCCCCCCCCACACACACACACACAAAATAAGGTAAAGACAGCTGCAATTGAGCTAGCTTAGTGAGTAAATGTGATTGTGCCAAGTCTGACAACCTGAGTTTGGACTGGGTACTCACATGGTAGAAGGAGAGAAGCAAGTCCCACAGTTTGTCCTCACCACACACGCCATGGCATGAGCACACACACACACACACACACACAGAGAGAGAGAGAGAGAGAGAGAGAGAGAGAGAGAGAGAGACCAGATAGATAATAGATAAACAAATAAAAATTTCAAAGAAGGTAGAAAAGCAATTGATCAGTCTCTGACCTCCGCAGGCACCTGCACAGGTTGGCACAACCATGCATTCACGAACACATACTTGCATGTACCACATACACAAATGCAAAATAAGCAAAGAGATGTACAGACAGACACATATTCCGTGCTAGTCACTGCCATTCTAGCCCAAGAACTGCATTCCTTAGATAATCATTTACGTTTCCTTATTTCCTTGAGGGAATTCTGACTCTTCTTTGGGTATAGATGCTCTAAATCAAAGAAAATTTCATCGTGTCACCCAGAAACCCCGACTCTTGTCCCATAAAAATAGCCATGCTTTTATGTTGGAAGTGCATTGGTGGGTAAGAATCGGAGAGTCAAGTGTCTAGAATAATAGTCAGTTAAAGACAGCCACCAGCAGTTCTTCCCAGCACGATGGGTTTTTCCTCCCTCTTTGGATAATGATTGACATGCTGACTTACTCTAACCAATATGTTATGCTAGAAGTCACATTCTAACCAGTTCTACGTCTGGCATCTGTGCCTTATGTCTATTTCCTACTCCAGCTACCATATGAGGAGCGCCAGGCTGTCCTAGAAAATGAGGCCAGGAAGAACAGAGACCATAAGGAAAGAGAGGCCATGTATAAGGCACAGAGAGGCACAGTCAACAGCCAAAACTGTAACGAGATTTGACAGGACAGTCTCAATGTTTAAAATAATTTTTTTTTTATTTGATTATGAGCATGGTGCTGGTATCTGCTCAACACTTGGTCACTGTCTTTTATGTGAATGAATGTTTTCCTTGCCTGCATGCATGTACATCCCTAGTGACCACAGAGGTCAGGAGTAGGTGTCAGATCCCCTGGAACTGGAATTACAGGTGGTTTGTGAGCCTCCATGTGGATGCTGGGAACCAAACCCAGTCTTCTGTAATAGCAACAAGTGGACAAAACTGCTCAACCATCTCTCTGTTCCACGATGCCCTTTTTAGCCCAGTCCAACCACTGTACTAACCCAGCCCCACAATGCCCTTTTTAGCCCAGTCTAGCCGCTGGCTGGGTACAGCCGTGAGAATGAGCATGGCAAGCACTGGGCAGAAGGATCCATCCCCGTGACCCTCATTCAGATTCCCAGCCCAGACAATCATGACCAGTAAAAACAGACCTCACCCAGCCACTGAGTCCAGAGGGATTTGTTAAATCGCTGGAGATAGCTCAGACTGCAAGCGTGCCTGAGTAGACAGGCAATAAAACATGAGTGGTTTGGAAGAAAGAAAAGTCTTATCAAATACACCTGTCATTGGGAACATCAAAGGATCAGTGTTATCATTGACCTCCTTGACATGCTTGTCACCATCTTTGATTGAGTGCCACATGCAACCCGGCTGGCACCGTCTAACTCGGCTTCCTGGGTAATATGTGTTCTGGCTCTTCTGCTGGTCACAGAATTGCTCCTCTCCCCCTGTCTTGAGGTAAGAAACACAAAACATTAGTTTATTCTCAGAAGGTGGATTTGGGGCTGAGGCTGTAACTCAGTTGGTAGAGAGTTTTAGACGTGCACAAAGCCCCGGGTTTGATCACCCTGTAAACCAGGTACATTGATGCTGAAACCAGCACTGTCAAGGCAGAGACAGAAGGATCAAGAGTTCAAGGTCATCCTCGGCTACGTAGCTAGTTTGAGGCTATCCTGATCTACGTGAGACTCCGTCTCAAAGACACTAAAGGAAAAAGATGGATTCTCAAACATATCCTCATAAACAGCGGCCCTCTGCTCCCTTGGGTAGCCCCTATATTCCACTCTCTTCTGGCTCTGTGTTAAGAGCTCTACCGCACAGAGTGTGGGAAACACCAGAGCAGGATCCAAAGTTGAGGTCACCAAGCCATGCCGTCAGAGAATTTCTAGACACAATTCCCCAGTTCTGAGTTGAAAAGTAGCAGGTGTTTAGTAAACATTGTTCATCCAATAAATAGTTTACTCTATGGGAAGCTCATTTTCTCAAGCTAGACTCTAAGCAGATCACAGAGGTGGCCATAGAATCTCAGACTTCTAGGTGGCTACCCACCTTGTGATTATCTAGCAGAATGAATCAGGCCCTACCCCTGTCCCCAGGGGTGAAACCAGCATTCTATTTTAACAATAGGTGTTTCAGGCAAGATAAAGTTAGAGATCCACCTATTTAGTCTAAATTCGCCAAAGTCACACAACAGACAATAGCTTCAAGTAGAATGAGGATGCCAAACTACCTGGGTTTGCCCAGAAATGTGCAGTTTCCTAGGTCATGAAACTCCCGATGCTAACAATATTGCTATAGCGAAATACTTGATACCAGATGACTACAATGGAAGAAGGCTTATGTAGCTCACAGTTCTAGAGACTGGGAAGTCCAAGAGCGCGGTGCTAATGTCTGCTCAGCACCTGGTCATGGCCTTTTGCTGCCTCACAATGTGGTGTCACATGGTAACACAGATGAGCTTTCTTCTCGTCTTATAATGTTCCTAATGATGGGCCAGTTTGATGGCTTAGTGAGAAGAAGAGGTCCTGATGAACTGAATTCTGTCTCTAGGTCTCACAGTGAAAAGAAACTTTTTCCCTGACCTCTAAATACATGTGATATGTGTGGACCCACACTAACACAAACACATCACATGCAGAAATTAAATTAAATTAAATACTTTAAGGTTATTAATGACACAGTGATCCTTTTACTCTATGACAGCTAACACTAATCACCACCCCAACCTACTAATGCACTTTAGATGAACGTCTGAACTGGGGTGGGGGATTACATTTCTAACACGTGTACTTCTGAGGGGATGACACTCAAAATGCAGAAAAAAAATTCTAGAAAACGTGTGACAACTTAGTAATAACGATTGACGCTCAAGTTTCCCAATACTTAAGCTTCTGCGTGGCATTTGGGTAACCTGGGTGAAAGGCTGTGAGCTGGTGCGAAGCCACCTAGTATTTCCATTTTGCAGAGCAGAGCTCTAAAGTACAGGAACATCAGTAACTCACCCACCCAAGACTGTGCAACCAGGACCCAGAATCTACTGTCTGCCCCAACCACTATATGTTGTTGTTACCCCCATGATGCCCAGCCACTTCCCTAGTTTTTACAACATCTCATCCCCTTATCTTCATAACTCAGCTGGCTAGTTTGCAGTTATATCTATAATCAGTCAATCTGCTTGTCCCAAGCTCTAACAGTACGGATGGAGATGGAAGCAGGGACCAAGACTCAGATCCAGCGTGTCCCACACAGCTCCTAGCTTAGGAGACCCAGGATGGGTATGCGGGAAGGAAACAGAAGCATTAAGCATCGAGGGCTGACTGAAGGACTGGCTGGCTGAGGTGAGAAGCCAATATCAACTGTTGCTTGCTGTGTTTCAGATGTCACCAGGAACAGAGATGGGCCAAACTTAAACTTCACTTAATCCGCTGTGCTTATTTGGAAAACCTGGAATTAACTACCTGTAGGAGATGGGCATCTGCTACCTATTTTATATGTCACATCCCACCTTGAGGGCATGTCAGTTTGCAACTGTGTTCCTGAATCCCGAACATCAGTTCACTGAGGCCATACCACAGCCTGTGCGACTACGTCTTAATAATGAAAACCTGAAGCTTGGGAGGAACAGGCTACCAGCTGAGGTCACAGTTCATACACAGAGGACTAGAACTTGGGATTTACCCTCTTCATAACTCCATCCTTCCCCTAATAGAGTCCTTGGGGCATTATGGGAACAAAGGTGCCATTCTATGTCCAGGGACATGTTTGTGTGACCAGTCTGAGGTTTATGCCAAGAGGAGAATCCTTCTGCTATCATCCAGTCAATTCAAGTGTATCCCAGGAGCCCTAGTATGGTTCTCTCCTATGATGCAACCCTAATGCCCTCAGGAGGAGAGCATAAAGGTTCCAGAAACTAGATGGAAGTCAATTCAACTCTGGGAAATGATTTTGGACATCCTGGCGAGAACTCTGTTTCTCTCTATGCTCCCTACCCCCCACTTTGAGGCAAGGGCTTACTTTGTAGCACATGATAGCCTAGAACTCACTGTGTTGCCCAGGCTGGACTCAGATTCATGATGATCCTCTTGCTTCATCTTCCTGAGTAGTGATATTACAAGCCTGAGCCACCACAACCAGTTTAGCAATAAATTTCATTTGTATATTTGATCAGCCTCTCGTGAAGAAAAAAAAATAAAGGAAAACAAGAGAATTAAGAGGAAAGGGTGCAGAGAAGATGGCTCAGTTAGTAAACTGTGTGCCCTGCAAACATGAAGACCTAGGTCAATTGCCAGAATCTGTGTGAAAATGCTAGATGTGTTGGCATACCCTCATAACCCCAGAAAGTAGAGAATAATAATAATAATTTATTATTATAATCTGGGAAAGTAGAGGCAGGGATATACTGGGGCCTCACTGGCAAGACAGTCTTGCCTAATTGGTGAACCCTAGACCAATGAGAGACCTTGGATGGTATTTCTGAAGACAACTCCAACATTTGTCCTCTGATCTTTATACACATGCCCTCTTCCATAAATCAGCGTGGGAATATGTACACACACATATGCATGAGTGCACACACTTACACACACACACTACACGCACATGCACAAAAGTAGCATAAAGAAAATGGAAAGAAGGATGGGGTAGGGGTGTGACTCATTTGCTAGAATGCTCTTCTACTCTTGGTAGAGTGCTGGTCTACCAAGCATTAAGTTCCAGGTTTGATTCCTGACACCACATAAACTGGGTGTGGCAGCATAGCACTTGCAAGGCCCAGGCTGAAGTACCTGGGTCTCAAGGCCATCCTCAGCTGCATGTGAGTGAAGGTTGAAGCCCCCCCTTGGCTACAGGACACCCCAATACTGTCTCCTAATAATAGTAATAAATGAGGAAGATTTAAAAAATAATAACGAGGAAAGCGATTGGGTATCATGAGGAGAGCACTTTTAGGAAGTGGTGCTAGGGCGATGGCTAAGGAGACAGCTCAGCAGATAGGAGCCAGGATCGGCTCCCAGCACCCACCTCAAGAGGCACACACTGCCTGCAACTCCAGTTCCTCATTAAAATTGGGAACTTGGGGGTGGGGATGGGATGGGGGTAAGAGGAGAGAAGGAGAGGGAAGGGAGAAGGGGAGGATAGGGAGAGCTTGGGGGAATGGGATGGTTGGGATGGAGGAAGGGTGGATATGGGAGCAGGGAAGTAGATATCTTAATTAAGGGAGCCATTTTAGGGTTGGCAAGAGACTTGACTCTAGAGGGGTTCCCAGGTATCCAAGGAGATGTCCCCAGCTTGTTCCTTGGGAAGCTGAGGAGAGGGCACCTGAACTGGCCCTATCCTATAGCCACACTGATGAATATCTTGCATATCACCATAGAACCTTCATCTGGCAATGGATGGAGATAGAGACAGAGACCCACATTGAAGAACTAGACTGAGCTCCCAAGGTCCAACTGAGGAGCAGAAGGAGGGAGAACATGAGCAAGGAAGTCAGGACCGTGAGGGTGCGCCCACCCACTGAGACAGTGGGGCTGATCTAATGGGAGCTCACCAAGGCCAGCTGGACTGGGACTGATGGAGCATGTGATCAAACCAGACTCTCTGAATGTGGCTGACAATGAGGGCTGACTGAGAAGCCAAGGACAATGGCACTGGGTTTTGATTGCATGTACTGGCTTTGAGGGAGCCTAGTCTGTCTGGATGCTCACCTTCCTAGACCTGGATGGAGAGGGGAGGACCTTGGACTTCCCACAGGGCAGGGAACCCTGACTGCTCTTTGGACTGGAGAGGGAGGGGGAGGGGGGAAGGAAATGGGAGGAGGGGAGGAAGTGGAAATTTTTAATAAAAAGAAAAAAAAAAGAAAGACATCCCTCAGCTCCTGGCCCTAATGTAAAAGATTGGTCATTAAATGTGTTAACTTTCTCTGGAATTAAGATAAGCAGGTACTTGCTAAGATAGGCAGATAAACTTTCTCTGTAAAATGTCAGGCAGTAAACATTTTCAGTTTTGAGGGCCATAGTGTCTCTACAGCAAATACTTGGGTAGCAGGCTTTCTTTGGGACCACAAACCAGCTCCCAAATAAAGACATGGAGATTTAAATTAATTATGGATCCTCAACCTTAGCTTCTGCTTCTGCTTGTCCCATTAGCTCTTATAACTTAATTTAACTTGTTTCTCTACACCCACGTTTTGCCTCCAGGTTTTTACCTTTCATCCACTCTGGGTGTTCTACTCTGTGTCTGGCTGGCTGGTAGTTGCCTGGCTGGCCCTGGCCCCCCCCCCCTCTCTCTGTCTCTGTCTCTCTGTCTCTGTCTCTCTCTCTCTCTCTCTCTCATTCCTTCTTCTTGCTCAAGCCCAGAATCTTCCTCAAGCCCAGATTCTTCCTCTTACTTATTCTCTCTGCCCAGCAGTCCCACCTTTTCTGCCTAGCTATTGGTCATTCAACTTTATATTAGACCAATCAAGTGCCTTAGACAGGCAAGGTGAAACAGCAACACATCCATAATTAAACAAATGCAACATAAACAAAAGCAGCACACCTTTACATAATTAAAATAATATTCCACAACATACTTGCATATGTCCTTGCAGCTCAAATACAGCCACAGGCAGTATGTAAACAACTGGCTATAACTACATTTCGATATCTACAAAAATCAGCTGCAGGCCAAATTAGGACTGCAGTAAACAGTCTGAAAAACAGCAGACCCCAGATCAATGCTGCTGGAAGAGACTTTGCTGGAGTCCCAATAAAGAAGATAGGACATGAACCAAGACTAAACATGATTTAATTTTAGTGTTCTCTTTGCTGGTAGAGCAGTCATGTAAAGATAACTGACTCCATGTCTCTATGTAGGAGGATCCCGAATTTGAGATGATAAGGTCTAGAGTAGGCAAAACCAGGGAAGAGGACAAAGCTAAGAACCATATCCTCCAAGAGTTGAGAGAGAGCAAAGAAGGGCTAGGAGACACTACACGTAGGTTCCAATGTCGACGACTTCATCCTGCACAGTGACTGAGGAGAGAGACATCAACGTTATTGAACAACCCTGTCAGGTAGCTATTTTCCTTACTTTACTTTGAGGTTACCAAAGGCTAAGCTGTAGCAAGGCAGTAAATATCAAAACTGAAGTTTGCTTGGCTCTTCACTGTGGCTTCTTCTTTCCCCGTCCGCTTTTGGATTGGATACAAGGTTTTCTAAGGATGACCTAGCAAAACATATATTCAGAAAATTTCTCCTGGAAGCCTAATTAAAAATAATTACATACCTTAAAAGACACTAAAAAGACAGTAGGCATGCCAGCAAGGAAGACAGTTCATATTATATCAATGTCTTTATGGGGTTGGATTCTGTTCAGAAAAGTCTCAGGCTCAAAGGGTAATTGCTGGCAGCATGCAAAATCCATCAACCCATAATTAACATGTGACAATTATTCTAATTGCCTCTAACAACATTTCTATGTTTTTAATTGTAGAGCAATTTGCCAATCGTATTGTTAATTGGCAATTCATATTTTAAACACGTCAAGGACAACGGAGTCTTATTTCTTCCCAGGCACGGAAGACATTCACTAAATTTTTAAGAGACATTTGCTTCTCTTCTCTGACCTGCGGACCCTCCTCAGGTGGCTCTGACTGCAGTCGCTTCTGGCCCAAGTGTATTTTCTTGTGTAACTTAATCTCCCTTTAAGCATTTTAATACATTTTTCTAACAATTCACTAGACCAGATCCTTGGTTCCTGCTAGACACCCTAAACAGGGCTCCTGTTGACTTCAAAAGGAAAAGAGGGTGTGCAGGGTGGGAGTGTGGGGAGACGAGGAATCTGGTTCCTGGTTCAAAAGCCCTGCACACACCATAAAACCTCCCTGGTGTCTTCCTGTGTGTTAAGGGCCAATTACAGCTTGTGAGGGAGGCCATTGTATGAAACCACCCTGGCAACTTGGGAACTTACTGGAAAAACTCAGCACAGAGTGTGAGACCAAGTTGAGTGGCCCTGGCTCCCAGGCAGACCCCCAGCTGCTCACAGAGAGGGGCTCAGAAGAACTGCCTTAAAAGACAGAAAAGAAATAAAAACAACTTCTCTCGTGTTTGGCTTCTTGAAAGTGCTTCGTGTAGCCTGAGTTAGCCTTGAATCCCTATGAAGTTGAGGATGATTTTGAGCTTCTATCTTCCGTCTTCCAACTCCAGACGGCTAGGATGACAGATGTTGGCCACCAAGCCTGGTTAATGTGGTACTGGGGTTTGGAGCCAGGACTCTGTGCACACTAGGCTAGCTCTGCATCAGCTGAACTGTTTCTCCTCTCTCTTCTCTCTGTCTCTGTGCATCTGTCCCTCTTTCTATTTCAGCACGTGTTTATAACATCAAAGATTTAAAAATAACTCATCAGCCATGCATTAACCTCCTGTCCCAAATCCAAGGGTCTCTTTCCTCCAGGGGATTTGAGACTGGAGTGGTTTGCCTCATATCTAAGGCCTTGAGCTGCAGAACTGTCCCAGTGGGCTGTTAGCTGTCACCTCAGGCATTTGTCCTGCCTGAGACCCTGCTTCTGTGTGGAGGGGTCTTTCCTTGCTTCTCATCTCCCTTACTAAAACTATGACCCATGACTGTGAACTCAGTCCGATGATGCTAAATTAAGCTGTTAAGAATTTAGTGACAACTGGGCTTAGGGAGATAGTTCACCCTGTAAGGTTCAAGCAGGAGGACCTGAGCATCAACCACAGAATCTATAATAATAATAATAATACCTACGTGTGGTCCAGCATGTGTTTGAGAGCCCAGTGGTGGGGATGTGGAGGTAGGCAGATTTCTGGGGCTCATTGACCAGCCATCCTAGCCTAGTCAGCAAGCTTAGTACCACTAAAAGGTACCCCAATACCACTGGAAAATCCTGTCTTGAAACATAAGGTCAATAGCACCTGAGAAATCACTCCTGAGATTGACATCTGGCCTTCACACACACACATACACACACACACACACACACACACACATACACACACACCTGCCTATGGCAGGCAGCTGATGGAAACTATAAACCCACATTTGTAACCATGTGGCACTCTTCCATAGATAAGGGAGAACAGAAAAAGTCACATGTCTTTTCCAGTCTGGCACTGCTTTCAAACTAGTACATCCTCCAGCCAGGCCCAGGTCTTCTTCCAAACACAGGGGAGCTGAGTTCTGACTGCTAGGACCTATGGACATTGTCCCTAGGGACTAGTCGGAATCCTGGATACGGAGCCTGGACATCTTGTGTATTGATGAGTTCAGTGTGTGGGGAGGGTTAGTAAGACTTCCCTCTGTTAAATCCTGTGCCAACTCCTGGGGCAGGTAGGGCGGGGGGGGGGGGGGGGGGGGGGGGGGGGGGGGGGCTTCTCTGCAGATCCGCAGGCTGGAATCGTTCAGTCTAGACCGGAGTTTGCAAACTGGAGGCCCACCCACAGGCTGGATCGGGCCAGCAGATGTGTTTTGTTTGGCCCACACGGGGTTTTTAAAAAATCGGCTTACTTGCCAACATTCATTAATGGGAATATACTACACAAAAATCTGGGGATCTGGCTTCTTTGGGAAAACAGGACTATCTAGCCACTCTCAGTCTGCATTCCTTCTAGAACAACAACAGGCTGGAGAGGAGCCACCAGCCCTGTGAGTACAGCCTGTGTTGTCTGGCTCACCACGGCAGGCACAGCTCCCTCCTGTCCCTTGGGGGCCAGGCTTGCCTGACTCATGGACCTTCCTAGACCAGGTACTTCTGACTATGGGGAGAAGGATAGGGAAAATGCGGTACTGGGCTCCTTAACTGTCCTCACAGGACAAGGTGGCCACCAACCCACAGCTGTGCGGGTCCTCAGAGAGTTAAGGAAGGCAGTATTCAGTGTGTGCATGAATGTGTACAGGCCCGCGCCTACGACAGGACAGTGGTGCTGAGCGCAAGAGGGTGGGCGGTTCTCAAGCCTATCTTTACCTCCCTGGCTTTATTCAACTTCAGGCTTGGGCTTGCTTGCAGAGGAAAACAGTTCCACCTCCGGACTATCCGCCCACTCACTGCATGCTACACATTTACCGATCATCGGTGCCTTGGGCCGGGTCACATTGCCAGGCCAGATGGCCCCACACCTGTCTTCCTGGGGGCGTTATTTCTCAACCCGTGGTTCAGGTTCACACACCTCCTGGCAGATTCCTGGGCTCCACCCACATGAACTGAACCTGGATTTCTGAAGGCAGGGCCAGGCATCCACACTGGC
The DNA here is from genome assembly GCF_014885135.2 of Alexandromys fortis. Lineage (NCBI taxonomy): Eukaryota > Metazoa > Chordata > Mammalia > Rodentia > Cricetidae > Alexandromys > Alexandromys fortis. The sequence continues at coordinate 4,640,643 of NW_026067996.1, forward strand.
GCACCCAGTGAGGTTATTACAACAGAGGCAACAGACCACAGCTTTCGGTGGGTCTTTTCGTACATCAACGCAGACCCAAAGCAGCTATGGTAGAGTCGTTCCACTTCACAAAGAAGTATGATGTGTTCCAGAGAGGTTAAGAAACCTGCCAAGGGTCACACAGCCTGTAAGAACCAGAGTCTGAGATTTTGTTCATTTGTTCTAGTTGTTAAATCACTGCCCCAAGTGATAGTCAGGCAGATTCATGGTTCTCCAAGCCACTCTGGTTGGGGTGGGGGGCACTCTGTCAGCTGCAATAGAGCAGCCAGACAAAAACTTCTTACCAAAATCTATGATACCATGTCATTGGGTAACAGAAAGTACCTTATATTGCAGGAGTGGCGGTTCACATCGGCAATCACAGCACCCAAGAGGCTGGGGGCATGAGAATCACTGTAAGTTTTAGGCCAATTTACATACGGAGTTCCAGTACAGCCTGGGCTACAGAGTGAGAACCTGTCTCAAACAAACAAACACCAAAAACAAAAAGTATCTGCTAGTTTCTCATTCTCCTCCCCCCCCCCCAATTTTCTGCTGTCTTCTGATCCCCATGTAAGAACTTAGCACATACTCCACTCCCTTTCTGGGCACCCCTTTCCTCCTTCAAATCTTTTTTTTTTTTTTTTTTTTTTTGGTTTTTCGAGACAGGGTTTCTCTGTGGTTTTGGAGCCTGTCCTGGAACTAGCTCTTGTAGACCAGGCTGGTTTCGAACTCACAGAAATCCGCCTGCCTCTGCCTCCCGAGTGCTGGGATTAAAGGCGTGCGCCACCACCGCCCGGCTTTCCTTCAAACCTTTTACAATGGTTTCACTTTTTCGTTTATTGTGTGTTTGTGTATGTGTGTGCAGGCACTCTCGCCATGACACATCCTTCATGGCACACACCTGTGGAGTTCAGAGGACAACTTGTGCAAATTCTCTCTGCTGTGTGAGTCCTCAAGACTGAACTCAAGTTCGTCATACTTGGCACCTTGGCAGTGACTTTATCTGCAGCGGGGCCTCCTTCGCTGGCCTTCCCCTCCATTTTTAAGAGACGGTTTTTCTGCATAAACTAGGCTAGTCTCCCTAGATCTTCCTTCTTTCTTTCCTAATTAAAATTTTTATTTGCTATTGCTTAGTATTACAGGCATGCACCACCATGCCTGGGTAACCTGTCATTGTATCTGGAAGGGCAGTAAAATCAACCACGGACCACATATGAACTAGCGGGCATGGCTGTGTTTATGGACAGTGCAAGGTTGTATTTCCTACCTGCTCTATGTGTCACAGAATGTTTTCACCTTAGGGCTAGGAATATAACTGGGTTGACAGAGTGCTTGCCAAGCGTGCCTGAAGCCCTGGGTTCAATCTCCAGCACTGCAATCAGGGCTTTAATTCCTCTTACGTCAGGGTATGACTTCTCACAGACTTATCAGTGCTATTCGGTATTTTTAAAATTTCTGTAAGACCTGCTCAATGCTTACACCCCCCCCCAAAAAAATATGGTGCTTTTCTTGATAGCATTCTGGTGGAAACAGTAGAGATGCTGCCATGCTACAGATTTAAAATGATATTTGTTACACAAGTTTTTCATATCTAATATCTGGTGCTACAAAACCTCAGACCAGAGCAGACGAAACCCAATTTAGTGCCAGGCTCTGTGTTTCTGTTATTACAGTCTTGGATTTTGATTGACTCAATATGCTATTAGGTTGTGTTGAAGAGTGGTGGGGACAGGTTTAGTGCAGCCCACTGTAGTTAGTGAGATTTCATTCGTATTTAAATAAATAAAGCTTGCCTGGAGTTCAGAGAGTAAAACAGCCGCACTGGTCAGCCTTACAGATCAGGCAGTGGTGACTCACACCTTTAATTCAAGTAGCCACAGTAGTTTGCCATAGATACCGGGCGGTAGTGGTGCGCGCACCTTTAATTACAGAACTAGAGAGGAATATAAAATGGGAGGAGACAGTTCTCACACACAGTCTCATTCTGAGATTCCTGGAGACAGGATTGCTATTTTGGACTGAGGTAGAGGTAAGAGCCAGTGACTGACTGTTTTTCTTTTCCGACTTTCGGATTGAACCCCAATTTCTGTTTTTCGGTTTTAATTAATCATGCTACAGCCTGCCACCCAGTGATGCTGGAATCGAACAAAGGCGCCTTATCGAATCCAATCAGAAAAATTGGCTCAACACATCTCTAAGCTATTACCAGAAACTTTCATCATAAGTACTATATATAGAGTCACGTTCATGGTCTATCTTCTAAGGACCATTATCATCTATTTTAAAAACATATATCTTCAAAAATCTCCCCTGTGGCCCAAATTAAAAGATAACAGGACTAGAGAGATAGCTCAGGAGTTAAGAACACTCATTTTCTTGTATGGAGCAAGACTTGATGTCAGACCCTAAGTGAACTTAGGGAGACTGCTAAGTGAACAAAACCACTCTGGTAGTTGCTTCTGCCATGGTCTTACAGAACACCCAACAGCAGCAATCAAGAAAGATGTAACTTATTTTGACTCACAGTGTAGAAGAGTTGTTAAACTCTTAATTGTGGGGAAGCATGGTGGTGGGAACTTATGGGACGCTCCACATCTTGGATCGGGAAGCAGAGAGCTGGGGCCAGAACCAGAAGTGGATATCACCTTCAATGCCCCTCACCACTGCCCGTGACCCACTTGTGCTAGCCTAGCCACAGTCCAAAAGATTCCACCACACTGGCCCATGGAGTGTATTCTACCTCTGAACCAGAGAACTTAGACCTCACAGCCTTAGGATAAGAATCAGGTATACACCTAAGCACCTAGAAAGTGATTTTTCCCCCCCGATATTTGGAGGTGACCTTGAATCCTTAGGCATATCTATATCTTTTTGTGTGGGTACCTGTACACATATGTACACATGTATGTGGAGCCTGGAGGAGCAATATTAGTGTCTTCCTTATTCCTACCATTTTCTACTGTATTTTTTGAGACAAGATTTTTTTCTATTTATTTATTTATTTATTTATTTATTTATTTATTTATTTATGATTACTGTCTCATCCCATTTCCCTCCCCCTCTCCCAATCAAGTCCCCCTCCCTCGTCAGCCCAAAGAGCAATCAGGGTTCCCTGCCCTGTGGGAAGTCCAAGGACCATCCACCTCCATCCAGATCTAGTAAGGTGAGCATCCAAACTGCCTAGGCTCCCACAAAGCCAATACATGCAGTAGGATCAGAAACCCATTGCCATTGTTCTTGAGTTCTCAGTAGTCCTTATTGTCTGCTATGTTCAGCGAGACCGGTTTTATCCCAGACTTTTTCAGACCCAGGCCAGCTGGCCTTGGTGCATTCCCGATAGAACATCCCCATTGTCTCAGTGTGTGGGTGCACCCCTCGCGGTCCTGAGTTCTTTGCTCGTGCTCTCTCTCCTTCTGCTCCTGATTTGGACATTGAGATTTCAGTCCGATGCTCCAATGTGGGTCTCTGTCTCTGTCTCCTTTCATCGCCTGATGAAGGTTAATATTCAGGAGGATGCCTATATGTTTTTCTTTGGGTTCTCCTTCTTATTTAGCTTCTCTAAGATCACGAATTATAGGCTCAATGTCCTTTATTTATGGCTAGAAACTTAAGACAAGATTTTTAATCCACACTGTACCTAGAGTCTCTGATTCTGTTAGGCTGACTGACCAGCAAGTACCAGGACCCTCCTGTCTCTACTTCCCCAGAAGTGAAATTAGAACTGCGTATCACAGCATCTGGCTTTTATTATTATTATTAGCTTATTTTTGAAATTATAATTACATCATTTCTCCCTGCTCCCCTTCCCCCTCTCTCACTCCTCCCATCCATTCCCGTCCCCATTCTCTTTCAAATTCATGGCCTCATTTTAAATAATTGTTGTTGTTGTTGTTATGTGTGTATTGTTATACATATGAATGCAAACTGCTCAATCTTCATAATGTTATTGTATATATATATTGTGTGTATGTGTTGTCAGGGATGACCATTTGGTATTAGATAACACATGGGTGTGCTCTTCCCTGGGGAAGACTGTTTCTCCTACTCTCAGCGCTCCTCAGCTACCTGTAGCTCTTTGTCTAAGGTTGAGGCCTCATGCGCTTCCCCTTTTCACATTAGCTTGTCTGTTGGCATTATCTTTGTTCATGGCCTTACACAGCCATACCAGTGAGACTTTGTGGTGTAGACTCTCTGGCATTTCTAGGAGACACAACCTCACAGGAAGCACCCCCTGTTCCTCTGTGTCTCACAATCTTTCTGCCCCCTCTTCCAAAATGACTCCTAAACCTTAGATCCGTGACATAGTGTCATTTCACTTGTATTTTAATAAATAAAACTCGTGTGAGGATCAGAAAAGTAAAACAACCAGTCACTGGCTCTTACCTTGATCTCAGTCCAAAATAACGATCTTGTCTTCAGGACTACTCAGAATGAGACTGTGTGTGAGAGCTGTCTCCTCCCATTTTATAATCCTCTCTAGTTCTGGGAATAAAGGGGTGCACCACTGGGATTAAAGGCATGCACCACTAGGTTTCTAAGGTAAACTAGTGTGGCTACTGGGATTAAAGGTGTGTGTTATAGTGGCCTGGTCTATAAGGCTGACTGGTGTGACTGTTTTATTCTCTGAACTTCAGGCAAGCTTTATGTATTAAAACATACATGAAATATCACTACACCAAGAGTTGTATCGTAGATGTATTGGTTGGGACTGGGATCCACAGCTCTGCATTTAAATCAGTTGTGGTTTTCTGTTATGGTCTCCCTATATTGCAAATTCTTTGATGACTACTGAGAACTACATTTATCTGTGAGTATATAAAGGTTTAGAATATAATTAGGGATTATACTGGTTTAGTAAAGTGGTGGTTGTTGGTTCTCCTCCCAGATCCATGACTTCACTAGCTAAGTAGTTGGCTATGTTTCTAGTACCAGTCCAATTTCCCCGTTCTTGATCAGGCTTTAATCCAATTAGAGAGGTGTTGGTATCACCAAAGTACAGATGCCACTATTTCTACCCTTAGGGTTATCGTAACATGCTGGCATCATAACCGAAAGGACCATTGCTTGTTTCCCTCCTCTGGAAGCTTGTATGTTGCTGCCTTCTGGATTCATAAAAACTAGTCCCCAGGGAGCAGGGTTTAGGCCAGATCCAGCTTGGGTCTTCCGGGTCCTGAAGTACATGCTGTCTTCAGCAAAAGGAAATTACATTCTGTCTCTGAGGTACGACAAAGGGCAGGAGCAACCACCTACAAGGTTTTGAGAGTCTCTTGGACATCCCGGACCAACTCCAAGAGGGCTCCTCATACTTGGTGTTGGGGGTTGTGTTGGATAGCCTATGGCTCTTTGTAGGAAGCATTGCTAGGCCAGATGGGAATTTTTCATTAAAACTATAAATGTTTATGAATACAAAGATTAATATGTATTAGAGGTGTTTCTAAGTAGCTAGCTAGTAGTATGATTCCTTGTGACTTTTGAGACCCCTTTAATGCTATTTTACTAGTCTTCCCCTCCTTCTGTCATTGATTTCCTTCTCTTTTGTTGAAGTCCCCTGTTTTTCCCATTTTCCCCTTTGGACCATGATTATGCTAATTGATTAGGAATATTAGCCCAGAGAAGTTGGGTTAGATCTCTCCACTCCAGGATTCTAGGAGGACACATTTGTGTTGTTAAATTTGGGGGCATTTGTTACACCAATAGGAAGCCAGCGCAGACTCCAGCCAGTCTATGGCTTCAGGGAGCACCAGTGAACAGCCAGGCTGTGGCTTCAGGGAGCACCAGTGAACAGCCAGTCTATGGCTTTAGGGAGCACCGGTGAACAGCCATTCTATGGCTTCAGGGAGCACCAGTGGCCAGCCAATCTATGGCTTCAGGGAGCACCGGTAAACAGCCAGTCTATGCCTTCAGGGAGCACCAATCCTTTGTCACGCTTCACCTCCTTCGGAGCTAGATTCTACTTCTTGTTACATGGAAACACAGGCCTTTGAGTCTAGAGAAGTCCCTGACTTTGACCGTTACTTGACCTCTCTAAGCTTGCCTGCCTGTTAAGTGTGTGGGGGAGCGGTAAGCAAGAACACTCACCTCCAGGACATTACACTTTACTGGTTTTCACTGGGACATGCTTTACAGAGAATGTTGCTATATTTGGACACTCATGGGTATAATCTAAGTTTGGAAAAATCTGGACTTCTCCAAAGATGACTTCACAGTAAGAAAGCATCTTGGGGAGCCAAAGAGATGGCTCAGTGGTTAAGAGCACCAATTGCTCTTCCAGAGGCCCCAGGTTTGATTCCCAGCACTACATGGTGGTTCACAACCACCTGTAACTTCAGTTCTAGACTTCACGGGCACCAGGCATGCACGTGGTACGCAGACTTCTGTAGAGAAAAAACATGCACATAAAATATAGTAATAAAATATATTTTTAAAATGAAATCTCTCAGAGTACAAGTGACATTTTTGTAGGAATGGCAGTACCTAACTTGCTGAGGTTAAATGCAGAGTTGAAATTCTCTGGACAGTCTATGACTCTGCTATTTTTCAAAGAAGGCACAGAAAGACTTTGAGGAGTAAAGGCAGGAAGTGCCTAGCAGTGCCTAGCAGTGCCTAGCAGTGAGTGGTCCCTGGTGGTGCTGAGAATTAGCAATAACTGGGAGGATTGACCTCAGGGTTGCTGTGAGCTTCCTGGAGCTGGAACTGGAGAGCTCCAGGAGCTGAAGTGGTGTGAAGTTCCTGAGGGCAAATCACAGCAGAGAAGGTAGAGAGAACATAAGGCGGAAAGTCCCACTTACTTAACCTTTAAAAAAAAAAACCTCCCTACCCCAAAGCAAAACAGAACAAACCATTAGCATGGCAATATACTATTAGCCTTCCCTCCTTAATTATTTAATTAAGAAATGACACACTTGGCGCTGGCAAGATAGCTCAGATAGCAAAGTGCTTTCCTTGGAAGCAAGAGGACCAAAATTCAATCCCCAGGGCCCATGTAAAAAGGTGTATGTATGTGTGTGTGCGCACGTGCGTGCATTCATGTGTGCGCGCACATGCACACACATTTGTAATTCCAGCGCTAGGCAAATGGAAACAGAAGGATCCTTAGGGTTTGTACTCCAGCCAATCTAGAGAGTCCCAGGTTCCAGTTAGAGACCCTGTCTAACAACAACAGAAACTCCAGGGTGGACAGTTCCTAAGGAGTACCCGAGGTTGACTTCTGGTCTCCTCATGCACTCAGGCTCATGTGCATGCCAACACACACACACACACACACAGAGAGAGAGAGAGAGAGAGAGAGAGAGAGAGAGAGAGAGAGAGAAAGAGAGAGAGAGAGAGAGAGAACACATTCAATCTTTGTGGAGGGGGAAAAGGCCAAGGATACTGTAATGATTGCTAGCCAGACTCCTATTGTATAAGAAAGAGAAAAAAGAACCAAACCGAGACAAAGAGTACCAGGGGAGCTGATCGACATGAGCAAGCCCGCTGGAACTAGTTAATGACCCTGAAGTTGTTTCCGGTTGAACATCTGTGCCAGGAAGAGGTCTAAATCTGAACATTTCAATATTTTCAAGGAAGCTCAATTTGAGTTATGCATCCCGACACAAAGCACACGGATTCCGAGAGACGACATAGTATTGTGTGTGTGTGTGAGTGGGTTGGGGGTGGGGGCAGGGACACATGCTGTGATACAGAGGCAATGCATTAGTGGAGAAATGGTCATGGGTTCTGGGGTTCACTATCTCAGTTCTGCACTATGAGCATGGCACCTGGCAAATGACTGCAGGGTGAGGCAGAGACTGGTGTAAGTTTGAGGTCAACTTGGACTACTTACTTCGAGGCAAGCAAGCCTGGAGCTATCGAGTGAGATCCTGTCTTGAAAAGATGTAGCACGATTAATAAAAACCCAGAGACAGATATTAGGGTTCGACCTAAAGCTCTAGAGAGAAGTAGAAGATGGGAAGAGACAGGTTTTTAGGACCAGTCTCATTCCGAGGATTCCTGGAGGCAGGATCGCCATTTTTGGACTGAGGTAGAGGTAAAAGCCAGTGGCTGGCTGCTTTGCTTTTCTGGTCTTCAGGTTGAACCCAATATCTGTCTTTGGGCTTTTATTAATCATGCTACAAAAAGACAAACAAGTGAGAGACTATGAGAGCAGCAGAGGGACAGAGCAAGCAAGCAGCATTTGAATCAGGCAGTGTTCTGTCTTCCCAAGGTGCACACCCTCCCAGCAGACGACCCTGACTGACCTGTGAGTATTCACCATATTTTTGTATTTTCTAAATTTTTTATGACACATTGACATTTAAATGTCTTTTAGGTCCAGGGAGGGATTTTTCCTCTCAGGATTATGTATTCACAGAAATGGTGAACAACTGCCTTGGAACACCGTTTTCATAAACGGTGGACTCCTGTCAGTCTGGGATGTTAGCCTCCAGCCCGACCTCCTCGGGCTAGCTTCAGACCTGCTAAGTACCTCTAGGAAGCAGAATACAAGAAAAACTCAAATTGCTCAGCCCTATTTGGGGGGAAACGGTCTTGTGTAGCCCAGTCTGGCCTCAAAATGCAGATTGTAGGGGTATAAGACAATCTCTCAACTTCTCTCTCTCTCATACTGGAACTAGAACTCAGGACTTTATGCATTGTAAGTCAGAACTCTGCCACTGAGCCGTGGTGGCAGCCCTGTTTCTTCATTTTGTTTTTTTAACAAGGGGTCTCATTATATAGCCCTAGCTACGTAATCAGATTAGTCTCCAACTCCCAGCAATCCTGCTGTTTCTGTCTCTCTCAAGGGCTGACAGGCGTGAGACACTCCTGACTTTTATTATTGTTAGATATATTTTAATTTATTTAAAAAATGTTTATTTATTTTATATTACGTGTGTGGGTGCCTTGCCTGCATGTTTTCATGTGCACCACATGTGCATGCCTGGTGCCCACAGAGGGCAGAAGAGAGTATCAGGTCCCCTGAAACTGGAGTTAGGGGTGGTTGTGAACCACCATGTGGGTGCTGGGATCTGAACCTGGGTCCTCTGGAAGAGCAGTCAGTGCTCTTAAATCCTGAGCCATCTCTCCAGTCCCACCCTCCGCCTCCCACTCCTGGCTTTTCATGGCAATTCTTACCTGATGGCCTCCCTGGGTGGGAGCAGGATGCTGAGCACATCTTAGTCTGGTCCTGAGACGCTAGGAATCGTGTTTACTAGTTCTAAGGAACTACTTCCTCAACTGCAGTCTGGGTCTTTGTTTAAAATAAGCAAAGGAATAAAATCATCCTGTCATAGAGAGACAGTCGCTGGGGGTGAGAGGAACGGGGTATCTGTCTGTTAATGGCACTTGGGTTTGGGGGATGCCGGCTCCAAGGGAAATGGAAGATGACCACTGTGGGAGCCCTTCCTCTGCTGCCAGTGCGCCTCATCCTTTAGCATTACCCACCCTCCGTCTTCCACCCAGATCTCTGGAAAGTTCCTGGTAAAATCCTGGTTTCTGCTGCAGCAAAACAAGATCCTGCATGTGTGATTTCGGGTGTGAGTTTCCTCACGCTTTTCTAAATTAAAGGGAAAAAAAAAGTAGAGAAGGGACTCTTTGTTTTCCCTTTGGAAGCCATGGCTTCCGAGGATGTAGAAACAGATGGTCTACGCACTAACTAACGTGAGTCCCAGCCTTTCCCACGCTCTATTTTATCCTGGGAGCAATGGCTTTAGAAAGCCTGCGACTTCGGGAAGAGCCTCCATTCACAAATAACCAATAAGGGGCCAGGGTTCGGATTTAAACAGTTTAAACAGGTGACAACTTCGAAGATTTGAAAGTTTGACAGAGCTTTGGAGCTTCGGAGTGAATTTTTGTCAGTTTGTGTCTGAGGACCCTGGGGGGGGGGGGACAAAAGCCTCCCACTTTTAGGCACTGACTCTATCTCGTCCTTGTCCTTAATTGTTTGTTACCAGCTCCTTTCTCTTGAAAGGGTACAGTAGCCTCCCTAGTGAGAGAGGCCCCCACGAAACAGCTCATCAAGTCACTGTAGAAAAGACGGGACTCTCTATAGCCTCTTCTCCTTGGGCACAGAAAACCATAAGCCAAAGAGGTAGGACTGAGTTCATTGTAGTCCCTGTGGACTGCAGGCAAGGTTAGAGAGAAGTCAAAGGAAGATGAACCTTAAGGAGGTGAAGTGTCAGACCAGGATGTTCGTCCCCACATCTGATTCTAGAAGATTCTAGTGTCCTTCACACTGTAACAAGCAAGAGGCTCACCGTGGCACCCTTAGAAAATGCAGAATCCAGTTCGGTGTGTCTGCGTTCTAACTCGCTCCCAGAGGGCCCTAATGGGGCTGACCGTTTGGGCTACATTCTTGAGTAGAAAGCCCTTATCTTAAAGTTCGTGAGGACGTTCTGAACACTGATGCTTCCCCGAAGGTCCTAGTTAAATATTAATGGTAGCGATGCTAATGGCAGTGATGGTGGCATTGGCCGACGGAAGGTTCAGCACGTGCAGCTCTTTCCAGCGCTCTGCCCTCTTTTCTGAGACAGGCGACTTCTCTGAAGAAGCGGAAGCTGAAGCTGGCTGGTTCAGACTGGCTCATCAGCCAACCCCCCAGAATCCTCCTGACTCCTCTCAGCCTTGGGATTGCAGGTGCGCTCTGTGCCCGGCTTTTGACATGAGTTTTGGGGCTCAGACTCAAGTCCTCAGGCTTGTACAGCACTGCACTAAAATTCTTAATTTTGAGACAAGGTCTCACTAAATTGTCCAGGCTGGCCTCTAACTTACTCTACTCCGGATATTTGCCGTACTAAATACTTGTCCAAGGTCTCCTTGCTAGTAAGTGGCAAACTGCGAACTCCAACCCTGACCCACAAATATAGGTCCAGCACCTCCAATCCAAACATCTGAGTGCGCCAACGCCTAAAACTTGTTAAATGCCAACACGCTTCCACATGTGGAAAATTCCATGCCTGACTTCATGCTAGTTTATCGTGCAGGCACACTGAAGATATTATATCAAATTACCTTGGAGCCATTTGAATAAGACTCGTGTGCAACATTATGAACTTAGGTTTTTTTGGACTTGGGTCCTGCCTCCCCTAAGATATCTCATTATGGAAGTACTAAAAAGTTTTAAATTATCTGAAATTTGAAACCCTTCTGGTCCCAAGCATTTTGGATAACAAATACTCAACGTTAAGTTTCAAACCTGGGATGGCTGAGGTATCTATTTAACATATCAAAGCAGACCTGGCCTCAAAGTTTTCCCAGTGTCTCTCAGCCCTTACTTGTCACAGGGGCAACCCCCACCCCTACTTTTTACCCTAAACTCTCCAGCCCAGGGGCTGCCCTTCCCCCAGAGACTCTTCCCTATATAATCCAGACATTTTGGTTACCTGCCCCTTTTGTACTTTTGGCCTCCTGGCTGCTGCACCTGGTTCCCCTTTCTCCCCTCCCCTTCTCTGTCCCCCTCCAGGACATGGCCTAGCTGAGTCTGGTCATGTCCCCTCTGAATGCTCCCAGATGTCTCTGACTCTGGCTACACTCTCCCAAATGTCTATAATAAACTTTCTTCTCTGCCACACCTAGGAGTAGTCAGATACTTTCCTTTTTATTAAATTTTTTCATTCACTCAATCTCTTCTGTCTCTTATTTCTGATGCCTTATTTGTGGTTTGGTGGGGATGAACATGTGGAGTGTGTGCAACTTTCTGTTTAAAATGGAATATTTCCTGTCCTTCAGGACCAAGCCAACAGCAAAAACTCACCTGGGGATGTCAGATGCTAGGTGCAAACCCTCCATGAAGGGTGAGCATCAGGGACAGTAATATGTTCTGGTGAGAAGAAATTTGATGAGGAAGCATGGCCTCTTTATGAGGTTCACTCAACATTGGTGGGTATTACAACTGTATTTATTACATATTTTCAAGTCAAAATTTCATTGTCTTCCTTGATGGAAAAGGAAAATGCCAAGTTAGAACACCAAAAGCACAGTCAATTTAAAGGAAAAACTGGTAATTCACACTTCGCTGCAGCAGAAATTTGCCACTTTAATCAACAGTGTCAATCAAGGCTGAAGATGTAGGTTAGTGGCAGAGTTTGCTGGGGCCCCAGATTTTTATCCCCAGGACTCCAAAACAAAGGAGAGTCACCAGTAACAAAACAACCCTACCTGACACACGTAGATGACATTGTTAGGCAAACATGGTTAGTCACACCAAAAGAAAATCTCTACAAACTACCTGATAAAGAACTGTTATCTACCTGGGAGGCAAAGCAGGTAGATCTCTGAGTTTGAGGCTAGCCTGGTCTAAAGGGAAAGTTCCAGGACACCCAGGGCTACATAGAGAAACTCTGCCTCAAAAAACAAACAAAAAAAATCTGATTTTTTTCCAACTTTATATAAGTTTATATAAGAACAAAATTTTGCCCTTTTACCAAGGAAGTTATACTGACAGGCTATAAGCACATGGAACCATGTCATCATTGTTAGGTCAAAGAGAAATGTGAGTTAAAATCACAATGAGATACCATTTCAGAGACTATAAGGTGGCAATAATAATAATAAAACCCAACAATAGTAAATGTTAGCAAGAATGTAGGAACACTGGAAGTCCATATTACCTATAGGAATGAAAAGTGGTTCTTTTACAAAATAGTTAAAAAATAAAGGATTTTATTTCCTTGTTCAGACTGCATGTTAAAATGTTATTTTATAAATTGTATACATTGTATATTGAAATGTTCTTGTGGTATATTTCTCATGCTGTTTCTTTTGATTTAAGCAAGTTTTATATAAAAACCACTTTTTAAGCAAAATAGGTCTCTTTTTGTTTTTGTAACTTCTGTTAATCTTTTTTTATTGCATGGAACAGCTCATGCCTCAAACTGTGAATAATTAAATTTAAAACTCAGCTTTATTCAATTAAATTGGATTTACAATTTTGATAGCTGTTCATTTTAATTTCTATTTGGTCTTTTAAATTTAATAGATAATTTTAACATCTTAGACTGTACATAATTAAATTATTCCAGTGTTTTCTGTTTCCTTTACATTTTGATGATGTATATGTATATTTGTACACATTTGGATTTGTTAGTTTTCCTCCTCTTTTTCTTCTACTTTATTTTTATAAAGGGTATATTATGGAAGTGACTTTAGAGTTGATCTCAAGGGTTTCATTATGTTGAGGTGGGATCCAAAAGAATCAGAAGAATGGTGGCTGTGTAGAAATATAGGACTATCATGTGGGAGGTCCTTCTGTATATGTGTGCTCTTATTGGTTAATGAATAAAGTTGCTTTGGCATATGGCACGGCAGAATATAGTCAGGCTAGAAGAGATAGGGAGAGAAAGTAGGTGGAGTCAGGGAGATGCTATATAGCTGCCAAAAGAGACAGACACTGAAATTTACCAGTAGGCCACAGCCTCATGGTGATAGATAGATTAATAAAAATGGGTTAATTTAAGATGTAAGAGCTAGCTAGAAATATGCCTAAGCTATTGGCAAGGCTGCTAAGCTAAACCAACATATATATTTTAAAGGTATCTTGACTTCAAAATTTGAGTCCAAGGATATGTTACTTTAAAAAAAGGTTCTTTCTTTCCCACAGAGGATGGTAATATGTGGACTCCTTCCAGGCTGATGTGGTTTGATGCACCAAGATCCCCTGAAAGGTCTCCATGAACCCTAAAATACTCTGCCCAACAAACAGCAGGAAACAGTTTGAAGAAAACTACACTTAAATTCCCAAAATGATTGTTTTAAAATGTTTATTTCTATTTAAAGGGGATTTATTATAAGTGATTAATGGTCACAGTCAATTTCTAAAAAAAATAAGGGAGATATGACATAAAGATGAATACTTTGCATTGGTATGGACTTTAATCTACTGATACAAATTTAAGGTTGATTTCCTACACTGTGTATATGTATTTCTGCTCTTGTTTAAGGTATTGTGTTAGTGCAGCTCATTTAAAATGTAATATGTAGTTAAGAAATACAGATTAATAGATAGTCATCTGTAATAATCAAACTTTTAATTTTGTTAGTTAGGTTTTCTAGATACACAGTGATATATTTCAGTTAGATAGATAATCTTCAACACTTTAAAGACCTACAGAATATGACATTTAAAATGTTTTAAGAACTTAGACTTTTTTCAGCAATGAGACATGTCTACTTCTGGCAACACCAATTACTTCAAAGAGGTTGATGGGCATTGAAGAAACTCATTATGGAATTTGCCTTCAATGTGACAAGGCTAGCCATTTGGACAAGAAACTGCTTTTGTCTGGACTTATTGATTGTATGCTGCATGAACTAAACATGTAGAACCCACAGAAAAGTGACTGCTGAATATTCTAAAAGATGGGATGGCCCTTAAGGGTTCCTGCTTCACAGAAGGAGCTGCTATGATAAAGGATTAAATTAGATATGAAACTTTAGGCTCACAAAGACAAAGTAGATGATAGTATATTTTCTTTAATTTTGCCAGATAAAATAGACTAAATATTGTCAGTAATTCTTGCTTGAACTTGTTTTGTTATATGTAATTTTACTATGTGGGAAGTCCTTCTGTATATGTGTTGCTTTTATTGGTTAATGAATAAGGAAGTTGTTTGAGTCTGTGATAGGGCAGAATAGAGCTAAGTAGGAAAACTAAACTGAATGCTGGGAGAAAGTAGGTGGAGTCAGTGAGAAGCCATGTAGCTATAGCAGGAGACAGATGCTGGATGGATTCTTACTGGTAGGCCACAACTACGTGGAGATACACAAATTAATAAAAATTGGTTAATTTAAGATGTAAGAACTAGCTAGAAATATGCTTAAGCTATTGGCCAAACAATATTGCAAATAATATAGTTTCTGTGTGATTACTTTGGGTTTGGAATGAACAAGCGCTCTTTGCCAACAGAAAGGCACGTGATGAAGCCAGTGGTGTGCACCATATGCACCCTGCATCACCAGCTCACTCCCTTTCTATGTAATGTGGGAACCATCAAAGCACATATTTCTCCTCCCCTATTGAGCCAGAGAGAGGAGATAGATAGGCCTCTTCCCTCTTCTGAATACCTGAACTTATGAACTAGGAATGACTTCTTCCCACATCTGCCCAGAGCTTTAACTCTTCAGGAGTGGCAGAGAGGAACATGGTTGAAGAGCAGCTTGCTCTTGTCTGGAGGCCTTGGTGCTAGAACTGTGCCCTGGCCCATAATGTTCAAAGCCCATCTTCACCCTTTCCAAGTGCTGTTCCAATGACTTTCCTGACCATCTCATCTAAAAGATGTGCTGGGAATCAAACCCAGCTTGTACGTGCTAGGTAAATGCTATACATTGAACTCTATCCTCGGCTTTCAGCTTTACTCTTCCATTTGGCATATATTACAATCTAGAATCACACACACATACATACACATAGTTTAAAAAATATTTCTTTTTTTTAATATCTCTGTGTGTAGTCATACATACACAGAGGTCCTAGGGGATGGTGTTGTATCATCTGGCATCACCAGTGGTTTGAACCACCCATTGTAGGTACTAGAAATCAAACTGGGGTCCTCTGAAGAACCACAAGCCCCCCCCACTTATTAAGTCATCTCTCTAGCTTCCTATATATTTATTTTAAAGTGCCTTTTATTTGGTCCTAAAATATATTTTCCTTGAGGATGTCAACATTTTGGCCTGTTTACCACTCGTTCTCTGGGGTTCAGAACAGTTCTAACATAAGTTGTTGCTCAATACATTTCAGTTAGGTTTGTAAACAAACAAATCTAGTCCAGTGCATGGAGGAACAATCCACGGGTACTTAACGGGTACTTAGTTAAACTTATATCTGCTCTCTCTTAGGCTTACATGTAGGAGACCACTGGAGGAAAAGCAATGGAACCAAAGATACAAAGAAGACGACATGACCAGGGATTTCCAACACACACACACACACACACACACACACCACCACCACCACCACCACCACCACCACCACCACCACCACCACACCACACACGAATGGTGCCCCTAGCAGAAACCTACTTCCTTGGCAAAGCTAAGTGGCATGCACACTTGGTTAGACTCTCTCCAATTTCGAACGGCATTTGCTTTCAGGTCCCAACACAGATCTTCCAATTTTTACTTGCACACCTACCAAAACTAAGAAAACCTCAGAAACTAGGCTCAATAGGTGATCAAATATACAACAGCACAGGAAATTTCATCAGTTACCTATCAAAGAGCTCGGTACTAGGAACACAACTTGCAGCTCTCATGAAACAGTGCAATTCCATCAAAAAGAAAATGCAAAGCACACCTCTCACTATTATCAACAGAAGGTAAAAGGAAAGTACAACAGGTTGTTTTGTAAAAATCTACACTAAAAGAAATGAACAAGGAAGAGCTACTTAAAGCTGGCGTGGCAGCCTGGGTTACATAAGATGCTGTCTCAAAAAAAAATCATAGCATATATATAGCAGCCACCAATGACAATGATCATTATCACAGATGGAGGGAAAAAAATCAGTGTACAAAAGTAGGATATTTTAAAACACTCTGCATATAGTTAAAAACTAAAAATTAATGTTGGGGAAATGTCTCAGTGGGTAAGGTGCTTGCTGTATAAATATGAGGGCCTGATTTTGGATCTTCCACACCCATATAAAAAGGTGGGCACAGTTTGCTAGTCTGTACCACAAAAGCTGGGGGACAGACTCAGGACAATCCTAGGGGCTTGTTCCAGCCAATCACACTCAAACTCCAGGTTCAGTAAGGGACCTTGTCTCAGACAATAAGGTGGAGAGAGGTCCAGAAAGATATTCCAAGAACCTCTTCTGACCTCTGTACATGCCTACACTGACACAAGTGTACACACATATATGCAACGCACACAGTGAAGAAAAGAATGAACAAATAATAACACGGCTGGGCACACCTGGAATCCTGGCGCTTGGGAGGAAGAGGCAGAAGAGGATCAGGAGTTCAAGATCAACCTGAGGTCCACTTTTAAGATCCTGTGCAAAATACCCTTAATTAATTACAGAAGAGAATTTCGGTCATAAAAGTAAGAAAATTCAATAAGTCATTACTCTGGAGAAACTACATCCTCCCCATGGGCATACATTAATGTCTATTTAAACTGACTACTCAACCACACTGGAGAAAATTGCTTCCCCAAATGATAAGATGCAGGTCAAACCTGCTGAATCCAGTGCAATAGGACAGAGATAGAAGAGAGAGATTTCAGAAATAAACACCATTATTTGTCTCAAAATGTTGAGTTGGTAGAGAAAGAAGAGGTACAATTTCTAACAGGTGAGGGCTCCAGGAAGAGGTTTAGTTTCTTTGTTTTGTTTTGCTTTTGTTTTTGTTTTTCCTCTGAGACAGGGTTTTCGGGTAGCTTTGGAGCCTGTCCTGGAACTCACTTCGCTCTGTAGACCAGGCTGGCCTCAAACTCACAGAGATTCGCCTGCATCTGTCTCCCGAGTGCTGGAATGAAAGAAGTTCTGGGATGAAAGGTGTGTGCCACAGCTGCCACCACCACCACTGGGCCCTAGGAAGAGTATTCAGGGGTACAGCCCAGCAGGTCCTGAGCAGGGTCATTGGCTCTAAGCTATCTTTGGAAATAAGAGTGGGAAAAGAAACATATGAGACTTAACAAAATGTCAAAACACACCAGAAACAGAAGGGAAAATAGAACAAAGGTTGGTGAGTTTGAGAGAAAATGACAAGAAAAGTAAGTCTGTGGGCTTTTAAAGAAAATGGAGGGAAATTTCACCCAGAAAGAAAGGGGAAGCACAATAAAGTCTCTCCCTCTCTCTTTGTGTGTGTGTGTGTGTGTGTGTGTGTGTGATAAAGAGAGAGAGAGAGAGAGAGAGAGAGAGAGAGAGAGAGAGAGAGAGAGAGAATATGTATGTGTGCATGCAGGCATACTCCCCTGTGTGTGTGTGTGTATACAGGTCAAAGGTCTCCACTGGTGTCTTCAAGGTTGATCTCCATCTCTATTTATTTATTTGAGACTGGCTCTTACCTTTTGAGACAGTTCCATAGACCTGTGTGTGTTCTTACAGGAAAATACATATATTCAGGTCCACGAACACAAACTGCTTGAATACCTTGTGTTGTTTTGAATACTAACCTCCCATCAAATGTGCGGTTACAGATATTGACCAGTATTAATTGTCCCAGTAAAGCAAAGGTTTCACTTTAGTGTTTCTGGTTTCTTGTTAATCACGGCCGATTCCTCAGCCCCACCTAACCAGAACCACAGATTCCTTACTCAAAATAAGTAAGAGGCCTGATAGAGTCTTCAAGGGACTTTCAAAACCTTCTTCTGGAACATCGCAAGCCAGGCACCACATGCTGCATTTCTCTAAACATTTAGTTCTCAAGATCCCATAGAACAGCTCACCAAGCTTTGAACACTCAATGACTTCTCTAGCCCACAGTTCCAAAGGCCTTCCACAGTCCTCCCCAAAATAACACGGTCAGGTTTATCACGCCAATACCCATAATTCTGGTGCCAAGTTCTGTATGTTGGCGTTACCATTGCTGTTGCTAACAGGGAGGAAAGGTTTACACTTTCGTATGGAAGTACTGTTCATCATCAAAGGAAGTTGGAACAGGAACTCAAGCATGGTTGGAACCTGGAAGCAGAAAAGGATGCAGAAGCCATGGGATTGCTGCTTACTAGCTTATTTAGCCTGCTTTGTTATAGAACCCAGGATCAGCAAGGGATGGCACCACCCACAGTGGGTTGGGCCCTCTCCCATCAATCAGTAATTGAACAAATGCCATACAGCCAGATCTTATGGAGGCATTTTCTGGTCCGTGCCTATATATCACAGCACTTGAGGGGTAGAGGCAGGATGATCAGGAATTCAAAGTCAGTCTTGCCTACAGAATGTTCAAGGCTAGCCCATCTCAAAAAATAAAAATAAAAATAGAAATAAATGTAGCCAGGCAGCTGAGGCAAGAGGTCTGTTGTAAGACTGAAGCTAGCCTAGGCTATAAAGTGAGTAGAGTCTAGCCTGGGCTGCTTTGCTATCCTTAACATGTCTCATTTCAACCTCCTCCCCCAAATGTAATTCTGTATCCTAGGGAGCAGGAAACCAGACGGTCAAGAATCAAGTAGTACAGAGGAGGGCAAGGAGGGTGGGTGGAAACTAGAGGACCCAGTCCAGCCTTCTGCTGTCACATAGAAAGGGGTCCGGCAGTTGCTAAAACTCAATGTTTGAAAAGAAACTAAAGATTCAGACTTTTTTTTTTTTTTGCCATGTCCTAATTTCCAAAACATAGCATACCAAGCAAAACACTCAGGACACCTCCCAGGTGCAGCCAGTTTATACCTCTGGGCCTATGCATGTGACCTGTGTAGTCGGATTGTCTTTGGCCCACCAGCTTCCAAATAATGACACGGGGACTTCTTATTAATTATGAAAGCTTGGCCTTAGCTTAGGCTTGTTCCTCACTAACTCTTATAACTTAAATGAATTCATTTATATCAATCTATGTTCTGTCAACGTAGAACCTCTCAGCACAGTATGTCTGATTCCCTCCGAGTCTGGCTGGTGAATTCCCTCTCTTCTTCCCAGAATTCTTGTCTCTTTCAAAAAGCCCACCTATCCTCTCCTACCTAGCTATTGGCCATTCAACTCTTTATTAAACCAATCATAAGGTGCCTTGGCAGAAACATGACCTTACAATGTACAAAAAGATTGTTCCACAACAGACCCGTTAAATCTGAGCAGGCATCAACATTTAGTCTCTGAGTTATTTTCTGGGAGGCATATCCTTAGATAAACACTTGGTGAGTCTGATTTTCTTTCATTTAATTTCTTAAAATTTTAAATATATTCTTGCTGAGTGTGTGTGAGCATGTTTGGGAGGGCATATGCGTGCGGCAGCCTACCCACGGAGGTCAGAGGCCAACTGTTATACCCTGGCAGTCTTCTTCTAGATAGCTACCTGACAGAAACAGGTCCAAACAGAGCCATCCATCAAGAGACATGTATGAGAGTGCCTCTCACGGCAGGATATGCCTGTAACCCCCATACTCAGGGGCAGAGAGGTAGCAAGCTCCCGGCCAACTTGAACTACATAGTAAGAACCTGTCTCAAAAAGAAAAAGTGAAGGAAAGTCAAAACCCAAATAGACCAGAATGACATGTTCTAGACTGTTTTGAGTAACCGAACTCATAGTTGCTGCAAATGAACCGACCCAAATGTCCATCATCAGGCCTAGACTCAATTTAAACACTGCAGTATGGTCACGGGAAAACTGCCACAATACAGCAATGAAGCGGAAAAGTCTTCAAGCACAGGCGCCCAGCAGCATAAACAAGCAGCAAAGGTGGAATATTAAGTCAAAGAAATGAACAGCAAGGGCAAACGGTGTAGGTTTGGATCTGTCGGTATGACAACCTACAAAAACCAGTATATGGGCTTTAAGTCAGGGTATTAGTAGCCTTTAGAGCAATGGTTCTCAACCTGTGGGGATCATAACCATTGGGGAAAAAACAGATATTTACATTATGGTTCAACAGTAGCAAAACTATAGTTATGTATTAGCAATGAAAATCATTTTATGGTTGGGGGTCACCACAATATGAGGAACTGAATTGAAGGGTTGCAGTCTTAGGTAAGCTGAGAACCACTGCTCTAGAGAGAGGCAAGGAGAGGACCTGAAAGGCTCCAGGGTGATGATACCACTCTGTTTCCCATTCTGGGTGCTGGCTACCGGGGAAGGTGAAACATTCCTTGAACTTACATTTTGTCTTTCACTTTTCTACGTGTTAATATTTTTAAAAAGTGAAGGTGCTCAATTCTGGGACCTACTGCAGAGCTACAGGTGATGTGGTTGGCAGTCAGATCCCCAGGCTTGCCACAGAGTTCATCGGGGGACATTGAATGACACACCCATTTCTGCCAAGTGGGTTCTGCAAGCTATCTAGGCTCACTCACTCAGTCATCATCTCTATCCTTGGGTTTTTTTTTTTTTTTTTGGATGTGTTCATATCTTTTAGAAGCCTAGAGTAGAATACGGCTAGGAGGCATTCTGAATCCCTTCAAACCCTGGCACTTGGGACAACAGAGGGAGACAGCTCAGATAACATGCCAGCTTATAAAATATGGTAAAATAAAATTAAATGTTTCTATGGTGACTAATATACCATACCCGCAGGGAGAGTCTATGCTTACCTCTATTGAAATCAACTGAATGCAGGCCTCCAGGGTTCGGAGGGGCAAAGAGGATCTGGGCTATTCATGGAGGGGAAGGGAAAGTCCTATGGCTGAGGCAGGGGCAGGGGCAGGGGCAGGGGCAGGGGCAGGGGCAGGGGCAGGGGCAGGGGCAGGGGCAGGGGCAGGGGCAGGGGCAGGGGCAGGGGCAGGGAAGGACCTCACTGGAAGTCTCAGAACCTTCTGTACCAAGTTTGGCTTATTTATTCAGCCTGCCCAGACTTATATTTTGTGGTCCTGCATTCAGGAATCTATAAATAAACTGAATATAAGAGCGAAGGCCATGAATTCTTTCTTAATAGTCTCCAGGAAGGACAGCATTGAATCTACATGCTTCATGCCTAGGGATCTTTAGTGCCTTACCCAAGCCTGGTCCATAAAAAATGCTCAGTAAATCTATTGATTCGTCCAACATCTAACATAACAGAACTCATTTATATTGCTCAACTTATTTTTCGCCCGCAAAAATCTAAAATTTAGGGGCTGGAGATGTGACTTAGTCAGTAGAGTGCTTGCCTAGGGAGTCAGAAGTCCTAGGTTCAATTCCTCATGTTGTAGAAATTTTGTCCTAGGGAGGTAGAACAGAAGGACCAATGTTCCAGCTCATTCTTGCCTACATGGTGAGTTTGAGGCTAGCTTGAGATACTAGAGATTCTGCTACCCAAAAGAAGAAAATAAAACCAAAACCTAAAGTTTGGAAAAGGAACTTTCTATGGAAAAAAAAACATTATCTGGGGTGACCCAGCAGGTTCTCGGGAGCCCCATGCATCAGTTACTCAGAGACACACCAGAACAGGGATAGCATGGTTGACAGGGGTAGCTTCAAGGTCACAGCTCTTGACTGCACTGTTTTCAAGGTCCGGACAAACTCGAAGCCTGTCTCCTGTCACAGAGAGGGGAGTAGACAAAGAGAAGAGCTCCTTCCAGGAATGGTGAGAATAAACACATTGGTGCCAAGCTCTTGAACATTTACACGAGACAGAACGTTCACGGGATGCTTCTGCCTAGCGAGACCTGGCCTGTTCGGGTGTTTGTCAAGCTGCAGTGCTTGGAGCCGACAAAGCAGAACAGCTCTGCAGACTGAAAATTTATGCTCCAGGACAATGGGAGTGCCATTCTGAATATACAACTCATGTGTGTTCTTGGCTCGCACCCCTGGGGACCTGGTTTCTTTTTCTCTGCCTTCTTGGGTTGAAGCATTGCTCAGGTATTTATGAAAAGGGCGCATACAATTTGGCAGAGGTCCAGCAGAGTTCAGTGCAATTTCAAAACCCGAAATATGCTGGCACTCTTGTTTTGTTAGTAAAGCGGTGAGCAGGATTTGGAGAGAACCACACAGAATCAGAAACCATAAAAGGAGACTCCATTGAAAGGATGAGGCTGAGTAAGGTTAATGAACCTGCCTGAGGTCCTGTGGATCCTTGACCATCAAAACTGAGTCAAATTCAAAATGCCTCATGTTACATTTCTATTATCATCACTACCACCATCATTATCATCACTGCTACTATCATCAATATCACTGCTATCATCATCACCACCACCATCACCATCACTGTCACCATCATCATTATCATTACCACCATCATCATTATCACTGCTATCATCACTACCACCACCATCATCACTACTACCACCATCATTACCACCATCACTATCCCCACCATCACCAACATCACTACCATCACCACCATCATCATTACCACCGTCACCACTACCATCACTATCACCACCATAATTACCACCACCACCACTATCAACATCCCCATGACCACCACCAACACTATTACCATCACCTCCCATGCTGTCTGAATCTCTTCTGTACCATAGCTGTTAACCTGTCATCAGGTGGTGAATATTTTCTCCAATCCTATGGTTGTCTTTCCATTCTGTCAGCCAGCCGAATCAGAAGCCTTTTCTCTGGTGCCAGTCTATTCACCCCTCTTCTCACCTGTAGCTGGTGTCTTTCTATTCTGAACAAGTTCTGCTCCTCTATGCACAGCAAGGTGATTATGGTCAGCTGTATTGTGTCATGCAGTTCAAACAGCCAGGAGAGGGAAGCTCGCATGTGTTTACACACCAAGAAATGACAAATGCTTGAGAAGATGTATCTCCTGACTTTATCATTACACAGTGCATGTGTATGCCAAAACATCACCCCGAACCATATGCAAATGCATAATTATTTCTGCTTAAACATTTAGAATATCATGCTGAGTAATGGATCATGACATGTACATACACACACACACACAACCATTACACTTTGTTCTCATTCATCTCCTTTCTCCACTTCCCTCCTTCATGCTCTCTCCAAACACACAATTATTATCTGTCAAATTAAAGCTTTGTTATTAAGCACATATTAGGAAAGCCAGATGTTTAGAGGCAAGGAGGTCGTCAGCAGACTTGGAGAAGGCTATTTCATCCATATGGCAATTGAGAACATCGTGCTATGATCCCGTGTGTGTGTTTGATACAAGAACTAACTTGAGATGGCGGCACGCAGAAGGCGAGGCCAGCCCTCTGGATTCACACATCACCATGTGAGGTGATCAATACCGGAACAAAGGAGGCACTTTTATCACAGAATTGGCTCCTGTGCCCTCAGTTTCACACTTACAGTGGCTCTGCAGGCATCATGGCACTGCTAATCTGTGCCATGCTACTTTGCCCATGCCACCTTGCCATGACTGAGGAACGGTGGAATTGGGTAAGAGTGGATAAAGGGAGTTTTATTAATTAATTTAGCTAGGTTAATTAATTTAGCTAACAGTAGCTCACAGAAATGCCTTTGAAGAATGTCCAGGTATTTGGGTAAGACTCTGATATTAAAACTGGTCAGCAAGTAGATGCCTGGTGTACTTAGATGTATCATTTACAAAGGTTGATGGTGAGGAACTGAATGATGCTTTGTGAGTACCAGAACTGTTGTTTGTGTTTCCATGGCAGCACCAAATCATAGCTGAGTCTGAGACTGAATACAAGAAAGAATGGGATCTGAGCACCAGCGTGCATCTTCCCTGTTTTCTGATTGGACACAATGTGAGCATCTGCCTCAAGCCTCTGTGCCATGCTCTCCCACCATAGTGTCCTGTAGTCTGGAACTGTGAGCCATTGGAGCTACACACAGTGCTATCCGAAAGCCACCCTGCTTAATGGAGCAGACAGCTGTGGGCTTGGCAGCCATTCCCATGTTGCTTGTGTGTTGCTCAAACAAATACTCTTACTGGAAGCCCAAGTGGGAACATGGATAGGGGCTTTTATCTCTTCTCACAACCAAAAATGTGTTTTGTAGGGCAAGTTGAGGAGAATCAGCTCATAGAGACCAGGTCTTGATTGTGTCCAGTCCTCGGTTTTGATGGCCTCAGGAAAATGATAGAGAATTAAGGTGACCAACTTTTTATTTAGAAAATCAACAATGAATTTCCTTTCTTTCAGGGCATTCCTCTCTCTCTCTCTCTCTCTCTCTCTCTCTCTCACTCTCTCTCTCTCTCTTCTCCTGCCTACCCTACCTTCCTCCTTAAAAAAGAAAAACCTGTATTTGTCCAGGGACACTGGTAAATGAGGACTTCAAATGGGAGTTTCCTGTATTTGCTCCTCAATTATGTGCCTTGGACTTTTGAAAGTGCATGATCAAATACAATATATTGGTCAAAATATAATTGACTGTCTTATCCCTAATTAAGAGTAATTGTCTGACCATTAAAGGTTTTTATTTTTTAAATATTTGTGTACGTATGCATGCGTGCATACTTGCATGCTTGCATGTAGTGTGTGTGTGTGTGTGTTTCTGTGTGTGAGTCCATCAGGCGTGTGTTACAGTATGTGTAATAGTCAGAGGATAACACTAGATGTTGGTCCTACCTTCCACCTTGCTTAAGACAGGGTCTCTTTGTATTCACCATTGCAAATGCCAGACTAGCTAGCCTGTGAGCTTCTGCTTCTGGGGATCCTCCTGTGTTACTTCCAGTCTTGTCTTGTGAGCAATGGGATTACAAGCATTTAATACAGCATCCATCTTCATGCGGATTCTATGGATTCAGACTCATGTACTCACACTTGCACAGAAAGCAGCTTTACCCACCGAGACATCTTCTCAGCCCATGCAAAGTTTGTTTTGTTTTGAGATGGAGGCAGGCTTCTTACTATGTACATCAGAACTCCCAATCCTGCCCAATCTCTCAAATGACTGGGATTGCAGATAGGCCAACATTTACACATCTGGCTTCCGATGTGAGCTTTAACAGTGACAGCTGACACATATCAAGCATGTGCTCAATGTTGTGGATGCCCTGGAAACTTTGAAAGACTGCAGGATGTCTGGGACAAAATTCACAGTCAGAGAAAGAAGTGGTTGAGTTCTGGACCCATAGAGAGTATGAATCTGCACCCTTTAATCTAGTTCTGGAAGGCATCGTCAAGTGGAGAGCCAACGTCCTTTAGTCTGACAAACCTATGTTTAAAATTTAAGACCATCTGGGCCTGGAGAGATGGCTCCATAGCTAAGAATGTTTAATACACTTCCAGAGGACTTGCGTTCCATTCCCAGTGCCCACATCAGACAGCTCACAACTTCCTGTAACACCAGCTGCAGGGGAACCGCCAGCACCTGCATACACACGCACAGACACACACATGCATTCAGGCTCCCCCCCCCCACAGAATCACCCCCCCACCNNATATACACACACACACACAGAATTCAAAAGAAAATCCATCTTATTTTTTTTCAATGTCTCATTAACATCAGGTGGTGTTGAGGATGCTCTTAGGAAGCATGGCGGTGTTGGCGGTGATGGAAGGGCACAGGGTGTGGCCGCACCAGCTTTCTAAATCTGCTCCTCAGATTAGGCTTCTTATCAAAGTTCTACAACTTGTAAACACGTTTAGCAAGAAAAAAAAAAAGAAGCAAAACCACCATGAACAATTGCTCTGGACGTGGAAACACTGGAGTGAGCCCTGCATGCAGATCTTCTTGCGTACAAACACACTGACTGATAAGCCGGCACAGTGCATCTTGGGAAGGGAGACCCTCCTTAAAGTTGTTAAAAGTTAATCGCACCCATTATTATTATTGGGTGTCTGTGAGTGCCAGTGTGTCCACACCGTGGCAGGGATGTGCAGAGAAGTAGATTTGGGAGTTGGGTCTCTTCCTCCACTGTGGGTTCCTAGGACTGCATTTAGGGGTCATCAGGTTGTCTCAACAGTCTCTTTTGTTCCCTGAGCCATCAGCTAGTGCAAGGAAATGCTTCTTAATTGCTTTCTAGAAAAAAAATTATATCATACCTTAGTTGCAAGGGTAAATATTCAGAGTTTTTAAATGGAAATCTAGTTTTCATTATTAAGGGGAAAACCCCAGAATAAAATTACTTATATTAGAGCTACAGAATAAAAAACATGTATAATAAAGGAGAATGTGTTAATCTTCTCCAAACCTAGTATGCATAACAACTTCAGAAATTAATTTTCTTTTGCTCAGATGCTTCATAATGAGTCAGCAGAACGAAGTTATAAATACTTTAGCGCCAAATAACTTTAAACTGAGAATAGATCCGCTCCTATACCCCAAGCCAGTTCAGCAAGGAGAGTCCAAGGCACCCCATGAGCTTCAGGAGAGGAACTTAGCCTGAATGGATGGGAGTAAAGGAAGCAAAATCTGACATGTGGACACTTAACGCTCCTCTCATGTGCTTGGTGCATTTTCTCTCAGAGCAATTTTTATAGAGATCTGGTTTAAAATATTTAATTTGAAAATGAAGCTAATTAGATTTTGGAGAATTTAAAAAAAATGGTCAATCCTAAGGTGAGTGTGTGTGCATGCGTGTTTGTGTGAGTGTGTGTCTCTGTGTGAATGTGTGAGAGTGAGCATATGTATGTGTTTATATGAGTGTAAGTGTGTCTCTGTGTGTACATGTATGTGAGTGTATATGAATGTGTGTGTGACTTTGTGAAAGTAGTGTGAGAGTGTAAGGGGGTATGTGTGTGTGTGTCCCACATTATCCACCAGGGACTGTTTCCTGGAATCTCTACTAACCAAAACCCGTTTATATTCAAGTCCCGTACATAGACTGCTGTGTTTATGTAGACCCAATGCACATTCTCCCATATAGTCAAGATCATTTGTAGATGGCTTACACTCCCTCATACATTGATAATTTTATATAAATAGCTGTTATATTGCATTGCTTCAGGACTGGTGACAAGGAAGGAAACACCTGTATGTGTTCAGTGCAGACATAATTTCCCCCAAATATTTTCTGTATGTAGTTAATTGAATGCATGGACACAGAATCTATGGGTATGAAGTAGGCACACATACATCTGACTGTGTACACATGGGTATATTTGCTGTGGTTATATTCATGTAACTGAAATTTAAATGAATTGGAAGACACCAAATCACTGATCCTAGGAGAAAGACAGAGGTAGGCTTTCAATTCTCAGGTCAGAACTATTGCTAACACATCTTCTTGTTTCTCTTTAAAGACTCCTTACTCTCTACATATGTTGATTCTTTACCAATGACTTCACAACCTGTGTCTGAACAAAACCTGTTTCAGGCCAAAGAACACAAGACAAGACAATGGCATTGTGGTTGGGCCATTTTCCGCAGCGAAATCACGGAAGAAAAGAGTAAAAATGAGAAAAATGTGAGCTGAATAGACCGTGAAAAATATACTTGTTTACAGTGTGAGAGCTGAGACAGGAAGGCCCAATCCTTTTACTTTGCTTGACCTGGGCTGAGAGGAACACATTGTGTGACTAGAGGCTTTCTCTCTCTGATGCAGCACTGATTGGGGAACAAGCATGCGTATACTCATGCACATGTTTTGTTTGACAGTGCAGAAAAAGCATGCTGTCCCTGTTTGCTGCGAATGAGTGAAGGGCTGCACCCCAAGTTCTGTGTGGAAGCTAGGAGTTGGAGCAGGTGGCCCTTGCAAGTGTGGGAGTGGCTTCCAGGCTGGGGAAAGGAGAGGCCCTAGGATGCTGGATGCTTGGAGACTTAGAGAGAGAAAATGTAACCCTCCATTGTTAGATGATTGAAAGTCCCCAGGGCACATCACTTAGTAGCAATGTAAACTTGGACAAAGTATGTACCACTCAGCTCCTCTGTTTTATCTAATGCAAAAAAAAAAACAAAAAAAAAAACCAAAAAACAATGATTTCTAGCCGGGCAGTGGTGGCACACTCCTTTACTCCCAGCACTCGGGAGGCAGAGGCGGGGGATCTCTGTTGACTTCAAGGCCAGCCTGGCCTACAGAACAAGTTCCAGGAGAGCCAGAGCTGTTATACAGAGGACCCTTTTTTTTAAAACAACAACAACAAAAAGATCTTAGAACAGATCTTTTTCAGTTGTTTGAAGATTAAGTTAGAGAATACATGCAATCATTTAAAACTCCAAGTCTTTCTTGGTACAATTAACATATTATATAACTACAATGGAATACATAAAACACTGAATGTGACTATGACATATTATTATCAAAAAAGTGAATTTTAAGTTCCTGGAGCCAGTGTAGGGGGGCAAAGGAGCAAGATAAACAGTTCTAGGAAATCAGGAAAAGTTCAGAAGGTGGGGGAACTGACCTCCCCCATCCCAACAAAATATAAGAAAAAGAAACTTGAGGGAGAGGCTTGGGAAGACTGTCCAGCCAGCAAAGCCATTGTCTCATGAGCCCAAGAACATGAGTTCCATCCCCAGAAACTATGTAACAATAGCCAGGCAGGTAGTACTTGCTCCTAATTCTAGTGCAGGAGAGACAGCGAAAAGGAGATCTCTGGAACTTGCTGGCCAGTGAGGCAAGTCCACTTGGTGAATTCCACGCCAGTTAGAGATCTTGTCTCACACCATGAGGAGGACAGCACTGGACGAGTGACAGGTGAGGCTGTCCTCTGGCCTCCTGTAACATGGGAAAGATTGACTCAAACTGGGACAGTGTGTCAATGATCAGCTCCCAGTACTCAACAGTGCTTAGGAAACTGAGGGAGTGGGCTGTGGATGGAGTCCTGACCTCAGGGTTGTTCTTTGGCACAAGGAAAGCCAGAGAATGGATTTTAAAGCTTTCAAAGAGATGTGGGCTGGTAAGGTTTGGGAGGCTGCCCTTTTGAGTACCCAGTTTTCAAATTTGTTCTCTGTGTGTATGTACATGCACACGTGTGTGTGTGTGTGTGTGTGTGTGTGTGTGTGTGAGTGTGTGTCCTCTATACTCTCAGCACTATTGTTCTTACGGGTGGGTCTAACAAAGTGATAGTAATCATTCCAGAATGCCCTTCAGGGTAGTCCTTTTTGGGGGGCAGGCCAGGAAGGGCAGGAAATTGATACTCAAACCCAGGCCTTGCACACTCTATACTACACATGTGCTATACCGCTGACCACTCAGGTTCTTATATCTTTCCTTCCCATCAGTCTCCATTTGAATGTGGAGCTCACTGAGCTACACAGCAGGAGCTTCCATTATCAACACTTTATAGGAACCTCTGAAACCTCACCCCAGTGACCAACACAGGACTTAAGGTTTTGTTTCTGTCCACCCAGTCACGAGTTCTTCATTCATTCATTCATTAAATGCTCATTGATTCTACCAGGATCTGCCCAGGTAATGGCTAAGGCTGCTTCTGCAGTCTGGCACACAGTAGGCTCTTACAGAGCCACTGAGCTCTGTGCTCTCCAGCGCACAGTAGGCCCTCACAGAGCAGCAGAGCTCTGCACTCTCCACCGGCCATTCATTCACTCCCTGGTATTTGTCCCTACAGATGGGTTCAGGCACATGCATACTAATATTGATACTGCATATGAATGGTGAATCCAGGAAGCCATAAGAGAGAACTCTTTCGTGGGTATGTCCCAAGAACCCATTCTTAGAATTACACACTTTAGAGCAATAAAAGTGCAGGTCCCCAAGCTGCTCCTTGACCTCAGTGCTGTCAGGGGTTCCCTGCTTTGTAAGGCAGAGACTTTAGCCTGGCAGCCTCCAGGCCACACCCACCTCTCAGGTTAAGTCAGGCTTCCCAGTGTAGTGTGGGGCCTCCCTTTTTCACAGATCGGCACTGTCCTGCTTATTTAAAAGCACTGCTTGAACTATTTTTCCTCCTCAGGCTTCTCTTTTGTCTCGCTGAAGCAAGGTTTCACTAAGGGCACTAAAGTTGGCTCAGCCTTCCTATTACTGGAATTATAGCATAACATACCAGACCCAGTTTCTCATTTTTTTCCTTTTCTTTTCTGTGCAAGTTTTAAGCTTGGGCTAGTCACCAATATTTAAAAGAAAGAACACGGTACGTGGGGATCTAGATCTTGGCTTCTCCTGGTCAACATGACTATCTGGCAATATGAGCTGTGACTCAGTACTCTTGATTGCTACCGTCTCTACCATTTTCTTGTATCCCTGGACCATCACATTAATTTACATATTTACCTGACCTTGGTATCCACACAGACAAAGTCAGGCTTGAAGAGACAAAGATTTCTTTCCCTCTTTCAAATTGAGACAGAATCCCAGTAGGGAACCCTCCCTGACTGGCTTTGAACTTGCTGTGCAGAGAAAGCTGAATGGCCTTGAATTCACAGAGGCCTTAGACTTTCTCCTGAATGCATACAGATGCATGCAAATACTATAGGCATATACTGCACACATACACAAATTATTATGACATATAATCATTGTACAAAATGCCGGGCATTATTAAGACATTTTCGTACACATGCATCATGCATTTCGCTAATTTTCACTCTGTGTTTGTGTTTCATGGCCCATTTCAGATATCATTTCCTCCAGAAGACTCTGCCTGACCACCGAGCTCACAAAGGGTCTCTGTATGCACCCCTAAGTGCTATGACCTGCAGAGCTGAAATGATCTTAGCTGCTCCCTAGGTAGGGGATCTCCCACCCCTCGAGATTTTCCCATTCACACTCCAGCATCTAGCACAGATGTAAGTAGTCAGCCAGATATGGAAAGCGTGGAATTTTAGCCAGGGGAACTGTATTTGGAGTCAAGTCCCTTTTGCCTGTTGCCTTCCCTTTTCCATGTGTCTATTCTGAGTTCCCCTGGCTGAAATTTAAAAAAAAAAACAAAACAAAAACCATACACACGAACAAACAAACAACAAATCTGTTAGTGTGGCTTTATTGAACACTTTGGGGATTTAAATAAAAGATAACATTCCAACCATCAAGTCAGCTGCTTTTTGGATTTGCATCAGGGGAGGAACCAGAAAAGGAGGGTAAGTCTTGCAAGCTGGGAGAGGCTGGGGAGAGAGGAGCTGCAGGAGCTGTAGGCAGTGAGGAAGTGGGACACTCTACTGAGACAAGGATGGCCGACAGGAGGAACAGGGAAAGACTGTAATTGCTCCCTTCAACTATTAATAATCTCCAATTGCTGGGAATAAAGCAATTACTTCACCACTAGTAAACACAGGTACTTAGTGAATAATTAAATGTGTTGCCTACAGCTGTGCTTAGCATGAAGCTGGGAAGGAGGTGTGTAATTTAGAGACTGCTCCAGCTCAGGCTGGCTCGAGGAAAGCAGCTGATCCAGCTGTGGATAGCATTGCCCTCTCAGAGGATGGGACATGATTTGAGGGATCAGGAAGAGCCGTGTTTGCCCTGATAGAATGAGTCACTCAGCTTAACCTGGTTTCCTGCTGGTGCCAACTGCTGGATGGCTCCAGGTCAGATCTGTGACTTGCTGCCTTAGGAATTTCTGCCATTTGTTTTTTGGAATATTCTCTATGTAAGTTCTTTAACTTTCTACTTCCTTCCTTCCTTCTGACTACCCACTTCCTTCCTTTGGTCTATCTACTTCCTTCCTTTGGTCTATCTACTTCCTTCCTTTGTTCTACCAACTTTCTTCCTTTGGTCTATCTACTTCTTTCCTTTGTTCTACCCACTTCCTTCCTTTGTTCTACCCACTTCCTTCCTTTGGTCTACCTACTTCCTTCATTTGTTCTACCTGTTAAGTGTCAAAGAAACCTGGGACAAGCCTTACTCAGTACCTGTAACTCTTCCCAGACTTTCTCACCACACCCTGGCCCTAAACCTCTCCCTCCTGGGGGCTGGGCTTCTTCTTCTCTTTCCCCAGTCTGATCTCCATATAATTCAGCCATTTTAGCTGCCCTGGGCCTCTCTTGGTCTCTGGGCCCAGGCTGCTTCTCTTGGTCAACAGCAACTTTCTTGCTCTCCTCCCCCTCTCTCTTCTTATGGTCTGGTTTAGTCTGCCTGCCATGTTCAATCTGGACTCTCCCCTCTGCCTGCTTTCTCCCTTAAATCTACAATATAAATCATTCCCATATTTTAGGAGTGGTCCTGTCCTCCTTGTATTTCATTTTTTTAAATTCACTACCTACTTCCTTCCTTTTTCCTACTTCCTTCCTTTTTTCTACTTCCTTCCTTTGGTCAACCTACTTGAAACAATTACTTCCCTCTGACCGCCTTGCCAAGGGATACTTTTGCACTGACAGATAAATTCATTTTTAGAGAATGTGTGTGTGCGTGTGTGACTCAGTGGCAGCACTTTTACTTTATGTGCAACAGACTCCGGGTTCAAAGAAGCCATCACTGTATAAACATATTTTCCAAAATTTGTAAATATATAGAAAGCACTTTGTAAGGCTCTGCCATCACCCCCACTTATGCTGTGTGTCTCTTCTGTGTGACCCAGCATCTTTGAGCTTGTAGATATTTCAAAATAGATCCAACCAAGATAAGAATGTTGGCTTTCCAGCTGTTTCCACATGTTTTCTTTCATAAATATGTGCCAAGGTAAACATTCCTGTAGCTGAATTCTTTAAAAAAATTATTTATTCTTATTTTATGTGTGTGGGTATTTTGCATGTCTTTGTACCACATTCATGCCTGGTGCCTAAGGAGGCCAGAAGAGGGCATTGGATGCTCTGGAACTGGGCTTAAAGAATATACGTTAGCTACAATGTGGGTGCTGGGAACTGAACCTGGATCCTCTGGAAGAACAATCAGTGCTCCTAACCACTGCCCCATCTCTCCAGTCCCATGTAACTGAATCTTTCTGCGTACACTGATTTTTTTCTTTTAGTGAAAATTAGAAGCCTTACTGGTAGGCTTTTAACATGTCACCCTTTTCAATGTGTCCTGCCCTTCAATCCTTTCCTGAATCAAGCTGAGATATTATATTCTTAAGGAGTGTCAGGGACTAGCTGAGATATTATTAAGGTGTGTCAGGGACTAGCTATCTCTTGCCAAGGCCCCTTTGCAGGAGTTGGCTAGGATGGAGGAAGTGACTGACACCCTCACACCTAGGCTTTGTCTGAGAATGGGCTGGGCATGCAATTCAGTGGCTCAGTGTGTTTCCTGAGGTCCCAAGCTTCCTATTTCCATCACTGAAATACAAACCAAGACACTAAGAGGAACAAGAAGTGGTTTTTACTTTCAAGGGGCTTAAGTTCTACCAGGCAAAACAGATGAACCCTAAAAGTTTGCACATGGGCTCAAATGCAAAGTTGAAGAAAAGTTTATAGTCATGTTGCCCAGTGGCATCTGAAGATGACAAAAGCAAGGGCAAAGGGCAGGGTGTACACTTAGCAAATGTTGGCAGTGCCCATTGCTATGCACCCAGTGTGGGCTTGCAGCGTAGGTTAGACAAGTCTGCCTTCCGGAAGTTCCATGTCTAACGAGGGTGGACAACTGTGTGTCAGATATGCCTATCTAGATCAGAATTTAAAATTAGTTTCTAGGCGCTGGGGATTAACCCCATAGGAGAATGCCTGCCTAATATGTGCAAAGCCCCTAGGTTTGACACCCAACACCACAAATCTAGTGAAGGCATACTTGACATTTTTGTAGATAAGTGAAACAAAAGTTTTAAGAATTACTTTTATTTATTTGTTGGTTTGTTTGTTTAGGTTGGCCTTAAACATGACATAAAGCAGAGGAGGATCTTGAAGTTCTGATCCTCCTGCCTCTGCCTCCCCAGTAGATTATGCAATCGTAGGGATGAAGCCTACAGCCTCCTGACTGGTTCACAAACTCCCTTATTATATACCAACTGATTACCTAGACCATAACATAGGTCAAGTCTTTAATACATGCAAATGCTTATCCTTTCTACAGTCTCTTCTCTCTCTCTCTCTCTCTCTCTCTCTCTCTCTCTCTCTCTCTCTCTCTCTCTAGCATGGCAAGTGCTCTATCCCTGTGCCACGCCTTCAGCCCCTCCCGCTTTTAAAAGTATGGTGCAATCCACTGACTTATTTTTATGACTCACTATTAGATACTTAACAGCAGACTAAACCTTAGAAGCTCCAAGGAAAGACTAGTTTAGAACTAACAAAGCAAAAATTTAATTCAAATCATACAGAAAAGTCTCTGGAGTACCAGGTCAGCAAAAGGTCCTGAAAAAGCCTTCTTTTACCATGCAAATGGAGGAGTAAAAGGCTCCATTGTCTTGGAAGGGGGAAGTAAAGGACATCTTTTTGTTCTTTTGAGGGGTTTGCTCAAAGCCTCTTTGCCCTTTGTTATGTAGATCTGAGCCCTGGAAAGAGTTGAGCCTGCTGCGAAAATTGCTCCCATCTGCCCCACCCACAAGCTTTGGAGTCTTTTATCAAGGTTCCACTAAGGGCAAGACAGTGCAACGGGAGGTTCCTAAATAAAGCCGTCTTAAGGATGCAGATCCTAGCGAATTCATTTATCTCACACAGGTAGTTGGTTTTGGCCCAGGGTGAAGATATCTGAACTCTCTAGGCACCTGCCATTCTGGCGCAGTGTGTTTGTGTGGCTGAAAATTAAAGTCTGAGAGTCAATGGGCGTGGGAGAGTAGAGTAGGGGAATGGAGCTGCAACAGTAAAGCCCAAACAATACTTGATGAAACTCATCTAGAGTCTTAAGGATAACCTAGAGTCTATCCTCTACTGCTCTATCCCCCAGCTGTGACACTGGACCAGTCTTCAACAGCGCTCCTTGTGGCAGTGAAGAGCAATGGCAGTACTGACTTAGGACTGTAACCGTGGAAAAGAAATGGACTCAATGTTCTCAGCAGGACACCAGTTTTTTGGCTAGTTGTGCACATGTGAAGAAGTCTCAAAAGAATAAATAGAACATCCTCCACTATGGCTGTGTGTGTGTGTGTGTGTGTGTGTGTGTGTGTATAAAGACACTATGTATATATATGGTCTTTCACGAACACACTTGCTTAAAGTTTGCACCAACCCCAGGGATACTATGATAATGTTCACAGGAGAAGGGCACAGAGAGTTTGCAAGAACAGGCCTGGCTTTAGACCCAGCACCAACTCAGGACCCATGCTCCGAGTCTAAGCTACTAGCATGGGGTTTATATATATTTGTGGACTGAACTTGAGCAGGAATACACATTTTATTATGTCCAAGTTCACATATGAAAGTGCTGAGAAACATTAACTGTGTTGTATACTCTGATTTTTAAAATATTCTCTTTTCTTCCATGCCCTCCTGCTTCATTTAAATTTATTTTTAGACACGCAGACTAGGAGTTCAAAGTCATCTTTGGCTACATTACAAGTTCAAAGCCAACCACATGAGACCTTGTCTTTGTTTGTTTATTTTTTGTTTTCAAGACAGGGTTTTTCTGTGTAGCCTTGGCTGTCTTAGAACTCTCTTTCTGTAGACCAGGCTGGCCTTGAACTCATACAGATTCACCTGCCACTGCCTCTCAAATACTGGTATTAAAGGCAGGCACTACTAACAACTGTATGTCTTAAAAAAGATTTTTAGTTATGGCTCACCAAATAGGCTTTATATCTCACTAATGATTGAGTCATAGCCTATAGTTTGAAAAACACTGTCTGGGTTTAGTGATGCATGCCTTTAAGACCAGGCAGAAACAGGTGGATCTCTGTGAGTTCAAGGCCAGCCTGGTGTACAAAGTGAATTCCAGGACAGCTACACAGCTATTGATGTTATATAGAGAAATCCTGTCTCAAAAGAGAAGAAGAAGAAGAAGAAGAAGAAGAAGAAGAGGAGGAGGAGGAGGAGGAGGAGGAGGAGGAGGAGGAGGAGGAGGAGGAGGAGGAGGAGGAGGAGGAAGAGGAAGAAGAGAGAGGAGAGAAACCCTGCAGGAGGGACAGAGGTGTACAGTGAGCACACCGCCTACTGGTCAAGCATGAGGATATGAGTTCAAGTCCTCAGCACTCCAAGTGTGGCAGTGCACAGCTGTAACCAGTGCTGGGTTGGAGGGATAGAGACAGGTGGCTCTCTAAAGATTGCTGGTGAGCCAGCTCGGAATTGGTGAGTTCTAGGCTTAGAGAAGAGGTCCTACCTCAAAAATAAGGTGTAGAGAGAAACAGAAGACCACCCATGAGGAACTCTGTATGTGCTCACACACACACACACACACGAACATGAGCAGACTCATACACCCACCCTCAAGAAACAACGCATGAAAACATATATACTGCTTTACAAAGAAAGACGCCGGTGAGCATGCGACAGCGAGACTTGAGACTAGCAATTGCCAATTCAATACATCATTTTTGGGAAACAAGTAAGTAATGCAATAGTCACTGCGGGGGAAAGTGAGCCCAAGGAATGGGATAGAGAGAAGAGAGCTGTGAGGGTTCCAAGCAAAGGGCACTGTTCCGAGCTTTGAGAATGAAACCGACTTTTCAGGGGGAAAAACCTGGGGAGGAATTTGGGCCCTGAGGACTTCAAGTCAGAAATACAATCTCACTGTTATCATCAGTAAAGGGTGTGTCAGTTCAGGGGTTGGAAAGATGGCTCAGTGGGTAGGAACACTAGTGTGTAGGCAAGCAGAGTTCAACCAAGCGACCATGGACAAAGCTGGGCATGAGCATCCATGCCTGCAACCCCAGCACTTGGGAGTAGCATGACTGTTAGGGCTTATTGGCTACTAGCCTAACTCCAGGTTTAGTAACCCTGTCTCAAGCTGACAGGGCAGATGGAGCAGGGCAATGAACACCTTCCTCCAGCCCCTCATTCCTGTGGGCATCTGCACACGTTTGTGCATATACCACACACACAGTGCAGTAATAGGGTACTAGTTTCTACTTGAGGAGGTGGCTGTGAGGCAATGAAACACAGGGTATACTTTTCCCGTAGTCACTGGTAGCTAGGAACATGACGAAAATCTGCTTAAAACTGTCAAATTTTCTAGTAGGCACATTGTAAAAACTAAAAATAGGTAGAACTATTTTTAAAAATAGTTCTTTGAGAATTTTATGCAGTGAGTTTTGACTATATTCATCCCTTCAACCAAAAGGTAGAATTAATCTTAATATATTTTACTGGCTCAACATAAGCAAAGTAATATTTCAGCATGCACTCCATAAGAAAATTATTGAGCTACTATATACATTCTGCACTGTGTCATTGAAATCCAGAGTATATTTTATTTCTGATTACATACCTTAATTTTGATTAGCCACCATGCAGCATTCAGTGGCCACACATAGCTAGTGACTGCAGGGGAGGGCGAACTGGGCCTAGACCATAAAAAGTCCTCTTTGCAGAGTAGTCCAATTGCTTGGGATGTGGCCCAGGTGGTAGAGGGCTTGCCTCGCATCCATGAGGTCCTGGGTTTCATCCCCAGCCCCACATACACCTTGAATGATGGTGCATGTCTATAATCTCAGCACTGGTGTTGGGATAATCTTTCTGTACACTGTGTAAAGATGTGTCTCTGTCCTTCCTCACCTGCCTAAGGCAACTTCTGTTTGGTTTGATAAAGATCTGAATGGCCAATAGCTAGGTAGGAGAGGATAGGTGGGACTTCCGGGCAGAGAGAGGAACTCTGGGAGAGAATCTGAGGCATGGGAGATGCACCAGCCTGGTGCAGAAGAAGCTGGACATAAGGTACCAGGAGAGGTAACAAGCCATGTGGCAGGAAGTAGATTAATATAAATATAAATAGATTTAAGTTTTAAGAGCTAGTTAGGAACAAGCCTAAGCTAAGGTCAAGCTTTGATAATTAACACAATGTGTCTGTCTCATAATTATGGAGCTGGCAGTCCAAAGAAAGACCTGTTATACAAAGGGAAGTTGGAGGCAGGGCAGACCAGAGTTCAAAGTTATCCTAGCTACGGAGTAAGTTTGAGGCCAGTCTGAGATCTATGAGATCTTGTCTGAGAAACAACAACCAAGTTTATGATTGTGATGCTTACCACTACCTTGTGAACAATGGACAATGGAATGAAGGACTTTTTTTTTTTTGAAGGAGTTGGGGGAATGTGTTGTGCAAAACAGAAGGACACCCTGATTTTGTGACTTTCAGAATGTCTTTTTGCTAGCATTTCCTGCAGCTAAAGTCACAAGCTAGTGAAGCCTCTAGTGTGGCCAATTGGGCCCCTCAATGGGATATAGACTGATATTTATTATGTGGCCATGTTTATGTTCTTGTTTCTGTCACGTGTTGATTTACTTAGAATATTTAAAGAAAAGCAGACATAACTTCACTGAGTTTGAACAAAAAATGATGCTGTTCGTCTCAGTGATTCCAGTGGGGTTATTTGTCTTCTGTTGGACTTGAAAGATGGTGGGACAGAGTAGATAGGAAGCCTTGGGAAGCTTATGTGAAAGGTGGGGCGATGTGTGGGGCTGAGGAAGCAGGCCTTGCTGGGTAGAGGGAGGAAGGTTGCCTTCTCAGGCTTATTCAGAGAGTGAATGGCAGCGCACGTGCCAGGGGAGAGCCCTGGGTTTGGGGGGGGGGCAGCCTGAGCACTTGTTCTCAGCCATTATTCTCAACTCTATTAGTAGGCTCCCATTTTGCAGAGGAGAAAAACTCAGCAAGCAGCACAGAGCAGGCAGGCAGCTTTCCCACCTCAACAAAGGCCAAGCCTGGCCTCTCCCCAAAGGTATCTGACCCAGTCTCTACTCCTCACTGATTTTCTCTGCTTCTGCAATGTTTTCTCCTGTCCTTCCTCCCCATACCCATGTTCTCCTTGCTATGGCACTCTCCTGGTTCAGACGGTGGCCACTAAATCTGCCTCTCAGAGTCTGTTAGACCTCTCATTTGTTTGTGAAGGAGAAACTATGTTCGCAGATGAGTTGGGCAGGTCTGAGCCGAAAGGTGATGATAGCTGGGGTTCGGTCCCTCTTAGTTCCGCTGTGGGCCAGTCACACCCTAATTTGGCAGAGGACAAATGCTCTCATATTCCATGGCATGTGGGATGTGTGGGTCCATCACACGCTATCCTCAGCCACTTTCCTTTCCTCTGTTTTCCTGAACATGCCACATCCTCCCTGGTCTCTGGCTGTCTTCTGTGTCTGGCTGAAAATATCACCTTCTCAGAGTCTCCTGCTGACTGCCCCAGGTAAATAGCTCTTTACCACTCCCATCCCTTCCCTTCTGGCCACTTATTATAGACTTGTTTGTTGGTTGACTCGCTCCAATATCTGGCTCCCTAGTAGCAGGGAAGTTGTACATGGGCAAACAGCATGTCTGTTTGGTTTGCTAATGAATTTCTCATGCTTAGCACAGTGCCCAGCCCGACTAAGCACTCAGGAAACAGTTCTTGCACCAATGAACCAGTCAGGTTGGAGACCCCTTCAGAACCACAGGACTCCGTGAATCCCAAGCTCCTGGGTCTATCACCTGTCCACAAGTTGGCCTCAAGGTGACCTCTAAGCCTCCCTCCAGCTCTGAAATTCCACAGCTCTCTGAACTGCTGAGCCCCACCCCATTCAGTTATTTTGCCGTCATCACCCAAGCCCAACTGGTTTCTTTAAAAAAAGAGGTGGGAGTGTTTTAGGGGACTCGTCACTCCTTTCTGAGCATTTGGGCACCTTTCCAGTGCTTATAATTGCATTAGAAACTAGCAAAGTTAGCAAGTTATTGATTCTAGAATATCCGGTCCCCGTTGGGGCCAGATCTGGCAGCTGGAGAGTCTTTCCCCCTCTTCTTCCTCCTTCTTTCTTTTTCTTTTTTCTTTTCTGGCACCATTACGAGTTTTCAGGCCAGTCCCTGAGTCAACAGTTCTATTGCTCTATAATACAGTTGTATTTTTAAATTTTGCTTTTGCCTTTAATTGCAGCCAGGCATGAAAGGAGAGAATGAGGGTGTCGTTCCAGATGAGTGCACATTCAAAATCATTCAAACTCCACTTGGAAGAGTGGAGGAAAATTAATAATGAGAACAAGCAGGCCTTTGGAAGCAAAGGCTCTCCTACCCATTCCTTTCTTTGTAAAATGGAATCCTTCTTACATAGTCAGCGGGAAACATACCAGAGCAAGGAAACAGGAGGTGTTCATACAGTGGATCCTCTTGGTCTACCCAGACCTAAGAAAGGCCAAACAGTATGATGTGTACGGCACGTTGGGATAATTCAGCATCCACCCACTGGCCCGACAAATTCGTATGGACCACTTTTTCTGAATCAGTTTTGGAGCAGAGCAGGAATCGGTATGAAAGAGTGACCAAGACAGAGAAACTCCTATCCTTCTACCAGGATGCTTTTCATGATGCTATTATTACTCATACTTTCTCCTGTTCCTAAGAACTTTGTGTGTATGTATGTATGAGTGTTGCATGTACATTTCTGTTTGTGTGTCTGTGCACATGTGAGTATGTGTGTGTTGGTGTATGTGCAATTGTTTATGCACATGTGTGTGGAGACTTAGATGCATATTACTTTCTTTGAGACATATTACTTTTTAAGATAGGGTCTCTTGTTAGTCTAAATCCATCTGCTCAGCCTTGTCAGTGCTTGGATTACAGATGTGTGTGAACATGGCTTGTTTTATTTTGATTTTTCCCGTGGTACTAGGCACCGCGATCCTGTACACCCTTTACCATTCCTGTGTACTTTAAATTACCTCTAGGTACCTTGATACACCAGAAAGTAACATTGATTCTGTGTAAGCCACTGTTAACCCTGCATCATTTAGGGAATAATAGCAAGAAAAAGTCTGTATATATGCATTACAGATACACCTTTTTCCTAGTGTCCATCTGTGATTGGTTGAAGCCAAAGATAAGAGCTGGCTGTGTATTTAAAAAGTAGGCACTGCTATATGAGTTGAGGAAATTGAGGCACATCAGGATGAAGAGGTTTCTGAGGATCACATGGTTGACCGGTGAGCCGCAGGCACAGCAAGGGCAGGCTGAGCTCCTAGGCTGTGGAGACCCGTGGAGCAAGTAGTTGAGGACACAGGCAATTCTTACATGACCTGAGAATTAAACAGACAACATACAGAAAGTTCAGGTGTGAGAAGCTGAGGAAGGACCTGGGAAAGATGCTCTGTCTGAACTAAGACCTGAAAGGTGGCAATGATGGCAGAGCATTTGGGAGGGCTTGGAATGCTCCGTATGGAGGAAAGTGGAAGAGGAGGAGTTGAGGGGGGAGAGGCAGGAGGATGGATCACCAAGGGTCTGGAGGCCAGGCTGGACCCCTTACCTCCTTGGTAAGAGAAAGTCCTATTACCACACTATGAGACTCAAACAGTGAATGGTTGTATTCCCTGGGCAGAACTGTGGAAGCACAGACCAGCTAGGCCCGAGGAGAGGTGTTGGTGGCCAACTTAAAGTCAGGGGCCAGGGTGAAGAAGAGTAGTGTTGGGGACATTCAGATGTAAAATTGTAGGACTAAGTGAAAACCCAGATCTTCGCTGTTCAAATCCAGGCAAGCGATATAAAAAGACTGCTTTGACACCCATGATAACCGGTAACTCTTGACCATGCTCTGAGCTTTGTAGATTGAGTGGAACAGGAGGAAACAAGGCGGTGCTCAACCCTGTGAGGCCAGTCACCTTCCTCAAAGACTTAAGGAAAACACACCTCTATTGACGCAGCAAGCAGCCCTGGGAAGTGCGGTCCTTTACCCAGTTCTGACATCCCTCACCGACCCCGCTGCTAATCCATCTCTGGGGTCCAGGGGCTTTTCTGTTAACTGCATTCGTGGATTAACTTGCCATGTTTCCCATCTACCGTGGCCATGGAGAAGTTCGGGGTGAGCTTATTATCTTGCTTTTAAAGATGTATTAATTCTATATGTATTTGTGCCTGAGTGTACGTATGTGCGTCATGTGGATGCTATGTCCACAGAGGTCCAAAGAGGGCGTCAGATCGCCAGAACTGTGGTTACAGGTGGCTGTGAGACATCTCCTGTGGGTGCTGGTATCAACCAAAATCTTCTGAAAAGCATGGGGCCATCTAGCCACCAGGGTAAGTTTTTGTATTTATAATAAATATTAGCCTAGGGCTTCCAATTATTTATTTTTTCCTCTGTAAATTTAATTTCAATCATTAAACAGATGTCTTTAAAAGCATACAGTGATTTGTGGCAGCTGCTTTAAGTAGAGTCTTCAAAACTAAACAGGGCTGGGGACATGACTCTTGTCAGTAAAGTGATAGTCCCTGAGTTCGGCCCTCGGAAACCATATACAAAAACCAGGTGTGTTCTTCTGGGCTCCCAGCATGGTTGTGGGGATGGCAAGGCTCAGAGACAGGACAAGCCCTGAGCCAGTTAGCTTAATTGAATTGTCAAGCTCCTGGTCAGGTTAGGGCAGTGACACCTGCCAAATGTCACCACACACATGAACATGCGTACATACACATAAATAAAATAAGCAACCACTGCCTGTCTGCATAGTGGCATTTCATTTGTAGTTTAATAAATAAAACTTGCCTGGAGATCAGAGACAAAACAACCCCACTGGTCAGCCTTACAGACCAGGCACTGGTAACACACACCTTTAATCCCAGTAGCAACACTAGTTGCCATAGAAACCAGGAGGGGCGAGCCTTTAATTCCAGTCCTAGAGAGGATTATAGAACGAGAGGAGACAGCTCTCAGTCTCATTCTGAAATTCCTGGAGGCAGGATCACAATTTTCAGACCGAGGTTGAGAAAAGAGCCAGTGTCTGGCTGCTTTGCTTTTTGGATCTTCAGGTTGAACCTAATTCCTATCCCTGAGTTTTTACTGATTGTGCTTCATCTCCGAAAGATTTCACCGACTCTGACTGCTGCTAACCTAGCTCCTGCTTCACCAGTTTCAGGCCTCAATCCCACCGACGGTGCTAGTTTTTGTGCTGAGAATGAGGCCCTTGAAGAACACACATCATGTTTAGGAGGGGACCGTTTTTCTGTGTAGTCTACTGACTGGAATGGCTGCCAGACAGCAGTGTTCAGGACTCTGGAGGGACAGAAAGCAAGACAGGGCAATTTGGGTGGTGACTTGGCAGTTAGAGACACGTTGGTGGTTGGAGCCGATTAGGCTCCTGCATAGGAGACAACAGAAGAGTAGTCAGATGGCACAAATGTTGGGAGGAGAGGATGTGGAAAGCCAGTGTCTGCTCAGAGGAAGGCCGGGTGGTGTTTCTGCCTCATCGTTAACACAGAGCAGGACCACACGCATTAGAAGGGCCCGTCCAGAAGGCCAGGCTTAGGTGTGACCTCAGGCTGGGTGTGGAGAGGGAATCTGGAGACAGAATCCTACTTTCTTGTACCCAAGTGCCTTTATGACATCTTTGTCAGGATAGGAGGGCAGTCATGCATGGTATCAAGTCCCTCCCACCCTAGGATGCCTCTGTTAAAAGGGGAATGTGGTTATCCTTCCTCTTAGCCTTGGTGTGACTTTCTGTAGTCTACCCTCAGTCAGCTGTGCTCCAAAAATATTAAATGGAACATTCCAAAAGCAAACATTTGATAAGCGTAAAGTAACTTGCATTACAGTTTGTTGTTATAATTGTTCTACTTTACTTTGTTTTCAATGTTTTGAGATAGGGTCTTACCATGTAGCTCAGGCTAGCCTGGAACTCATTGGCAATTCTCCTGCATCAGCCTCTCAAATGCTGGGGTGTCATTATTATATTAATATTTATTTTTATTAGATTAATTATATGTGTAATACATACAATTAATTACATTAATAACATAATTTATATATAATTAATATAATTGTATTAATAGCTTACACTATTTTGTTAGTAGTTGTTGTTAATCTCTTACTATATATGATTATGCATCAAACATTACCACATACATACAAAACATAGCATATGGCCACCTTTAATACCAGCACTCGGGAGGCAGGGGCAGGAGGATCTCTGTGAGTTTGAGACCAGCCTGGTCTACAAGAGCTAGTTCCAGGACAGGCTCCAAAGCTACAGAGAAACCCTGTCTCGAAAAACAAGCAAACAAACAAACATAGCATATACAGGGTCTGGTATATGGGTTCAAGCATTCACAGGTGGTCTTGAAATATATCACTTGTGGGTGTGGAGGACTACTGTAGCCCTGAAAGATGATGAACAAGAACAAAATACAGAAGCTTTTAGCTGGAAGGGACCTTTGAGGTGCCTGAGGACAGTGCTATGCTACAGGTGGCAAAACTAAAACACAAAGACCAAGTAGAGGCAAACCTTACTGTGGAATGCAGATCTTTGACTCCCAGATCACACAATCTAGAGACCAGTTTTCCTTCTGTTCCTCTAAAGTAATAGCTGAATGAAAGGGAATGAGGCCGAGGAGGATGAAGGCGTGGCATGGTGGCTCACTCCTTTAATCTCAGCTCCCAGGAGGCAGATAGAAGAGGATCTCTGTGAATCAGAGGCCAGCCTGGTCTACATATTGAGTTCCAGGACAGCCATGGTCATGCAGTGAGACCTTGTGTCAAAACAAAACAGAACAAGCAAAATCAAAGAGCCAAAAGTCTCTCTATGTACAAGAGAGGGTATGTGACCAAGCCTGACCAATCACAGCTTTCTATGCCCATAGTTATAAATAATTAGT
The DNA here is from genome assembly GCF_014885135.2 of Alexandromys fortis. Classification (NCBI taxonomy): domain Eukaryota; kingdom Metazoa; phylum Chordata; class Mammalia; order Rodentia; family Cricetidae; genus Alexandromys; species Alexandromys fortis. The sequence continues at coordinate 4,685,539 of NW_026067996.1, forward strand.
TCTACGCCCAGGAAGATCTGATAGGAGTCCCTCCCAAATAGGATGCACTGGAGTCTCTCTTTCTCTGTGAAGACAACTTTACCTGGAAGATCAAGGGGCTACCTTTCTTGCGGCAGGTAGAAAAGTGTGCAGCCTTAAGGGTGCCCCAAAAGGAACAGTGATCAAAATCAGAAGGAAAGACAAAAGGAAGGTAAGGAGGAGAGAAGACAAGAAGAGAGAAAGAGACTGAGCGAGAGAGATGGAGAGAGGGAACGCAGGAGTAAAGCATCTGGAATAAATAATTTGAGTAACTGGATCCAGCCATGCCTGAAGCCAGACGCACTTCAAGCCTTTGCAGTTTATGGGAAGCCAGTAAGTATCCTTATTTTAATTCTTTCTGTTTAAGGGGGGTTCAAATAGGAATTCTCTTATATACTTAAGCTATAAAGAGGCTGTTTCCAATCCCATCTTTAATCTGAATTATCCCATTTGATTTTCTTCTCTGAGAGATAGATTATTATGGCCACTGTTTTATGAATGTGGCAAGTGCGTCTCTGAGATGTTTAGCGATTGGCCTAGGCTCACTGGCTTTATGAAAGCAAGCTGTTGTTCCTTTGCGGGTGCTGGTGTTATTTTATTGTTTTGTTTGTCTTTGAGGTCATCTGTTACTTTGTTTTTTTGAGACAGAATCTTTTTACGTAGCCCAAGACAGACTCAAACGTATAATCCTCCTGCTTTAGTTTCTTTAGGGTTACAAGTGTGAGCCCCCACACTTGCCAGCTGTGCAACACGTTATCACCCCTGCCCCCCACCTATAACCCTCAACAGCAGGCCTGCCCTGGGAGTGCGATAGAAATGGATAATCCCAGACTTCGCTTCCAAGCTACTTAACCTGGCTCTACTTGCCAATAAGAACCCTGGGCATCTTGAATACAGGATACCTTCTGAGGAGTGCCGTGCCAAGAGCGGGGTAACTCCGTGGCACAGGGGGGCTTGGGGTATGCAGGTCAAGAGGCTTAAGGCTTGAGACAGCAGCCCTGTGCTTTCCTAGCCCTGCGAGGGGCTAGCCAACTCCTTTGCTGACTGTTCTCCTGACCTGATGTATTAACACATCATTAGTTGCTGAGATAATGCTAAGCACATAATCCACCGAGTAATTATCCTGGCCACATGAAGAGATGATCTGGATTGGAGCGAGCACACGAAGCTCCCTCAACAGAGAGAAGGCAGGCTTGCCTCCAGCTTTGTGTGCACAGACACTGTGCCAGCTGCCTAGGCTGCAGCCTCCTCGGTACCACAGCAAGCCTCAGTGGGGAAGCCCAAACGTGAGCGAGTCTCTGTTTGAGGTCAGCATGTGGTGCGGCCGGAAGCCTGTGGTCAGCGTGTGGCAACTCAAATAATACGCTTCACTAGTGTGAAAAAGCCACAATACAGCCCTGAGGAAATAGCCCACAGGAAAGAGCCTGCCTCACTTCTGCAGAGGAAGATGGCCCCTGGGCCGGACTCAAGGCCTCAGCGAATCTCCACGCAGTCCGTGCAGAAGTCTGTCAGGAGACAGTTGACTTGTGGCAAGGGAGAGCCTATAAGCACAGGCTTGAAAGGCCTGAATCTCTGTCTGGTGTGTTTCTCCATCCAGGGCATGGAATGAGGACTCACAGACATACCCTACTTCTGGGGCTTCTCTCCATTTCCCCAGAGAGCAAGCCAAGAGCTGAGCAACTCTAATGAAGACACCTAGGCCTGTGGGGCGTGCCTGGTTTGTTTCTGGGACCGGTTCCTTGGATCACTTGGTACATTCACGTCGGTTTTTCTTCCACGTTCCTGGACAAGGAGACATGGTCCAGCACCACAGGAAGAAAGTCAGGGAGAAACCGCTCCTCTGCCTTGTGAGCACATTTTGTCTCTGATGTCTTTTTCCAGAACGTGTTTCAGCTTCGCCCTTCTGATTCCTTCCCATCTGGTTTCTATCTGCCCCAAGCAGCTGTTTTTTCCATTGAAAAGAACACACTCACCTCTCTCTTCTTTACATGCCGTGTTTTTAGTTCTGAAGCACTTTTTCATATGGACGAAACACATTGGGGTGTTTTTAATTTCTTATTTTTTTTTCCCTTCAGGAAAAGGAGCCCCTCAAATTTTGATTCTGGAATGTACAGATCCTTTGAGCAGAAACAACGGCGGGGAGCGGGCTGTTTCCTGGCTGGGGTGCTCTCCTGTACTCACATCTGTGATACCATGCTGTAGCCACACAAAGGCCTGCAACTACTACGGCTGGCTGGCTCATGTTAGCACAAAACCTAGAGAGAGTGTGGTTAGCTGTGGACCGGAAGTATGTATAAAGACCACAGAAACTCCTCTCCCAGGGCAGAGGTGTGCTCCAGAACACCCGAATGACAAAACAGCTTCCCCCTCTCCCTCAATTGTGTAGATAGTTGGGGAAAATGAAAGCCTGGAATTTTCCCTGCTGATTGAAGTGTGGAGTTGTTACTCCTTGCCAGGGACATGAAAGAATTCATTCCCATTTTAAGTAATGTTTACATTATCCAGCTACACTACAGGGAAGGGGATGAGGAGGGAATGTGTGAAGGGAGTAAGGTTCCATATCGAAGAGAGTGGCCATTTACAATAGAGGTGCCGGGACCTTGAGACTCAGCCAACTCCACCATGTGACAGCTGGGTGGCCTTTTTGTGGCCTTAGTCTCTCCTTTCCCAGGATCTTCACACATGGGTTTTATGGGATTGTTCCTCTAGGTCTTTGCTGCCATGTCACTTCCTCAGAGGTCAACTGTATGTACTCCGTCTTTGGCCTTGTTTCCATAACGACTTTAGCTTGTCAGGGCTTTAGTTCCTTTTTTATTTAAATCATTGTGTGTGTGTGTGTGTGTTGTGCTAAAGTGCCATATGCCCGTGGAGACCTGAGAAAGGTGTTGAATCCTCTAGAACTGAAGTCACAGGTAGTAATTGAGCTGCCTGATGTCGGTTATGAGAACTGATCTTGGGTACTCTGGAAGAGCAAGTGTTCTTAATTGCTGCGCTCTCTTTCCAACCTGGTTCCTTGTTTCTAATCTCTATTAAACTATGCAAACCCTTGTCATGGTGGGGGCTGGTGTCTTCCTCCTTCCCTTTTCAGATGGAGGGTCGTCACATTTGGGTCGGTTCTAGGGGTGCAGAAAACTGGGTGGAAAGTAGAGAGCCTTGCCCGTCCCCATCCCTCCAGTTAACCTACTGAAGCCTGAGCAAACTGAGTCTGAGAATTCAAGATCCCAGATGCTCCAAAGTCTGCAACTTTCTGAGCTCTGACAGGATACAACAGGTGGAAAATTCCACATCTGACCTCCTGTGGTGGGTTACAGTCAAAACACAGGTGTGCTAAAAATGACCCTCAGGCTATTCGTAAAAGGTGTATGAAACAGAAATGAGGTTCATGTTTAGACTTGATGTCTATCCTCAGGACATCTCATTATGTATATGCAAATATTCCAAAGACTGAAAAAACCATGAAGTGTGAAATGCTCCTGGTTTTGTGTATTTTGAGCAGGGGAAGCTCACTCTATTAAATCTTCTGGGGCTAGAGATACGCCTAGCAGTTAAGGGTTCATATTGCTCTTCCTGGGTTTGGTTCCCAGCATCTCTGCTGGGTGGCGCATAACCACTGACAACTCTAGCTCTAGTGGCAATCACTGCCTCTGGCCTCGAGGACACCTACACTCGTGTGCACATATCCTACCCTCACACAATGAAAAATTCTTTAAACATAAAAGCAAGACCAAAAAGATCTTGCGTTAATGTGGGACATTTGTTGCAGCGGATGAGCACAGGTTGATAACCATCTCGACCAAGTTCCAGTTCATATTAGGGCTCAGCCTTGGTGGCCATTCTGCTGTACTGACAAACGCCTAGTGAGGCCCCATCCTTACAGCTTTATAAAGAGTCATTTCACTATGCCAGAGTCCCTTTGTGGTCCACCTACTCACATTATCTTCCCTGACCCAGACACTTGACAACCACTTACGTGTTTCCTGTCTTTATAGGTTCCCCTTTATCAGAATGTCACCCAGTTCTGATCACACAGATACTGCCTTTCAGATCAGCTTTGTATCACTTTGCAACTCTTTCGTTTTTTTTTTTAATTGTATTTGCTGTACATGTGTCTGTTTATATGGGTCTTCATGTGCTATGGAGTGTATATGGGGGTGTGCCGTGGAGTACATACGGAGGCCAGAGGTCAACTTGCAAGAGTCAGTCCTCTTTCTCTACCACTGGTTCCAGTGTTTTAGCTCGGGTTATCATTGGGCTTGAGCAGTGAGTGTTAACCTACTGAGCCATCTTGTTAGCCTGTCCTCCCTTTCTTGAAAGACGGTCTTGCTGGAAAAACTACAATTTCCCCACTAGCTTCTGTAACTTTGACAGCTACTCCCTAGCATGGGGCCTTTGGGGAATCTTAGTGACCCACCCCTAATGTGTCTCTGGTCTTTGCTTTCAGTGCAAAATATCTGCAACTATTTGCATTGTGATGTATCTCCCAAAACTGACTCTGGGACTGCGCATTATAAATGTGTTTTTCCCCCCTATGGCATGCTTAGCTCTCTCAGTTTTCTTGAAGAAAATCTTCACATTGACTTTCTAGTTCTACTTCCTCTTTTGGTGGAGTAGAAAAATGCTGATGTCTTTTCCGGGGGAAACTTGATGAAATAAGCATGATCATAAAAGCAGGACTGACCCAGGTAAAGTCTCCTTCCTCCTCCTTCCTTTTGCCTTTTTTTTTTTTTCTTTTTTGCAGAGCTAGGTACAGAACCGAAGTGTCAAGTATGCTAGGCAAGCACTCTCTCTCTCTGGTCATATTCCTAGTTCTTCCTACTCTTATACGCTATTGTCTGGTGAAAGGCTTCTTATAAAAATTTTTTGGGGGGCTGGAGAGATGGCTCAGAGGTTAAGGACACTGACTGTTCTTCCAGAGGTCCTGAGTTCAATTTCCAGCAACCACATGGTGGCTCACAAACATCTACAATGAGACCTGGTGCCCTCTTCTGGCCTGCAGGCATACATGGAGGCAGAATACTGTATTGTATATGTAATAAATAAAATCTTTAAAAAAATTTTTTTTTGAGGTGGAGAGCAATAGCGTAGGCCGTTCAGCATCCTCTGTGGAAGCATAAGTGCATACGCTTGCATAAACACAATCAAAAACAAACAAACAGAAATCTTTTGTGGGGCTGGAGAACTGGAGAACACCTCTTATAGAGGACCCAACCTCAGTTCCCAGCGTTCATGTCGGGTGGTTCACAACTACCTGTAGCTACAGCTCTGCGGGTGGGGGTGCAGGGTTCAGTGCTCCGGCCTCAGCAGAAACGTGCCCTCATGTGCACATCACACACACATGCACAAATTTACAGATAAATCTTAAAAGATAAAAATATCCGTGCATATATCCGTTCACGGGTGTATGCAGATGCAGTTGCACGTGCGTGTGTGTGTGGAGGTCAGAGGGCAGCCTCGGCTGCCATTCTTCAGCTTGAGACAGGCTTTCTTTCTTCTTGCTGGGAACTCTTCTGTTTGTGTAGGTTGGCACCAAGTCCCAGGTCATCAAGCCCCAGGAATCAGCATGTTTCAGCTTCCCAGAGCTGGATTCGAAGGATACTGTCACGCCTGACTTCTTCTATCGATTCTGGGGACTGAACCAATGTTGCACAAACACTTTATGGGCTGAGCCATCTGTTCAGCCCTTTGGAAGCAACTTGTGAAATGTCAAAGGTGAAAGGGATTTCACAAGCGCTCTCAGATTATTTAAAAGTTTTCAGCAAACAGGATGCTTCCTTGGCCCTCTGAGGCCACGAGAGAAGTTGTGTCTTTAGCTGTATCTTGTTCTGTCTATTCCAGCCACCCACGTGTCTAGAGACCTGACATGACCAGGTGGCTGGCCACAGGCCTGTGCTGGCCTTCAGAGGTCAGTCGTTTTAGGATCATTCTTTTGCCAAAATAAAATGAAGCTTTTTAAAGATTTTTATAGCGGCTCCTGTAGATTTGGGCACAAAAAAAAGGAGGGGGTACCTTTGTCATTTTCATTGGGAAAGGAAAATTCCATCCTTTTGCTTCTGGAAGAAGAAAGGACTGTAACCAAATTAGCAAGTGTGAGAAACTTCTCAAGGGATCATCTCACCGTCTCAGAGGCCATTGGTTCTGATAACCTAAGGCTTCAGGAGATCTACAACTTTAGACAGAAATAAAGTCCCCTTTTGGGACCTGACCTATTCAAAGGGCAAATGAAGCTGAAAGGTGAAGGTTGGCCGTGAGTTGGGGCAGGGGTTGACAAATGTCTTCTAGGTAGGGATGCTGAGGGCCCTCCACGCTCATTGAAAACACAGATGGCACCCCCCACCAAGGTTCTGACCCACAGCCCAGAGCCTTCACTTATGCCGCTCCTAGGAGCTGACCGGGTGGATGTTGCTTAAGCTAATATTTACAGAGCACTGTTCTTATGGCGTTTCTCTCCCCCTTCCTTTCCTCTCTTCTCCTCTTCCTCCTTCCCTCTCTTCCCGCCACCCCGCCCTTTCTCTGTATCTCTCTTTCTAATTTGTCTTTTGTTTGTGACAGGGTCTCATGTATCCGAGCTAGCCTACAGACTCACTATGTAGCTGAGGATGACCTTGAATGTCTGACTGTCCTGCTTTCAGCTCCCCTGTTTCAGGATCACAGATGTCTCCCCCCCCCCCCATGCCTGGTTTATGTGGTGCTGGGGATTAAACTCAGAGCTTTTGCGCTAGTCCCAGTATCCTTACAACTTAGGGGAGGAAGCTGTATGGGAGTTATCAGTCCACTGTGACAGGGTCATTCACATTTAAGGAGTCAGTACGGAGCTGGGGTCCAAACCGGCACCAGAGACTAGTGTTCTCTATCGCTTGGCTGTGCAGACTTCCATATGTTTTCAATGTGTGCATAATACTTTCTTCCCCCCCCCTTTGCCTCAATGAAAATTTCTAACTAGTTCAGCCAAACTTCCTAGTGATCAGTTTATTCTATCATGATGTCAGATAGAGTCGAGGGTGACTTATTCCTCTAAGTTCAACATGCAGGAAGCTGAGGTATGTTTGAGGTGTTTCAAAACAAAAACAAAACCCCAAAGTAGACAAAAGCAGATAGCTCAGTTGGCAGAGTTTGCCTAGAATGCAGGCACCCTGGGTTGACTCTCCATCATCAAACAGACTGAATATGGTGGTACTCGCCTGTAAGCCCAGCGCTTGGAAAAGATAGAACAGGACGTCATCCTCAGATACACAGTGAATGTGAGGTCATAGAGGAGACTGTCTTTTAGGAAGCAAAAAACGGGTGAGCCGTAAGGAACACCCTCGCAGTGGTGACTAGCATTTCAAAGATGGAGGAGTAATAAAAATTGGTAAGGATGCAGAGAACTTGGAAGCCTGGCGTGCTGCTGGGTGGGACTCTAAACGGAACATCTGCCGGGAATCAGGTTTTTGCCCAAGCAGTCAAACATCAACCAGCCACACTGCAGTCCCGCCCCCGGTGTCCATCCAAGAGAACCCAAAGCAGAGACTTCTGCAGATCTCTGTGCCCTCATCGTCATGGCAGCATAACTTCAGGAAGTCAAAAGGTAGAAATGACCCTTCTACCCCACCCACTGCTGAAGAGAGAGACCAAAGCAGCATAGTGTACCATCTGCTGTTTAATCACACACATGGGAAGGTACTGTGACATAAACCGCAAGATGGATGGACTTTGAAAGGAAATGCAAGTGCCGTAAGCTAGACACAAAAGGACTCACGCCAGATAATTCTACTTAAGTGTCTAGGATAGGCAAAGCCACGGAGTTAGAAAGTTAGTCTGAGGCTGCCATGGAGAGGAAGGAGGGGGAAGCTGTGCTGAAGGGCCCTTGTCCTGTGGGGGGCAGGGAATGCTCTAGAATAGGATGGTGGGAATGACTGCTTGATTTTCTATGTTCAAGGCCGCTGAAAACGACATTTTGTGTAAATGGCAAATTGCGTGTCTGTATATTTCACCACAAACTGCAGAAAAAAAAAAAGAAATGGAAAAGGGAGACCACCAGCCAAACAGAATGAGACAGGATTGCAGCACGACTCTGGATGTAATTCAGACTCTTATCTCAGCTCTTGGCTTTTTATCCAGATAATTGTCTTCATTATTATGCATTTCAATGTGCACACAGACACAGCTGGGATAACTTTAGAGAGAAATTACTTAGATCCACCGCGTGTTTATCCTCCCATACAGGAGAAAAGTGTTATTAATGTTAAAAAAAAACCTTTTTAAAATATCATACAGTCTTATACTCACAAGTAAGTTCTGAACAACACATGAAGATGGAGAAAGTTCCTCTGATTCTTTGGGGTGTGCCTGTTGGGGATGTGCAGCTCAATTACTACAGTGTGCTATGACCACAGAGGGACTTGTGATGGCCCATTCATAAATAGGAGCATAAGGCGGGGGTGTGGCTCAGTCGGTAGCGTGCTTGCCTAGCATGCATGCAGCCCGGGTTCCATTTGAGCACAGCATAAACTGAGCATGAGGGTGAATACTTGTAATAACCAGAGTGTGGGAGGTGGAGGTTTAAGGAGGGTTAGTGCTCCAGGTCATTCTTGAGTACACAGCGAGTCTGAAGCCTGGGCTGCAGGAGACCTTGTCTTAACCAAACCAAACCAAGCCAAAACCCAAATCAAACCCAAATAAATAGAAAACATCACAGGCATTTGTGACTGGAAACAGAACATATAATCTTCACCTCTAACACGGCAGGCTTTTGCCAGCTCAACCGACAGAGCAACTTGTAGGCTCTATCCAGCTAAGGGCTTCGACCCCAGTGAAGACAACGGGGCGTGAACAGCTGGCTGTTTGTTATTCAGTTTTGCCGAGGATAAGTAGAGTTCACCAGTGCTTGGTTCACGTGGATAACCAAAGGATTATGGGCCAGCCCACAGAAGGCACAGTGCATGGAGGACAGAATTCCTCATGAACCTCAGTGGCCAGCAGACAGACGCGGTGACTCAGCATGAGGTGTGGCCTGGGGTGGATAGTTTCTCCCACGCGGACAAACTCCATGTCTCTATCCTCCTAGGTAGGGCACTTGTAGAGTCTTTTACAGCGGCCTGACTGAATGGGGATGGCTAATCTTTGAAGCTCTATGACTTTTTTTTTTTTAAATGCCAGCCTTATGACATTTTTAATGCCAGCCTTAACATCTGGAATGGCAAAGCTCTCTCAGTCAACATCAGTGAGAACAGCTAACCAGAATGTTTAGGAAACCCTTCTGCCTAAAAGTAAAATCCAGATAGGTGGGCGTAGGGCATGAATTACTTTATTTGACTGACTTGAATGGACAGCCTCCAAGCTGTTATTGTGCTATATGGAAGTACCTTCTGCTTCTCTATGCACACACAGAAAGGATGATGACAGGATAACGTTCACTTCTCAGCCTTTTCCAGCTAGTCAGCCTCTTTACAGTTACTACCAGAACCTGGACTGCTCACAACTGTCTCCTGGGTTCTACAGTAGCCTCTGGTCAGTCTCCCCGAGTCTACATTGGCTCCCCTCAATCAGTCTCCAGTCCCAGATTTGAGTGATCTCTTCTGAGTAAAGATCAGGGGGGCTGGGGAGATGGCTCGGGTGGCAAATGCTTGCTGCATAAGCGTGAGGATCTACGTTTAGATCCCAGACACTAAAAATCTGGTCATTGTCGTCAATTGTGCCTAGAACTCTTGCTGCTGAGGAGGTAGAGTCAAGGCGACCTCTGCGATTTCCTGGCCAGCCAGTCTTGCTGAATTGGTGAACTCCAGGCTCAGTGAAGGACCATAAATAAATAAATAACATGGAGGAAGATCCCTGACATCAATATCTGCCCTACACACAGAACACACGCATGCATATATACACATATATCATATATACAAGATAAGTAAACAAAAAATTATGGATCTCATGATGCTACTTCATTACTTGATGCCCACAAGTCATCCCTTCCCTTCTCTGCCCTCACAAAGTCCTAAGCTGGAAAAGCTCTGCTATTCTTGGCCCCTTCCTAGCTCTCCACTATGTGTTCATCTCTCAGTGTTGGGTGTAGCACCCCCATCCTGCGGGTCTCTGTTAGCCTCTCAGGAATGCCCTTCATTAGTTTCAACTGACTCCCTCCCCTTCAGTGTCTAGTTCAGTGGTTCTCAACTTTCCTAACACTGTGATCCTTTAATAACACAGTTTCTCGTGTTGTGATCCCCCAACCATACAATTATTGTCATTGATACATAACTGTAATTTTGCTACTGTTAGGAACCATAATGTAAGTATCTGCTATACAACTTCCAAATGGGTCGAGACCCACAGGTTGAGAACCACTGCCCTAGTTGTTGGAATACTATTCCTGAAGCAGTGAACTCGAATTAGGATTCTGCGTTCTCTCTTTTTCTCTTTGATCCCTACTGGCAACTGTATTTTTAGCTGAGGATATGTTTGAAGTTAGCTTTTACTGTATTCCATACAAAAGGGGCCACAAGTATTTTATGTATAAATGCACCTCCTAAGTCTAATACACACCTTCTACAGGGCAAATGTTCAGTTCATACATCTTGAATGAGACACATTTAATCTCAATATATATTTAGTTAGAAAGATGCAGGTGGAAGTAACTCATAAAAATCCACACACATGCCGGGCGATGGTGGCACACGCCTTTAATCCCAGCACTCGGGAGGCAGAGGCAGGCGGATCTCTGTGAGTTCGAGACCAGCCTGGTCTACAGAGCTAGTTCCAGGACAGGCTCCAAAGCCACAGAGAAACCCTGTCTTGAAAAACCAAAAAAAAAAAAAATCCACACACGTACTTTAGGACCCTGAGTAGTTCACTAGTGTCCAGATACCTTGTGAGAGTCCAGGGTAGAAATGGGGGGAAATAGTCTAATCATTTAACCTTATATTTAACAAAAGATTTCCAAACTATGGGAACTCTGCCAGCCCTGTAAATGGATTTGCAAAATTTGTACAGTCAAAAATGCACACCAAGCAACTCCGCTGTTTCCCCCTTTCTGCTGTTGTTGTTCCTCAGCTTGTCATGACCGAGACTCCGTCTGGCGTTTGGAGATGGGCGGGGAGGAAATGAATGAGCAACAATTGATGTGGAATCCTTTGGCATTCCCAGCTGATCCACATTTTCAGGAGAGTTGATGGAGTGTGTGTGTGTGTGTGTGTGTGTGGTGTAGGTCAGAGGTTGACATCGGTGTCTCGGCCTAAACTCGCAACTTGCACACTCTGGCTAGACTGCTGATTCACCTTCCCTGAACATCCTTCCATCTCATGGGTGCTGGAATTGAGAGACGGGGGGGAGGGGGGGCGGCGGGGGGGGGGGCGCTGCCATGCCTTCCCAGCCTTTTCCTGGTTTCTGGGGATCCAAACTTTCTTTCAGGACGCGTACTTTATCCACTGAGCCATGTCCCCTGCTCAGCTCTATGTTTCCTGTCGAACCATTGCCTCATGCTTTTAGATGCACCTTTGTGGGCCAGTGTGACCTGTTTTTTATTCTTACAGCTCTTGGGGAAGGGAGGTGTCAGACTCTCCTCAGGGAAGAGGTAAAGATTAAAGCAGATGATCCGTGGCGAGAGTTTTGCAAAGCAGTTGTCATTTGGGGAGTGCTCCATCACACTGTCCGTGAGGATTATTAGCGAGCTTGGTGCTGGCAGGGCCTCTTTCCAAACTCCATTCTTGGGACCCGTGCGATTATCTCAGAACTTTTGTGGTCAGAAAGGTTTTAATAAATAAAACCTGGATTCTCCTTCCTGCCACTCAACAGGCTGGGGTACCAGTTGATATTTCCTCTTTCTCAAAGTATGAATTTAGAAAGCACTAAATATCTATTTTGTAGTGACTGTCAGAGAGGGGGTGGGAGAGCATGAAGCTTTCCTATGTTCTGCGCAGTGGGAGGGTCCTAGCAAATTAGCTGGAGTTAAGCCTCGGTTTTGCCCCCCTTTCCTCTCGGGCCCTCCTTATTTGGTAATTGCATCAATTCTACACTTGGGTTTGCACGTATGGCTGGCCTCTAAGCTGCGCAGAAAGGGGTGCCCTTTAATGATTTCCTCTGAATGGCTTTCCATCTGGGGAGGAAGAGGGCCCCTCTTGTTCAGAAACAAAGGAGCCATCCACCCTCCCAGACCTTTCTTCTCTATTAAGTATCTCTTGAATTTCAAAAGACGACTTGGAGTTTCTCAGTCCCGGTCTTAGGGGCAGGCAGTTCATTTTCTCCGTCCCTTTAAGGCTAGAAAACACTACTGGCAGTGAAATCATTGTTCTTATTTTTCTTGGGTTCAAAAACAAGCCCCGCTTCCAACCTGTTAAGGCTCCACCATTTTACGGTTAACCAAGCAGTTTCTGGGGACCAGCTCAAGGGCGGGCGTCCGCTCTCAAAGGCTCTGAGTAGCTAGCAGCAGCTGGGTTTTGCTAGTCACTCCTCCCGTTCGAAATCCAGTTTTCAATTCTGTCACTTGGTTTCCCCACTGTTCCTCTTCCTGGGGGCTGCCCAGTTGTTTCTGAGGGGCCTTGAAGTGGTTTCCCAGCTATTTAAGCGCCCTGAATGACAATGTGTGCTCAGAGCCGGGCTGAAGAATGGAATCCCCTGTTTATACCCACAAGCCTTCTCTCCCTCTCCTTCTTTTAAACATATGCGGAGTCACCGAAGAAACTGGAAGGAGATTAAAAGAAACGCTGGCTTTTAAGGCGAGTCTGAGAAACGTAAAGCTGGGAGCTGCCTTCCCGCTCTCCCCTCCTTCCCTCGCCGCCGTGTTGTGGCATTCATTTGCTGTGAGCCATCGCCGATTCATCATGCTCGTCCATCAGAGTCTTCAAAGCAAACCCCACAGCTGCTTTCGCCATTTATCAGTGGGAAATAAAAAGAGAAAGGGGGGAAAGTAAGGAGAACATATCACCACCTTCCAGGGCCTGGGATAATGGGTGTGAAAAAAGGGTGGGTGGGGGGGGGAGCTTATCTAATGAAACCCAGAGAGTCTCAGGACCTGAGTTCCCGAACAAAGGCTGGGGACCTAGCAAAGCCAGCAGCCTGTCTGCAGCAAGGTCCAGGGGACAAAGTCTGCCAGAAACAAAAGGTTTAGTGGGAAACCCGAGGAATGCTCACAAAATGATCCCCACCTCCGAGGTGGTTTAACCTCCAGATATTTGTAGGAATTTGTTCTCTGTGACCGCCCGCCCAGCTTTCAGCTGTGCAAAAGAACACAGGCATTGGAATGGCAAGCAAATGCGTGACCTTAATGCCCTCCCTTCCTAGCAGGCTGGGGAATGAATGGTCTGGTAATTCCCAGTTTTCATTTCCGTAGGGTGCCTGGAGAGTCACCTGTTACTTTAAGCAAAGCTGATACATCACAATTCCAGTATTGCCTTCGGATTTGGGAATCCAAAGCCAGGGGCCACCATCACCCTGGTAGTAGCTGAACCGCAGTCCAGACTGTTGCCACCATCCACACAGAAGGTTGTACTTTGTGGGGAAGGAACAAACGGCCCAGATATTCGTCATGACCGACAGAACCCACAGCTGTTAAACTGGAAGGGCGGTTAGGCAGATTGCAGGTGTGGAGACTATGAGTTCTCAAAATTCAAAGGGGGCAACGATGGATACAGGCAAGGACGTGCACAAATCTAAAAAGCAAGAGTAACCCTGTGGGGTTTCACTCAGGAAATCTGAGATCAGGGAAGGTTGCTTTACGGCAGGAAGAGGACAGATGCTGCCTCTCAGAGTGTAGTGGTGGGGACTGACCCTTCAAGGCCTGAGCAGTTGCTGAGGGTGATGTTTGTAGTCCATATCTTGACAGAGTCTGTGTTTGCCCAAATGTATTTTCTGTTAAGACTCAGTCAAGTTTTGTTTTATTATTTGCATTTTTGAGATGAGGCCTGTGTAACCCAGGCTGTCCTCAAATCCAGGGCTCCCTTCAAGGTAGCAAGCGCTCTACCAAGTGAGCTGAATCCCAACTCTTAAGCTTAGTGAATTTTGTATTTAAGATTGGCGCATTTGCCAGCACTCAGAAAACAGTTGTTTGTACAGTGTTTATTCTGTCTGCATTTCACAGAAAGAGTGAAAGGGAGGCAAAAAGACATCAAATTCTAACCAGTGGTGTGTACGTTGAAAATAGTGATGTTTTCAATTTACTTCGATGTTTGTGTGTTTGTTTTTACAGCACTGGAGAGTGAAAAGCGTGGACTCACACACTCAGTGAATTTTATTTTGTTTTGTTTTGAGACAGGGTCTCTGTATATAGCTCAGACTGTCACGAAACTCACTGTGTAGAGGCCAGACTGGCCTTGAACTCACAGAGATCTGCCTGCTTCTGCCTCCCAAGTGCTGGAATTAAAGTCGTGCTGCGCGGCCCCTGACAGTCAATGTATTTAAAAATGCACACAAATCGAATGAGTGGATTCGTAGAAAGCTGGCAGATGGGCGGCTTTTGGTAAAACAGCCCCAGGACAGAAGTAGCAATCACACCATGGCTGAAGAGTTGCTTGTATTTGCGACTGTCTTATTTTGAAGACTTTCCATAAAGTGTGAAAAGATGAAGACACTTATTTCCTCTTGTGGACTTGGTTCCGGTTTTATAATTAAGTAGTGAAAGCAGCCGCATGTACAATGTGCTACCAACCATAGAGAGACCAAAAGAACCCACATGGGTACCTGTGTACACACATCTCTGGAAAGAGACTGGAGGGACATCATTAGAGAGGCAGCAGCCCTAGACATGTCGCTTTAGGGTAGGGAAAGCCATGCCCGGACAGTGTGGGAAGCCGGTGAAGTCCCGGTGAATGTGTGTTGTTGGCTGAGCACAGCCACGTCAACCACCCCAAAGCCTCAGACCTCTGGGAGTGGCAAAGTCTTTCCCTGGGTCAGGGAAACTGAAGACTGACCTGTGCGCAACAGAATTAACAACTATAGCTTCCTCCTTCCTTCAGGGTGATTGCAGCCCGAGGCTGCTCTCCTGCAGAGACCTCCCTCCCACTGAGACTAACTAAACCTACCTCCTTGTTTCACTGTGTGCCTTGAACCCATCTCCTTGTTCAGTAGTCTACGACAATTTGGATGTTTACAATTACAGCGGCTGAGTTTCTGGGGGTGCTGCCGAGTTTCCATCAGAGCTTGTGGGCAATCCAATCCCAGTTTCCTCTGTGCCCATCTGTTGTTTCTTCACTCCTTGCTGCCCTGATTAGATCAATCAACCCAGCCGGGCGGTGGTAGCACACGCCTTTAATCCTAGCACTCGGGAGACAGAGGCAGGCGGATCTCTATGAGTTCGAGGCCAGTCTGGTCTACAAGAGCTAGTTCCAGGACAGGCCCCAACGCCACAGAGAGAAACCCTGTCTCGAAAAACCAAAAAAAAAAAAAAAAAAAAAAAAGGAAAAGAAAAGGTATAGATCAATCAACCCCATAGCCGGGTATGCTGAGGCAGGAGGGGAGGCAGGGCTCAGATGGCATGTCTTAATCATAGGTAAATAACTGTATACCTTTAGAGATTTTATACGTGAATGGACTAGTCGACTGAAAGAAAAACAAAACCCAGGATGCACACCTGAATTGCCTCAGCTTTATGTAGTTGATTTCCTTTGTGTGGCTGGTACCCATCATTCACTGAACATCCACTCATCCCTTCGCTTGAATTTATCATCAACAACAAAAAGCCAAATATTGTGTTTGGAACAAAAAGGCATCGTTGCCATCTGATGATTTGCTTCTGAAGGACTTTTACCTTTTAGCCTTTAAACTAATACACATACTTGGTGTGGCCAATTCACTACACCCTGGCTTGCTTGGTTTTCTCTGGTTACTTTTGAATTTTTTTTTTTTTTAACAGAGATCAGATGTGAAGCAATGTATGTCAAGGTAAAATTTCTTTGTCTGCTCTTTCGGATTGAGGCTTAATTTCCCCCCTTTCAGAAGCATGAGGCTGTCAGAGGGTGGGTCTCTGTGGGTGATGCAGATCAAACCCTTTTGGTCCGGGAAGTCTGAGCACCGAGATGTTTTCACGCTGGGATTACTTGTCCAGATGGCCGGAGTGCGATTTTCTTGGCGTGCTTCTACGAAGACAGGAATGTTCAGGGGAAACCAGAGAGCGTAGTAGGGAGGGGCATGGGTGGGGGAGGCCAGGCTGGGGCTGAGAAGTCAGAAGTGTTGCATTTCAGCAAGTGGCATTGGCAGCGAACTGGGCTCGGCCCACTGCATTTGGAGGCCGGCTTCTTGTCCACTGTTTCCTCTGCAGAGTAGGACCTACCTGCCTTTTCCAACAGAGGAGGGTTCAAGGGGCCAGAACGAGATGCTTAGAGCAGTTAGTGTGTGACAGGAGCACACAGTCCGGCAGCAAAGCAAGTGTGGGGAACCCCGTGCACCTGTAATGGCTGATGACCCTCGGGTGCCTGTCCATGGCTGGTGATCTTCATGGACCTGTACGTGGCTGATGACCCCCACGTACCCATACGGGGCTGATGACCCTTGGGTACCTGTGTGTGGCTGGGTGAGATGTTCAGGAGTTTGCCAGAGCGGACACCATTTCAAAAAAGTATTTTTTAACCAGGAAATACATCATGGGCAGCTTCAGAGATTTTCAACAGCCACCATTTGAAAAGACAGGAATGAGGCATGCCCGGCAAAATTCTTGGCAGCCGCCACCCCCTCTGCACGTGCTCGCCTCAGCCCAGAAGCATCTGGTAGACATACACCTTCTCCCAGCGATCTCATCAATCACGATCCTAGGCACTGTTTGCAGGTGTCGTGAAGTCCACAATCTGTTGATTTTTAAGACTGGGTGATTGCCCAGGTCACATAAGCTGAGAAAGAGGGGGAAAGGCTATGTATATGCTTACAGTATGGAAGCGAAACCCCAGGTTTATACATTTTCCCTGGGAGCCACGTGGTGAAGGACAGGGGCACCTGTGGGAGTGACAGGAACTTGGTCCTTATGTTCTTACACTGCCAGGGTCCTTAGAAGAGGCCCCAAGCCGGGTTTGAGATCCGGTTTCCCACTGGCATCTTGAATGCAACCCAGGGAGGCAGCTGGGTACTCGTATAGATACCCCACTAACAGGCTCTGGCTGATGATAAGTTTGTGTGGACTCATGGTGCCTCACTGGTGGCCACTCATGACCTCGTGGCACACTATAGAACCAGAATACACAGCGCCTGCTTTGGGAGCCAGAAGGGCAGAGTGAGTGGAGCGGCGCAGGAGGGAGCAAGCGCTTTCTCCCGACTGCTCTAAGAAGCCAGGCTCTCTGCCTTCCCCACCACGCTCCCCACCACGCGATTTTAAAGCTGTCCGTAGGCTTCCTTGATCTGTGCTCGCCCTCTAGTATAAAATGGGGTGAGAACAACCGACAAGATGAACAGCGTACGATAAGAAGTAAACGGGCCCGCAGGCGGCAGAGCCTGAGGACAAAGCGCAGCGGCTCAGCAGGAGTTATCGGCAGCCGTGATTTGTTGACACCTGGCACACAAAAAGAATCTCAGATAAGGAAATTTAAGGCCTTTATTTTTTCTTCTCCTGCCCAGTGATTGTGGCTTCGCCACCCTGCCCCCACTGTTAACTGCTTTCTCTCTGCATTCACTGGAAAAAAACCAGAAAATGTAGCTAAATCAAAAGGAAAAGCATCATAATCCTATTACCTCGGTATAAAAACTGCTTACTTTTTTTTTTTTTTTTTGGTTTTTTGAGACAGGGTTTCTCTGTGGCTTTGGAGCCTGTCCTGGAACTAGCTCTGTAGACCAGGCTGGTCTCGAACTCACCGATATCTAGCTCTGTAGACCAGGCTGGTCTCGAACTCACCGATATCCGCTTGCCTCTGCCTCCCGAGTGCTGGGATTAACGACGTGTCCCACCATCGCCCGGCTAACAACTGCTTACTTTTAAAATATATTCAATCCCCCCCTCCTCTGTCTGAGACAAGGTCATATTCATTTCGTGAACGGCCTCAAACTCACTGAGTAGCTGAGAATGACCTTGAACTCTTGATCTCTAACCTCTATTTCCTGACCCCTGACATTACGTGTGCCCCATCATGCCTGGTGCTGCTGATGGCTTCGTGCATGCTAAGCAAGGACCCTACAAACTGAACCGCACCCTGAGTCTAGCAATCTTATATTTTTATAACAAATAAATGAAATCACAATGTGCATAAAATGTAAGGTTTTTAATAAGTTAAGACCAATTCCCAAGCATCTATCTAGTCATCTACCGACTATCACTGATTTCCTTCTAGCCTACCAGTGTGGAGAGGAGGAAACTATCTCATGTTGTCATTAGATTCCAGGTCGCTGTCACTGGATGGGGCTCCACCACTGCTCCGGTGTTGGGATGTAGAGTGTCCCCTCTGCTTCCTCCTCTGTTTTCTTTCAGCCCTTTCTTTCTCTTCTTTCCCTTTCCTTTCTGCTCTCCTCTCTTTTCTCTTCCTCCCGCCCTCTCTCCTCCCCTTTGCTATCACAAATGCCTCTATCCTGGACATCTTTGTGGCTTAACCTTGGCAGGCCTCCTTAATGACGCCTCTTGAACGACTCTGGCTCTCACTGCTTTGGAAACCACCTTCTGTGACCGAGGTCACACGGCCAGCAGCAAACCCACAAACAGGGCAAGTGGAAAAACTGCAAGCGTTTGCCCCCTCCTAATTACACAAATGCTTCCAGGTTGTAAGAGGAACAAGGCCAGGCAGTTCTCACTGGACATGTGGTTTCCACACTGTCTCAGCCTGCTAGGGCGAGCCAGCCTCTGGGCAGGGAGGGGCGAGGTTAAAACCTCTTCTGCAGAGGCTCCCCCAAACTCTCAACTTTTTTGTTCTTATCTGTGGGGAAGATTCTGGACATTCATGGGGCACTAAAGCAGCAGAAAGGCTGCTCACGGGCAAACTCAAACAGAAAATGGTAGCTGGCTTAGAGCCATCGCTTCTGTGTATGGAAGGTGGGGAGCTCAGTCAAAACTTTAAATAAACAACTCGAGGAGACAAAAGGCGAGATGTTTTTTTCTCCTTTTTTCCTTTTCTCTTCCTTCTTCTCTTTTTTTTCTTTTATTTTTAGCACTGGAAATTCAGGAACAACCTGGGTCTGATTTTGCAACTTTTGTGAGGGCTTAGGTATGACCACATAGTGATCTTGCTTCTGGAACCATCTCAGAGTCAATACCAAGGTTCCTTGACCTGAAAGGCAAAGATGCGATCAGCCCAACTCAGGTTGCATTTCAGGGCCCATTGAGGGTAAAACCGGAACGAAGGCATTGGGGCCAACATAATGTATGTGTAGAAATCCCAGGTGCTCCCCTTTCACCTCTGACAGTTGGGTTGCTTAACTGTCTCTAGTTCAAAGTCTGGACTTGAAGTTTTCCCCAGGTGAGCCAAGGACAGAGAGAAGGCATGTGTTTTTGCCAAACAAGGAAAAGAGCTTGTAAATATGGGAGGTGACTTCTGGTGTCTCGTTCTGGGGACAGGAGGGCTAAGACACAGGAAGAAGCCACCCAGCTCCAAAGCACTTTAAAAAATTGTGTGTGTGTGTATTTCTGGGCCTAAAACATAAGAAGCCCAAGGGCAGGGAGAATGTTTTGTTGCGACTGTAAAGCTAAGCCAACAGTGCAGGTTGGAAAGGAATTGCTCTGCTTCAACACTGTGCAAAAGAAAAGATGATAAATCTACTTAAAAATGATGGGAGCGGCCGCGTGGAGGATCCAAGAAGCCCTGCTCCAAGTCCCGAGGAAGAATAATGGGATCCCTGGCCCCAGTGCATCTCTCTTGCTAAATGTGCTTCCTGTAGTTTATTGTTAAAATTAATGAGCATTCCCTGAGAGACTGGGGAAAGGTGACCTGTGTGCTGGCAGAGGGAGGGAACCTCCCTGGGGTCAGAAGGCTTCTGTGGATAGCTTACATGTGGGCCACTAAGTACCATTTCAGGACTTTTAAAGTGAAGGGACTTTAAACCCAGTCTGCAGAGATGGCTCCACGGTAAAGTGCTCACTTAGAGAACACAAGGACCCACGTTTGATTCCCAAACCCAGGTGAAAGAGCCAGAAAGGGGGTGCTATTCCAACTAGGGCAGAGGAACCCCATGAGTCCTTGAGTCTGGCTGCCTCGCCAGCCCAGCCTACTTGGCAAGTTCCTGGCCAGTGAGAGACCATGTCTAACAAAACAAGGTGAGCTGGACATTATGGTACACATCTTCAGTCCCAGCACTTGAGAGGCTGAGGCAAGTAGATCTCTGTGAATCTGAGACCAGTCTGGTCTGCATAGTGAGTTCCAGCCCAGTTATGGCTGCATAGTAAATTCCTACCTCAATAAAAACAAAACAAACAGAAAACCAAGGTGGCTGGTACCTAAGGAACTATAGCTGATGTTGTTTTCTGGCCTCTGCAAAATGTACTCCTCCCCAAATACACACACACATGAAAAGAGAGAGAGGAAGGGGGGTAATCTAAGTCCATTACTCCTTGTTCTGTTTTTTTTTCCCCTATCAATTTGACCACAGTCAGAGTTATCTAGACAATCCTCAGTTGAGAAATCACCCTCCTCAGATTGTCTGTAGGCAACTCTGTTAGCGCATTTTTCTTGATTAGAGGTTGATATAAGGCCGGGTGGTGCTGGCGCACGCCTTTAATCCCAGCAGAGGCAGGCAGATCCTGTGAGTTCGAGGCCAGCCTGGTCTACAAGAGCTAGCTCTAAGACAGAAACCAAAAAAAGCTATGGAGAAACCCTATCTCGAAAAAAAAAAAAAAAAGATTGATATAAGGGGTCCCAGTCCATGGTGAGGGGAGTGCTACCCCGGGGGAAGGTGGACCTGAGTTATGTAAGAAAGCTGGCAGAACTATCATGAGGACCAAACCAGCCAGCAGCGTGGCTTCTGCGTCTGTTCTTGCTGCAAGTTCCTGTGGCGTCGTCCCTGGATGATGGGCTGCACGTTGTAGGCTGAAAGAAACCCTCCTCCCCAGGTTGTATTTGGTCATGCTGCTTCATCACAGCAGTAGAAATGGAACCAAGATGCTGCCCTTTCACACCTTTGGAATGCGCACTTCAGAGCCCTGAGCCACAGCCTCTGCCTGAGCAGCTGTCTCTGGTCACTGACTTCATCTTCTCTCCAGAGAAAAGGATCATTCACCTGACCTGTTCACTGCGGTGTTGTCATTGCCTCAGACAGTGCCTGGCGTAAGTAGGTGCTCGGTGAGTGGCTGACTCGGTCACCATTATCTACCCAATAGGCTGCTTGGGAGGAAGTCAGCTCTGCTGAAGATCCAGCACCAGGCACACACCCTACAACAGTCCTATAGTCCCCTTTAGCTCCTCCCTCCCTCACGCTCTCTCCTTCCCTACTCCTGTGTGTGTGTGCACGCGCGCGTGTGCATGTGCGTGTGTGTGTGTGTGTGTGTGTGTGTGTGTGTATGTATGTATGTATCAGCAGGCCAAGAGGCTGACTTTGGGTGTCTTTCTTGATTGCTCTCCATCTTAAACGTTGACACAGGCCTTTCACGTGAACCCAGAACTGGTGATTCAACCAGCTACCCAGCTTGCTCGGGGCTCTCTGCCTTCTGAGCACTGGAGTTGCCAGTGGGCCACTATGCCACAGCCATTGACATGGGCGCTGGGGACCGGGACACCGGTCTTCATGCTTGTGTGCAAGTGTTTTACCCACTGAGCCCCAGCTCTCTCTTTAACTTCTGAAAAATTAATATCTGGGCTGGGAATGGGGCTCAGTGGTACAACACCAGCCTGAAATGTTTTGATCTCACACACACACTCACGGTAAAATTTATTGAGTGTGCAGTTCTGTGGGTCTTGACAAGCACATCTGGTTACAAACCCAGGGAGACACAGAATAACCCTACAGTCCTGCATCCCCCTGTGCTGTGTGTTGCCTAGCCTCTGCCTCTCTACACCACATCTCCGCAGTCCCACAACCCCACACCACCACCCACTGCATGGGGGACCTCCCAAATTCCTTCTTTTCCACTGAGTATTATTTCATCCACTGGATGCCACTTAGCGCCTCTGTTCATATTTTCTCATCTGAAACACGGAGATGATGAGGTACCCTCCCATAGGGTTGTTTTGGGAATCACAAGGGAGAATGAGGTCAAAACATTTTCTGGTACTTAGAGTTCGTCAGCCGCCACGTTGGAATGAATCTGATTCCTCTGGGCATCTCCTTTGTTAGCATTAGCCTCCAGAGGAGAATGAAGCAAGATCCTGGGATGAGTTGGAAAACAGAACTCTGCTTTCTGGCTCTGGGATTAGGCTGTTGTGTGACCCCACATAAACCGATCGCCTTCTCTGTGCCGCAGGTGCTTCATTGAGTATTGAGGTGCATGGAAGAGTGAAGTCAACAATTACCTAATTTAATTTATTTATTTTTTTGATTGTCCTGGCTGTCCTAGAACTCACTCTGAAGACCAGGCTAGCCTCGAACTCACAGAGATCCACCTGCCTCTGTCTCCCGAGTGCTGGGATTAAAGGTGTGCACCACCGCTGTCTGGCTATCTAATTTAATTTTGAACTCTTTTGTATGTGTACAATATATCTATGTACACATATTCGCGTGTGTGAATGTGTGCATGTAGGGGAGCAGAGGCTGACTTTGGGTGTCTTATTCTTTTGTACTCCACTGTATTTTGGGGGGGGGTCAAGATCCATCAGTGAACTCAGTGCCCACTTGTTGGCAAGACTAGCTGGGCAGTGAGCTACAGGACTCCCCTTCCCTCTTCCTCGTCAGCACTAATAATGCAGGTACCCGGCACCACAACCGGGTGCTGGGGATGGGAACTCAGTTCCTCACCTCTGTGCAGGAAACAGTTGGCTAGCAGAAGCATCTTCACAGCTCAGTAATTGCTAAAGATGCTGGGTACCCATAAAGGTGGTAGGTGTGTGTCCTTACCTTCATTATAAAGAGAGAGGCTTTTCCTGTGTAGCTCACACTGCTCGTGCGTGCAGGTGGCTGAGCTCAGGTCTAGCTCTGTCCATTAATTCCTTCACTTTTTTTTTCCATCCTGGAACTATCAAACACCAAGTTGTTTCAGCTATCTAAGACAGTTACGGGGAGGTACACACCTGTAATCCCAGCACTGCTAGACCGAGACAGGGGTAAAATGCGCTTTGAGTCCTGCCTGGGTTACATAGTAAATTCTGAGCTCCCTGAGATGCACAGCAAGAACCCTGCCTGCTAACACTGAGGGGTAAAGGACCACCTGACTGTTAGAGGCGGCTGTCTTGTCACACTGGGTACTGTCAGCAGTTGGGGCTGCTTGCAGTGACTTGCTAAACTGAGGCGGACATGCTTAGAAGGACTCACTCTTCACACTTGACCTCAGAAGCAGGTTCAAGTGGCTGTCCTGCCACTCGAGGGACACTGCTTCAAGATAAGACCAACAGAGAAAGGCTGGACTAGAGTACAGCAAAAGTCAAGGTCATCGTGAAAAGGTCCAAGGTCAGGGTATTGGTAGCCTTCCTCAGCTGGGTTTTCCTTTCTGGTTGCTGCTTTTGAGACAGGTCTCCTTAGCCCAGGGTGGTCCTGACTTCCTAATTATCCTTCTTCCACCTCCCAAGGGCAGGTCCATTCCACCGTGCCCAGCTTGGCTTTTCCAGTTTGTCACGACAGTCAGTTCTCCATCCCACCTTCCATGCTTTTCTTTTCTATGTCTTTAGTTTGTTCTTTTAGATAGTTTCATGTAGCCAAGGCTAAGCTTGAACTCCTGATCTTTTGGCCTCTACCTCCTGAATGCTGGGGTTATAAGTTTATAACACCACACCCTGTTATGGGGTCCTGGAGGTGAACCGCAGAGGCTTTGTGCATGCTGGGCAAGCACTCTGCCAACTGAAATCATCCCTAACCCAGTTTTTGCCTCTTTGAGACTGGATCTCACTATATAACCCAGGCTGCCCTTAAATTTACTACTTTGAGCTATTGAGTGCTGGGATTATAGGCATGTGTCAGCACACCAGGCTCACCTTTTGATGGGGAGGGGTCACTTATGCCGGCAGGGCTTGGTTTCTGCACAGCTTATCATAAAATATTAATACAGCATTGCACTGAGTGTGAGGTCTTGGTGTCACGCTGCTATTCTGATCTTTAGTGTTCTGAGGTAAACAATATTTGGTTTTGCTAGAGAATCAGAAATGACCCACAATGCAGTCACACAGGAAGGAAAAAGACTCCTCCTTTCTGTTCCCCTTACTGGGGGGCATCTTGACTTCCCAGTGCACTCCAGACCTCAGCGCTCTCAGGTTCAGGGGCTGCTACACTACTCCAGTCGTCTTTCTTGGGGTGCGGCAATTGGCCCATGTTCTATGACTGGGCTGGGTACCCGCATCATTTGCTGTCTGCTTTTAGAGCCATTCCCTTTGAGCCACTCTGGGTTGGGGCTCCATCACATGGCTTTCTTTAGTCAGTGAGGTATCATCCAACTCACTTGTAAGGGTCTTGAAAGCTGGTGTATACATGTGACCGCCTTTGGCAGGGCCTGGTTGTTACCTTCGTATCTCCGCATGGACACACCAAGACTAAACCATTTGGAGAGATACAAGGAGCCCATGAACCAGATGGCCCATTTTATTTCCCTGAGCCCAGATGACTATAACCCTCACCCCCACTGCCCCCACCCTGAACCCAGGAGGCAGGAGAGTCTAGAACAGCTAGTTGTCCTAAACCACTAAGCCACGGGATCTTGGAAATGTACAAATGGTGATGGCTCTAAGCCTCTGAGACTTGGGGTGGTTTTTATGTGGTATAAACTACTGAGTACACCACTAAGGTGCCACCTAGTTGACTCGTATGTATAGCATCACCTCTCCTCCACAACTAGGCTACTAGCCCCCAGGTGGTGATAGAGTTTGTTTTGCTAAAAGCGACACCCAGTGTCTAGGACAGATCCCAAGAGTCATAGACTTCATAAACACTTGTTAATTATCAAATAGATAATACATAATGTACCTTACAAGCTGGCACTGGCCGAGGTGATGGGGAGAAGGACCAGAGGTTAAGAAGCATATTGCTCACAGAGGAACCATGGTTTGGTTCCCAGTACCCGTATCAGGTGGCTCACAGCCACCTGTAATTGCAGTTCCAGGGCATCCCAAGGTACTCTGGCCTCTGCAGGCACCTGCACACATGCTGCATGCCCACGCCGCCAGGTACACACCTACACCTAAGCTTTAAAGGTGGCTCTGGGTTGATGCTTAGCAAATGGGAGCTAGTATAATAATAAAGCCAATGTTCTTATGCTGCAGCCAACAGTTTTTCCCTGAGTCTTTGTTATTTTCTTCTTCTGCTGACATTTTTCAAGAAAGGAAAAGCCAGATGTGGAGGTACACATCTGTAACCCTAGCACTCGGGAGAGATGGCAGCCTGGGTCACATAGTCAGTTCCAGGCTAACCTGGGTTATGTAGGTGACATTATCTCAAAGAAATAAAATGAACAGTGACAAATGACCCTCCGTCTGGTCTGTAATGGTGATTGGGGATAGTATCTTAACACATTTAATTCCTTTCTTTCCATTCCTTGGGATTATGGGCCACAGACAATGCCTCTGCCTCTCGATACTCTCTGCCACCCTGGTAGCTGCTGCCATTAGTGTGTGTGGGTAGAACTAAGTGCAGACCTTGCTAGCTCTCCAGTAGCCTCCTCAAACAGGCCACGTGCCTTCTACCTGATTGGCACACTGGAAGGAACTTGCTTGCTTCCAGGTTACCTGCCAACTTTCTTCTCTGCATATGGGAAGCTCCAGAAGGAAGGTGGCTTCCATTTCAATCGCCAACAGCCCCGCTCTGTCTAGCCAGGTGTTCAAATACACGCGCTGAGGAAATGAGTCAGGAATCACTGCTTTGTTCATTCCAAGAACCCACCTTTCTCAAGCTGAAGGCCCATGCCTTGCCACAAACACGGCATGGCTCTGGCATGGTGCTAGCAGCTCACGGTGTGCAAATGCTCCCCGCTCTGGAGAACAGCAGTGGGTTTTATTGAGTTATTACTATACACCAGGCACCATTCCTATCACATTATGCATTAAGTCATGGTGGACATAGAAATAATTATAATTGGTCCCACTTTACAGACAGGAGTCGGAAGCACAGTGTACCTGTGTTGGAATACTGCTACATAGCTTGGGCATACCATGTTCCCTGTGGACCCCCACTCCCACCTGTAAAACAAGCAGTCAGCCTGGACCAACCCTCCTTTCTGTGTAGAACTGTATGCCAGAGACAATCTGTAGTGAGCAGACGGCTGTAGACACCACATCCTTCGGTCCATGTTTTATCCATGCAGTTTTGAGGAAGGTTCCAGGTGAACTTCCAGAGTTCTGTGTCTGGTGTGCCTCTCATGTGCTTTTCTCAGTTGCCCCAGGCTGTGGAGCATGAGTCGGCACTGCAGGAGACCCAGGATGCATAGCCCTAAGATTGAACCCGTGATGAATGGGACCCCCGGCTGCTACCCCTCACATGGGATGGCTTTATATGGTTCCTCAGAGAGTCTTCCATGATGCTGAGTTCAGGTCCTCAGAATAAATCCATTATTAATGCACTATTTTTGTAAACTTCTTAGCGTGTTTCTGTATGTGAGTGCATTTTCATGTGAATGCACGCTGTGTTTATGCTCCCATACATGTGGAGGCCAGAAGGTAGTTTTGGGTGTTGCTCAGTACCACCTACCTTGGTTTTGGGGGGAGGTTTCTCTCATTGACTTGGAACTTACTAAGTAGGCTAGACTTCTTGACTGGAGAGCTCCAGAGATCCACCTGTCTCTGCTTTCCCAGCCTAGGACTGTAAGCACATACCACGGAGCTTGGCTTTTTTTTTTTAATTTTATTTTTTGAGGGTATTAGGCATTGAACTTCATGCTAGCAAGAAAAGCACATTATAGGCTGAGCACCTGCCTCCCCAGTTCAGCACGCAGGCTCCTTTATTGCTTTTGTTCTCTGATGGTTCATTTTCTCCACTCAGTTTTTTTTCTCCACGTACCGTTGCTGGAATCGTTTCCCACACAAACTGCACTCGATGTCAAACCTGTGTTTCTGCTTTGGGGAGACTCCAGAAAAGGACACGGGGTCACGTCGTTCAAGGAGACGCCTCCTGCTTGTTCTCCTCCCATACTTTTACAGCGCCTGTGGACTTATTTAAGGCTCTGAGACGTCATGCTACAACGCCATGTCCCTAGGCTTCCTCAGGGAGGGCTTTAACACGCTAAATTGCCCACGTGTCTTTTAACTCTAACATCTTTGAATGCTCCCCAGAAGATATGCTGGGTGAATTACCCTCTGAAAATCGCTGGCTGGTGTAGTCTCAAGGGTCTTTCCCCTCATTTTTATTCTGAACATGGATGGGTGGGTCTGGCTGTGTCAGCTGCCGTTACCTGGCATGGAGCCAATAACCACACAGGTCTCCCAGGATGGAAGACTTCTCTCAGTGCCAGGAAGGCAGAGTCTCCAAAGCCCTTTCTCTCAGCAAGATCTCTTCCCTTTTCCTTAAAATGGGATTGGCAGCCTGCTGGTGGGCCAGGAATGTTTGGCTGGTCTGGCTGGGAACGCAGCTGTGGGCATCCTGAGAAAAAGTGAGACTTCCTAATGACGCGGGAGTCTGGATGAGCTAAACAGGAAGCTTTTGCCAACTAGCTGGCCTCCCTACCCTCTTGTGGTAACCAGCGACCATGGGAGAATTTAATTGGCGTGGGTCCAGAAGGCCTAATTATTTCCTACAGTGGTACAGAGAAGGCTCTTGAGAGACCAGGGATCACAGAGGTAGGAGCATGTGCATGGGCAGCCTGGGCCTTGGGGTTCAAAGTCTCTCTGCGAGTGGGGTGATTGGTGGGAGTAACAGGGGCTGAACAGCTGCAAGTCTTCTTTCCTTGGCTCTGGCATTGAAGTGGCAGCAGTGGGGCTGTTGAAGTCTGGGGACCAGGTTACAATTACTTGAGGAAAACTCTTCAAAACCGTATTGCTCTCTGAAAATGAAACCAGTGGCCCCAGAAACAATGACGAGAACCCCTGCACTCTCTGCACAGGGCTGCTCAGGACCTCTGGTCAAGTCCCTTATGTTAGACTAGGCAGGGTGGCTAAACGTAGGCACTGTTGGCATATTAGACAGAACGCTGTCTTGCTGGAGCCGTTCTGGCCGGATTAGGGTGGTTCAGCGTTGCCCCAAGCCTCTTCTCATTGAATGCCAGACATATTTCTCTCTCATCAACTGTGGTAGCCAAAAATGTCTCCAAGTATTCCCTGGGTCACAAGTGGGAACCACAAGTTTTCTGGGAAGGGAAAAAAGGCATAATGGCTGAAAGCCCATTTCTCAGGCTTGGATTAGGGCTCAGTTGTTACAGTGCTTGCTTAGCATGCTTGGAGCCTGGGTTTGGTTCCCAGAACCACCTATCCTGGGCATGCTGGCATACATACCGGTAACCCCAGCACTCAGGAGGTGGAGGCAATAGGGTCAGAAGTTCGAGGTCATCCTTGGCTATCTGGAGTTTGAGGTCAGCCTGGGCTAATAACCTTATCTAAGAAAATAGCCAGTTTTTTTTTTTAAAAAAACAAGCGTGTCTTTGTTCAGATTTTGGCCTTGCCATTTTAGCTGTGTGACCTCACACATATTATCCGCGCATTCTACACCTCAGCCCCTGCATCTGTGTAATGGAGACAACACCTGATGGCTAGACTAAATGACTTCAGGTCGATGTGAGTAATACATTTGCAGTATTTTGCAGGCTGGAGCTTTCTGTGAACTCACAGTCTTATTGCCATTACCATCGGTCTCATCATTTGTGTTTGCTTTTCCTCCTAGACTGCAAGGCCTTTAAGCATATAGCATTTTTCTTATTTATTTTTAAAATCACGAGTCTAATATAGGTATAGAATAGAGATGAATCAAGAAACAAGGGAAGGCCAGAGGAAAGGAGAAACTCAGCAAGTGAACACCCCACTTGAGATCTGAGAAGGATCTGCAGACAGTGGCCAGGCACCAGGGTGAGTACTCTCTCCATGGCTCTCCTGGGCTAGGCTCGTTTGGGGGCCAGAAGGGTAGAAGGGAAGGGTCCATTCTAAACCCAGAGGTATATAAAGGGGTCTAAAGGCCCCAAAATGGGCACATGTGCCAGTTACACAGGGATATGTCTGATGGTTGCTGAAGCTGGAGGTTACAGGGTTAGGCTCTACGCTAGGCAGGAGTGACTTCTACAGCCTGGAGAAACAACAAAAAAAATTCTGTTTTTGCTTCAATGGATGAAGTGTATTATTTACAACTCAATTTAGAAGCCCTGTGGAGTCTACCCACGGACTTGGGCTAGAACAGCTAGGACAGAGGAGCGAACCATAGAGGAGTGTGGGACAGGGCTTCCATCCACCCATGGTTGGTGGGGTGTCTGTCTTTAGTTGCAATCATAGTAGTTTCTTCATTGATGGAGACTTCTTGAATCTGTATTGTGCAGTATAGCAGCGGTAAATGTTCATATGTGGCTTCTGAACATCTGAATTAAGGGTGGTGTGAGCACAAAACTAAATTTTAAGTTAAGTTAACTTAGAGAGGGGGAGATGGCCCAGTAGGGGAAGTGCTTGCTATGAAAGCCTTAAAGCCTGAGGCTGGATCTCCAGAGCCCACATACAAGCTGGACCCGCTAGCACACACATTTCTTTCTCCAGAAGCTCATAGGCAAGCTAGACTGATGTGTACACAGGGGTGAATGAGAAAAACCCTGCCTCAAACAAGGTGAAAAGTGAGGGCCAGCCGTGATGTTGTCCTGTGACCACAAGCGTGCCCATGTCATACATGTAACATGTACTTGCCCCCTCTCTCTTTCTCTCTCTCCCTACACACACACACACACACACACACACACACACACACAGACAAAGAGAGAGAGAGAGAGAGAGAGAGAGAGAGAGAGAGAGAGAGAGAGAGCTAATTTAAAATGTCAATAGCTATGGTGGCTAATGGTTACTAGGTTGGATAGCAGAGGTCTAGAGAAATCCCAAGCCCCTAGATGACAGGCTCTTGGAGGACATGCTGTGGGATGTGGGTTCTTCACTCTCATGGAGGAGAGTTAGCCAGGATCCCTGCTACTGTCTACCCATTTTCACCTGCCAGATTGGCGAAGAAGGATCCTGTTTCAGACCATTCTGCTTTCCTGGGCCATGAGATAACTTATTGTGAAGTAGAAGACAGAGAAGTAATCACATCAATGGCAACTCCTGTTACTGCAAACCACGACATTGAGAGAACATCCGTATGCATTGAGAACTAAGCACATGGCTTGCAGCGTAGGTCTAGTCTTTATTTGGGTCTCACAGGTACAGAAACTGAAGCTGAGGAACAACAGCTCAAGGTCTCTGGTCACTGTGGGACTAGAACACACAAATGGCCAAAGCTGTAGATTCCGGAATTAGCGCTGTCCACACCATCTGTGCCCCAGAATCCCTTTTGGAAAGGTATTTTAGGGTTTCTGTTGCTGTGATAAAACACCCCAACTAAAAGTAACGTGGGAGGGAAATGGTTTCTTTTAGCTCTCAACTCTCAGGTCATATACCCTATTCCGGGCTGGGGTGGGAGAGTCAGGACAGGAACTCGAGGCAGGAACCTATAGGCAAAAACCAATCAGAAACCATGGAGGGGTGCTTCTTACTGGCTTGCTCCTCGTGACTTGTCCAACCTGCTTTCCTATACAACCCAGGACCACCAGCCCAGGGGTGGCACCACCTGTAGAAAACTGGGCCCTCCCACATCATCAATCGCCAATTAAGAAAATTCCCAAGCCAAGCTGTAGTGACGCACACCTTTAATCCCAGCACTCAGGAGGCAGAGGCAGGTGGATCTCTGAGTTTGAGGTCAGCCTGGTCTACAGAGTGAGTTCTAGTAACAGCCAAGGCTACTCAAAGAAGCCCTGTCTCAAATTTAAAAAAGAAAGAAAAAAGAAAATGCCCTACAAGACAACTTACAGAGGCATTTTCTCAATTGAGAGTCCCCTCTAGTTTGAGTCAAACTGGCAGTAAACTAGTTAGGACAGAAAGAGCTATAAGAAAGTGTTAAGAGCAATAACTTTAGCCCAAACCAGACCAAACCCCTGAGGTGTGAGGATGCAGAAAGAGGAAGGTATTCTCTTTTTGTTTTTAAGTCTTTCTATCAGATTAAGAAAAAAAATTATTTTAGCCAATTTAAATTAAGAAAAAAATTATCAGTGAGGATTATCTTACCTACCTAGCTTATAGGGCTTTACATTTAAAAAAATTGTTTGTTTATTTTGGGCGTGTATATGTGTGTGATATATGCATTTGCTCATGGGATTGTGTGCGTGTGTATTTGGAATTCAACTTATTTTTTGATACAGGGTCATTGAACTTGGAGCTTAAAGCTTTGTTTAGGCTGACTGGCCAGTGAGCATCGAAGATTCCTCTCTTCATCCTCTTCAAGCTGGATTCATAGACATACAACACTTGTCTAGCTTTTACACGGTGCTCGTGATCTGAACCCAGATCCTCGTTTCTGTGGCAGGCCCTTTACAGAATGTGCCATCTCCCCAGTCCTAGTTCTCCGACTTTTCCGTATTGTTGGATGAGTTCAGCTCTTTAGGACCACCCTGGTCCTTTATGGGTTTGTGGCTTTTTCTCTCGGATAATGGGGCTCAAGGCGAACATGGTGAGCGACCCATTTAGACTATAGCAGGTTCCTGATTTGACCTTGGATGGAAAGGGACAGGTTATCCTGAATGAGGTGTTCCCTAGCTCAAGACCCTCCAGTGCTAAAACTGGAGATGGTCCAAGAAGACATGGCCATGTTGCTGAAGCTAGCTGGAATGGGAAAACCTCAAGCCTGCCTTGGAGATTCACCCACAGAACTCCTATTGTGAAAGAACAGACTCAAAGCAGGTCATTGTTTAGGTGCACAAGGCCACGGCCAACCCAGGGACATGACTTATCTATCTGGCACTGTTTGCTTTCTTCTTAGAAGTTCAAAGTCAGGACATCCCAAGGGAACACGACTGATTCCAGGCAGAGCCATTACATGGCCCAAGAGGGTTCCAGGTACTTGTGTCTTTCATAAAAATGAAAACAGAAACCAAATGGCCACTACAACTGTCCCCCACAATTGTACTTCAGACACAGTACCTAGAACCCTCAAAACTTTTAAGGGCTCATCCAAAGTTTTTGTTTACTTTAAAATGAGTAGAGTAAGTGGTCGTGATAATAATGAATTTTAAATAACGAATTTGGCATGGATTATATCCATCTTTATAAAATACAGTGTCTCCTGGGCTCTAATGTCAGCACTTGAGAGACTCAAAACAGAAAACAGGGGGGAAGCACCAAGTTCGAGGGTTTCTAACCGCAGGGAACTTGTGTGGAAAAAGTAACTCACTTTTCAGCAATGTCTAACTGAACTGTAGGGTTTTGCCATTACCACCATAACAACACACATACCCTGCCCGACAGTGCCTATCACCTTGTCACCAGCAGACATGAGTGTTTATGGGCCACTGAACAGTTGAGGCAGCCATCTTGAAACAGCCATTCCCTCATCTCTTCTTTGAGATTAAAGTAGTTATTTAAACCAGGTGCTAGGTCATTCTGTATGATGGGCTATTGAAGATTCTGTATTTTATTAGGCCATAATTTTAAACTTAACGGACTGGGGATATAGCTCAGTTACATCAGGTAGACCGTTTGCTGAGCATACATGCAGCCCCAGGTTTGATATCCACCATCAGATAAACCTAGTGTTGGGCGTGGGTGGGGGGGGAGGAGGTTGTTGCATGTCTGAAATCCTAGTACTCAGGAGGCAGAGGCTGGAGCATTGGGAGCCAAGGTTATCCTCAGCTACATAGCTCATTCCTGGTCAGCCTGGGATACATGAGATTCTGTCTGAAAAGTTTTGTTTTGATTGTACATACTGTGTCTCTACACAAGCGTTGGCTAGTCCTCTGTGGATTGTTTTATGTGTTTCATCATCTTGTAAGCAGGGGCTTCATATGGAGGCGCACACCTTGCACTCCAGCACTAGGGAGACAGAGTCTGTGTGAGTTCAAGGCCTACCTCATCTATATAGTGAGTTCCAGACCAGCCAGGGCTACATTGTGAGCGTCTGTCTCAAACACAAAACAAAAATACAGTCTTGTGAGTAGGGGTTCTTGACTTCAGCACGTATCTAAAAGATCCTCATCTAGGCAAAACGGAACACCTCACACCAGTTGTCTGGAGTTCATGACTAGGGCTCTTCTCTTAGTTCCATCCCTACAAACAACAAGGCAACTTGTGCTCAGTTCTGCCTGCCTGGGCAGTCAAGGACAGGGTTAAAGACCTGCTGATAGAGGACAGAGCGGCACCCCAGCTGTGATGCTTAATAAGGTGTTAATAGGCAGGCAATCAGGCAAGCTTGCATGCCATGGGCTTTCCTTATATCAGAATTGTGGCTTGTGAGAACAGCGTCAAGTCTCTTACCTATGGGAACAGGTGAGGTGCCTATCTCTGCAATGCTTCTTGGAGAAAACTTCTGCTGTGGTGGTCCCGGGTAGACCCCGACCACCGACCATTTATTTTGCCTTGCTTATTTGTTCTTCACCTTCACAGAGCACTTCCTGTGTGCCATGAAGATTGCCGAGCAGTTTGCTTGCATGATGTCATCCAAACCTCACAACCACTCCTCAGGGAAGGTGCTCTGATTAGCCAGCGCTATTTTAAAAGTTGAGGCAATGCAGGGAGGCCCCATAGGGCAAGCAACTTGCCTAAATTCACGCCAGCATCAAGGGTGGCTAGGATCTGACCTCAGTTTCTTCTGAAAGGCATTTCTGCATGATTTCTGTCTCTATCTCTCTCGTGTCTCTCTCTCTCCATCTGCGGAGGCCAGAAGACAACCTTGGCTGTCATTCTTCAGGTGCTGTCTATGTTTGTTTTTGAGACAGGGTCTCTTGCTGCCCTGCAGCTTGCGAAGCAAGCCAGGCTGTCTGGTGAGCGAGCCACAAAGATCTGTCTTTCTAAAAGTTAGTGCCATTAATCCCAGATTTTCTTACACAGGTTTTAAGGGTTGAACTTGGGTCTATGCAAAGCAAGCCACTTCTGACTAAGCCAGTTCCCCAGTCTTTTTTTTTTTTGCTAAACATGAATTTTGTTTTATTTATTGTTGTTCTCAGTTTGAACGCTATGGCACATCTTGGACAGATGGAGGTAAGCAGTGAGCATAGAGGAAGCCTGTGAGGCCTGAGGTCAGGCAGGTCAGGACCACACAGGCTTGGTGGGATCTTCGTCAGAATCCGAGCTCCTGGAAGAAAACACAGCATCCATCTTCAGTGCCTGCCAAAGCTTGTTGCTCTAAGGGAATTGCGGAGGACAGTTGGAGCTAGAGAGTTCTTGTGTGGGGGAGGCGTTGGTGGGGCGCGAAGAGGAAACTATCTTTTTATATCAAAGTCAGGCTCCTATAACTTTTGCACATGTGTACTTGAATTTTTAACTGTAAAGGTTATGGAAAAAACTAAAAATTTACCATATGGCTAAGATGTCCAACTTCTGGATATTTATCAAAAAAAACTCCAAAGTCATGTAACCACAGAGACACTTATACATCCATGTTTATTGCCGCATTATGTACAATAGCTCAGCTATGGAAAGCCCAGGTGCCCATCAACAGCGGAACGAATAAAGAAAACGTGGTGTATACAGGCAATGCAATTTTATTCGGTCATAAGGAAAAATGAGATTATGATTCTTGCAAGAAAATAGATGAACCTGGAGACAATTGTATTAAGCAAATGAGACTAGTCTCAGAAAGACAAATGTTGTATGTTTTATCTCATTTGTGGATCACATATTTTATATAGATCCATAAAGTCATATGTGTACATAAACAGAATCTTAACTGTGTAGCCTTCCTGATGCTGCCACCCTTTAATACAGTTTCTCAGGCTGTGGTGACCCCAACCAAACATTATTTCATTGCTACTTCGTAACTGTAACTTTGCTACTGTTATGAATTGTAATGTAAATATCTCTGCAGGATATCTGAAATGCAAGGTCTGGGAAAGGGTCATTTGACCCCCTAAAGGGGGGGCATGACCCACACGTTGAGAACCACTGGTCTGGAGGCCTAACAGGAAACTTATTGGGGGAATATACGGGGTATGGGAGAAAAATATGTTCAAAGTGAATCATCTGAAAATATTCTTATGAAAGCCAGTACCATACAGAATCAACATATGCTAAATTTAAAAAGATTAGCCCCAGATGGGTGTCTTTGGGAGATGGTTTGGTCAGTAAAGTGTCTACTATGTAAGTACAAGGACCTGAATTTTCTCTCCCTTGAACTACATTAAAGAGAATAAAAACTGGGCACAGTGTCATGTGCTTCTGATCCCAGCGATAGGAGGTGGGGATGGGAGGATGCCTGGGGGTTGGGAGGCAGCAGCCTAAGCAAATTGCCTCAAAACAAGGTGGAGAAGACCCCCAAGGCAGACTTTTGGCCTCCACATGCACTCATGCTCACACATGGAAGCACACACACACACACACATGCACAATACATACACACATACAGCTGAGGGGACTAAAAGACAACTTTGTTCCTTATAATTTCCTGATGAAGTTTAGCTTCAAGTCAACAGCCTTCTTCTTCTTCTTCTTCTTCTTCTTCTTCTTCTTCTTCTTCTTCTTCTTCTTCTTCTTCTTCTTCTTCTTCTTCTTCTTCTTCTTCTTCTTCTTCTTCTTCTTCTTCTTCTTCTTCTTCTTCTTCTTCTTCTTCTAGACATATATGTCTCATATAGCCCAGGCTGTCTTCAAACTTGCATGTTGCTTAAGATAAATCTGAATTCAGGCTCCATCTGCCTACTCTCCCTGAGGGCTAGGATTCTAGGACCGTTGCCCAACTGAAGGGGCTGGCTTTAATCTGGAACCTTGGCTGGGCTGCTCTGCCATCATAGTTGAGCTGAGCCTGGGGCTAGCTTCTCTCCATGTCCCTTTGCCATCCACCACAGCCAATGTTCAGATGCAAAGGCTGCACAAGGCACCCACCCTCCATCACCGTGTGTTTATACCTAAAAGAAAGATTTGACATTGTAAAGCACTGAACCTCAGAGCTAGTGGCGTGTGTAACAATCCAGCCCTTGTTTTAAATCCAGTTATCATAATCCAAAAGCAGGCTCCGACTTTAATAACAAACACCCAATGTTATGACATTTTTACCTTTTCCAACTATTTATGTAGGGGCAAATATTTTGTTTAAATTTTAAACCATACAGTTAACATAAAACAGTGCACTTACTTAAATGTAGTAAAAATAAAGCCATTATACCAGTTCTGTCTCCCCTCTAGGCCTCATTTTTCAAATATAGAAGATTCATTCAACAAACCTCTGTTGAATGCTCAGTGTCAGGCCTGGTGCTTAGCACAGCCTGTTCCAGAAGGAAGCCAGAATCAGTCTGTTTGCAAAGGAACGGTAGGGAAATGATGGGACTCACCATGAGAAACCTGTGTTTCTCCATCTTTCACATCAAAGAGATATAGACAGATCTTCACTTCCTATTTGCCGTCATGTCCTCTGCCCCAGCACAAGCAATAATGGCCACCTGTGGGCTGCAGGTCCTCCCACACCACCACGGTAAAGTCGGTGAAGTCATTCATGGCTCATCTGTCCCATGTCCATTCAGCCGTTTTGTGGACTTGAGCTGTGAAACCCAGGGATGAAAGTGCTAGAGAAAACAGAATTTCACAGTTGCTCAAAGGGAGACAAAGGGTGCGATGCTCGATGCCAGGTTTCCTGACTCTCCATCCCACACTCAGACGGCAATTGGATTTTAACAAGGAGTGGGGTTTGCGGTTTGGGAAATACGGCATTTTTACTGCCTTGGGTCATATTTGAAATAGTTGCAGCCGTTTAAAATAGCGTAATGTTATTTTTTCCCTTGTCTTCAAAACAAACCCAGCAAGTTTTTATAAGTTCTAACAACAAGAATAAAATTGGGACACTGGAAAACCCAGGGCCAGGGCTTTGGGAAATCCTTTCTCCCTCCAGAAAAGTATTCAGCTTTGGGTAGAGAGGGCCGTGAGTTTCTTGGGGACCCTCTGATTTTGAGTGATGTTGGGTCCCTGAAGGGTACTCCAGGGGCAGTGGATTCTGGATCTCCCATCCCACTGTTCTCTGGGGCTATGGTGGAAGGATGCATAGAGACTTGGGAACTTTTCTTTCAGCCAAGATGTTCTGTTTTTCACTCTGAAAATGACTTTGAAAGAAAAAAATAACCCAGAGATTCATATTTATTTAAGCAACCAATTCCCCAAACCCATTGTGTTGGAATTCTATTCTGTGAGCCACCCTGTCTGGAATCAATCTTTGTCGTGGGACCAATCCCTGCCAAAAGCCTCAGGTGGAAGGGGACATACACTGAGATGACGTGAGGTGACATCAGATGTGATCTATACAATGCGTCAGGAAAATTATTAGAAACGTAAGAGGCAGTTAG
Source organism: Alexandromys fortis (assembly GCF_014885135.2). Taxonomy (NCBI): domain Eukaryota; kingdom Metazoa; phylum Chordata; class Mammalia; order Rodentia; family Cricetidae; genus Alexandromys; species Alexandromys fortis. The sequence continues at coordinate 4,722,941 of NW_026067996.1, forward strand.
TCCTTGTCCAGAAGGAAACATTATATGTATACTAACACAGAGTAAACATACAGTCATTTAGTTAGCATATCCATTATTATTATTTTTGATGGTGGTCTTGGGGATCAAACCCAAAACTTTATGCAAGTGTCTTACTATAGAGCTAAATACCTAAGCTCTCTCTCTCCTCTTTTAAATCATTAGACAGCTCTTGCTAAATTGCTCAGGCTGGCCTTGAATTTGTGATCGTCCTTCCTCAGCTTTCTGAGTCGAATGAAATTAATATTCCTCGAGCACCGCTAGGCTACACTCGGCTGCTCCTCATACAAGTTATGGAACCATCGCCATTATTCTCTCAGTTTGATTTATGGAAAACTTGATATCCAGGTGGCTTGCCTGAGGTCACAGTGAGTGGAGATGTGCTTTGGGGCTGGGATGCAGCTGATGGTTGGGAGCAGAGCTGAGCGCTACTGCCTATGAGCATTGTCCCCTCTGGCTTGTTTGTCAGGTTCAAACGTAAATAAATCCACATCTCAGTTATCTGAATTTCTCAAAACTTGAGGGCAAAGCAAAGAAAGTGTTCAATGGTTTCCTTTTGGTTTCTAGAGTGAGGAAGAGGATGATGAAGCGGAGGGGGAGATGAGGAGGAGGAGGGAGAAGAGGGGGGAAGAGCAGGAGGACCCTGGAATTATTTGGAAGAAGAAAAACAGAAAACCCATCGGGAGCAAAGCCGAGCAGACTTCCCTCATCTTTGCCACAGCAGATTATTACAAAAATAAAAACGTGAGAAGAAAACCCATTTACTCGCTTTTGAGATGACCTGCACGAACGTCTAAATTCTGGAAGAGAAGCAATGCAAACCGCTTTCAAAGCTGTGTAGGAAGCCACAGACCTCGCCGGGACCCGGGCTGCCAGGGGTCTGCAGGGGCCGGGCTAGAGTGTGGGAGACTTGCGCTGAGGAGGAGGACACGGGAAGGCCTTCCGTGTCCTGGGATAAAAGCCCTGAGAAGAAAGGCGCCTCTCAATGAATGGCGCTCAACATGGCTGGAAACAGGGGAAACAGACCCTCCCCATGGAAAGCTGAAAAGGCGCCTTTTCTGTGAGCCCCCTCCCTCCGGTCCCCCATCCTCCTTGACCCTGGCCCCCTCCCCCGCTCATCTCCCTGGGCTGGGAGAAAAGGCTCCTTGTTGTAATCCATCTGCCTGCTGCGCATCCTTTCTCTTTTATCTCTGCCCAGGGCCTGGCAGTGGGGCTGGAGTTTCGCCTGCCAGAAATGTTGGGTTTCACATCAAATATTCCCAAGATGGGCATCCGAGAAATGTCACTTACATCAAAACTGCCTTCTCTAGCAATGGGGGAAGAAGTTTTCTTTTCCTATCTAAGAGGTTCCCAAGAACATTCCAGTACTGACCCGGAGCCACACTTGGGATGTTCCGACTTAAAGAGACAGGGAACTATTTAAAAAGACAAAGATTTAACTTGAAAGTTAAAGGTGAAAACCACGGGCTTTGTGTCACAGATTCTCCAGACTGGGCTCTTAGAGGTCAAGGTTAGGTCAGGCAGCAAAGTTAGAGAAGGGCATCTCCCAAGGTAAAGTTCTTACCGCAAGAGCGTGAAAATCCAAACCTCACCCCAAAACCATGCTAAAAAAGAAGCTGGGCATGGTGGGGTGCACGGAAAGCACTCATTCACCAAGATGGGTGACTCCTAGGGGCCAGCACACCAGGCCCCCAGCCATGTGGTGAGTTCCAGGCTAGAGAGAGATCCCATCTCCAAACAAACAAGATGGATTGAGCTTGTCCTTTGCCTCCACTCAGACACATACATACCACTACACACATGTGTACCTGTGCACACAGGAACATGGACACACGGACACCACACACACACACACACACACACACACACACACACACACACACACGGCCTGTTGATTGGGAGGAAAAATCCAAAGTAGAATGGGTCGGGCATGAAGGTAAGGCCATAAAGAGAAAAGGGTTCTTAAAGACAGTTCACGGGGCTACAGAAAGCCCTGGAACAAAGAGGCCAAGCCCTATGAGGTGGAAGGTGGGGACTTGGGCTACACAGGGGAAAAACTGGAAAGGTGTCTGGCTTGAAGGTGGATCTGTTCACTACCTGTACACACAGTCCAAAAGCACAGCCAGTCAGAAGAAGCCAAGACGGGAGCCCAACCCTGCTAGGTCAAACCCTGGTTTTTATTCAACCTCTCCTTCTATAGTGCTTCTTTGTTTGAGTAATGTTTACCTAGGAGTAAGGTAGGAGGGGAGTTGTGGGGAGAGGTTAGGGCCAGAGGCCTGCTGAGGAAGTGGGGGTGGGTCTGTCAGAGGGATCAGGGAGGGGATGAAGCTGCTGTGGCCTCTCAGTGCTAGGCAGGGACAGGCTGGGACTGGGGCACTAAGACTTGGCAAGGTTTTGAAGGCCTGACAGTGTCTGTCCACCCCACTCTCTGGAGAGAAGGAACAAACACCTTTGTCAGTCTGCTTACTCTCTCTGCACTCTGCTTAAGCTGGAGGCTGGAGGGCTTCAGAAATGGAAAGGAACCCACACTATTAAAGTCCTACTGTTCTGTGTGGGCTGGAGGTCAAGGTGGGCTTTGATGTGGAGGGAGACAGTGGTCATCCAAATAGACTGAGTTTTCAGTGCCGAGAACAGGTCACAGGGCTTTGTGCATTCCAGGCAAGTGTGCCACCACTGACTTATGCTCCCAGTCCTTCCTTCCTCCCTCCCCTACCCTCTCCCTCCTTCCCTCCCTCCCTCCTTCCTTCCCTCCTTCCCTCACTCCCCCTTCCTCCCCTTCCCCTCCCTCCCTTTTTCTTTTCTTTCAACAATTTGTTTGTTTTGTTTTTTTGAGACAGGGTTTCTCTATAGCTTTTGAGCCTGTCCTGGAACTAGTTCTTGTAGACCATCAACAGTTTTTTAAGTGTTTCTGGTCTGGGGAGATGACTTAATGGGTAAGAACACCTGAGGATCTGAGTTCAGATTCCCAGGACCCATGTAAAAATGCCAAGCATAAATGTGCAGGCCTGTAATCCCAGCACTAGAGACAAGTGACAGGTACAAGGACTTGCTAGTCAGAGTAGCCAAAACAGAAGCTTTCAGCTCAGTGATGGATCTTTCTCAAGGTCGTGTCTTAGTTAGGGTTTCTATTGCTGTGAAGAAACACCATGACCATGGCAACTCTTATAAAGGAAAACATTTAATTGAGGCTGACTTAAAGTTTCAGAGGCTTAGTTCATTATCACTATAGCAGGAAACCTGTAGGCAAAATGCAGGCAGACATGGTGCTGGAGAAGGAGCTGAGAGTTCTGTATCTTTTGTTCTTTTAAGTACTAGGCATTTTTGTTTTGTTTAATTAGTTAATTTTTATGTATGAGTGCTCTGCCTGCATGCATACATGCTTGCCAGAAGAGGGCATCAGATCCCACTCTAGAGTGTTGAGAACCACTGCAGGTTGCTAGGAATTGAGCTCAGGACCTCTGGAAGAGCAGTCAGTGCTCCTAACCATGCAGGCAACAGAAGGAGACTGAGACAACTGGGCATGGCCTGTGGCTTGAGTTTATATGAGACCTCAAAATCTGCCTCCACATTGACACACTTCCTCCAACAAGGCCACACCTACTCCAACAAGGTCACGCCTCCTAATAATGCTACTTTCTGTGGGCTAAACATTCAAACATGAGTCTATGGGGGCCATTTCTATTCAAACCACCACAGATAGTGAGGCAGAGAATCATAGAGGAAAAAGTTAATATCCTGATCTTGTTTGTATGTGTGTATTCACACACATTCACACAGTCACATGCATGCATCACACACACACACACACACACACGTGTGTGTGTGTGTACTTATACATGCACGCATGCACAAACTTAAGAAAAATCATGCCAGGACAGCAAAAGGTGCCCTAGGAAACCCAAGATGAGTCGTTTTGAACCTAGGAGGCCGTTCTGACTCAGCCCTGACCTGCCTCTCAGTCTCTACTCAGTCTCCTCTTTGGCACAGTCTAATCCATACTTCCTGGCTTCTCTTTGTGCCGCGTATTCCTCCCTCTGCAGGGCCTTTGCACATCCATCCCAGACTTTCTGCCCGACTTACTCTCACCCATCTCGCCTGTCATGCATTTTCCAAACTTTCTCACAAAACCCACTCTGCCCTGGAGGTTTCTGTTTTATAGTCTCAAAGATCAGCAGGGACAATTAACATACAGAAAGCTGTATGAACCAATGGTCATCTCCCTATATCTTGGTCAGTTAGTACTATGGTAACAAATCACTACAGACTCTCCCTCCTTCCCTTTCTTCCTTCCCGTCCTTCATGAGGTCTTTTATAGCCCAGACTGGACTTGAACTCAATCCTCTTGCCTCAGTTTTCTTAATGCTGGGACTGGAGGCATGTGCTACCACATCTTGCCATCTATCTATATCTATCTATCTATCTATCTATCTATCTATCTATCTATCTATCTATCTATCATCATCATCATCCACCCATCCAGGGTCTCAGGCAGCCTAGACTGATAGCAGTCTATTGATTAGGATGGATGACCTTGAACTCCTGACTCCACCTCCATTTTCCATGCTAGGATTACAGGTGTGCATCTCTGCATTCAGCTATCATTACATTTATTTGTTTAGTATGTGTGTAATGTACACACCACTATTCAAGTGTAGAGGTCACAGGTCAACTTGTATGACTCAGTCCTCCCCTTCCGCTATGTGTATCCAGGGAATGGACTCAGGTCATCATCAGATATGGCAGCAGGTGGCTTTACCCATTGAGTCATCTCACCAGCCCTACAGTTGGCCCTTTACATTTCTAACTAAACTATATATTGAAGAATCTGCTTACAGAATATGCTGTACCATGCGCTATTAATCAAAGCATTCTCCTGATTTCCAACTCACTTGTTTCTATTTGCTTTTAACTGATTATAGATTCATGGGAATATGCACAAATAATGCCGAGGGGCTCTGTGCAGCTCCAGCTTGCTTCCTCCCATGGAGATGTCTTATGCAATTTTGGAGCAAGTTCAAAGCCAGGACATCTGTGCTGGCTTCACTCACAGTCTTCCAGCATTTGCTGCATAGATAGATGCATGCTAGTGTGTGTGTGTGTGTGTGTGTGTGTGTGTGTGTGTGTGTGTGGTGTGTGTGTAGTACTGTACATTTGTATCATGTGTCAATTTGGGTATCCACCACATAGCCAAGGCAAAGGGGCCCTGAAGAAGCCTTCACTTTATCCACCTCTCCCTCCACGACTCCTAACTATTACAGCTTCCCTTTCCATCCAGATAGGTTTGGAGGGAACTTTAGTCCTCCCTTCCGTGGTGGGAGATGATAGCTAACAACTCATCAAGCATTACTGAGATACCTCAACATATTAATAATGTCCATTGGTGCTGCATGCGCTTCCTAGACGGCAGCCCTGCATAGGATGTCTTACTTTTGAATAGGCATCACTTTTTAAATATGTCCAATTTCTGCCCTGCAATCTCTTTCAAGTCATAGTTTTTATACCTGTCATAGTTTGTTTTTTTTAAAAAAAAACTTTTGTTTATGAATATTCTGTATGTAGGATGAGTGTGTGGAGGTCAGAGAACAACTTTGTGGAGTTGGCTCTCTCTTTCCTTCTTTACATGGGATCCAGGAACTGAACTTGGGTGGTGTGGCTTAAGAGGCATGCACTTTTCCTACTTTGCCATGGTGACTGTCTTCGGCCTAGCATAGCACTTGCTTAGGTGACTGCACATAGTAGGCACTCACGTAGCACCTGCCTTGGTGGCCGCACATAGTAGGCACTCACAGAACTTGTGCTGAGTGAAGTGGGAACCTGGCTGGTGTGTGATTTGTTGAATCTAAACTTGAGCTTCCCAAAGAAGTAACTCATTTCTTTCCCTGAAAACACCCTACTCTCAAATTCCACTGACTTTTTTTTTTAATTTTAATTTTTTAAATCAAGGAAGAGGGCAATTTGCCGGCAGCTGTAAGCCTAACTGGCCTGGCTATGGTCTTCACAATGTCTCCTGCCCTCCTGACAATTTTGGAATAAGCACAGGAAATGACGTCAATCGGCAATAAGAGTCCAGCAGTTGGGATGGGGAGGCATGCATATTTGCTTATCCAGTTCTCTGCTCCCCTGCCAGGCGAGCACATGCTGCTTTGACCTCCCATATGTTTTTAATGTGTGTGGAGATAAGCCGGCCAACAAGTTGGAAGCAGCAGGTTGAGGCTGCCCCACCCCCATTCCAGCTGAAATTGGCTCTGAGAGGCCCAACAACCTCCCGTGGTTCCTTGTGATTGGAAATTAGCACTAATGTGTGGTCTATAGAAATCAAGAACTAATGACTTTCACCTTCTGAGAGACGCTGGGATTTCCCCCAGTGCAAAAGACAGGCGGGAGGAAGATTGTGAGGTTTGGGGCCAGCACAGTCTGGTTTCGACTCTCGCTTTGCCAGTGTGGGGCACAGAGGCCTTGTGTAAAGCCATGTTCTCTTGAGATCCCAGAGTCTTCAACTGTGCGGCGAGGATGAGAAGGGACTCTCTAGCAATGGAAGAGTCTTGCCCCTGTCCTCTCCCGCAATCCCTGCTGAGGGTCTTGTAGTTCTGCACACAACCTGACAGCCGATGAAGACAAACTACTGCCGGTGCCCAGTTTCGGGGTGCGAAAAAATTCTTGACCTGGATTTTATGGTCTTTCCTCCTTCTGGAGCTGATGGTCACTATCCATGCAGGTCCATGGGTGCCACTTAATCCCTCTGTCAGCTTCCCCTCTGCCAACTGGGGATGACAGCATTAACTCTGTTCCTTTAGGGGGAAAAAACCAGTTCCCCAAGGTCACATGCTAGGCCCCCTCCTGGCCCAGGGTCGGCACACACAATGAGTGTTGTTGTCGTTTCTCTTTGCCTCTGGTGGTTTGGAATAGCAGTTGACACAGCTGGGCTCTGTGCACCCAGTTAGTTCCTCTGGCCTTGCCTTTGGGCCTCCTGCCCCTTTCCAACGTGGTTGTTTGTGGAAGCCCTGCTAGCAGCAGAGGTAAATCCTTCACCGAACCCTCCACCCGACTCTGCCTATAAAAGTAAAGGGTCCACCGAAGACTAAGACTTGATCTGTGTGTTTAACAATCTGTACTTCAGTCTGTGGTGGTCATAGATCATAGGGGCCTTGAGCACACTGTCCACAACCAGCCAGCCGACTCTGGCAGGAAGACTCAGCCAGCACAGCTTGCCTCTAACTGTTCCCAGATGCTCTGACGTCAGGAGAGGCATCTGATTATCAGAAGTGGATGGTGTAGTGGCAGGGATCGCGAGCCTCAGATGTTGATCAGCAGGACGGGGGGGGGGGGGGGAGAACAAGATAATTTCCTGGCTTGATCAGGGATGAGGGACAGACTACTCCAGGCCTTGTTTTGTTCTCAGGCAGGCAAGGAACACTCCCAGAAGTGAGCCTCCACTTCTAAACAGGCCCCAGTGAGCACAGCTTCTTGCATCAGCTCTTTGTTTGCTCCTCTGCCCAGCCCTTAGTGTGGGCTGGACCTCATGACTTGCTTCCAATCAATAGAGCCGACGAAGTGACAGGATGTCATTTCTGTAATTAGGTTGCCGAGGGCTGAACTTCCTACCATCTTGTTGGACGACTCCCTCTGTTGCTTCTCAGCTTGTTCTCGTCATAAAGCAAACTCACGCAGGAGAGATGCTCATGTCAAGGAACCAAGTGTGTGCCTGTTCTTTGTCTGGCAGTCAGTGAGGAGCTCAGGTCTCCTCTGTAACAACGTCTTCATAACAGTACCCTGCCAAAAACCGCGGGATGAGTGCAGAATGGGCTCTTCTCCAGGGGAACTTTCTATGGGGGCCTCAGTCTCCAGGGCATGGATTAGGATGGACCCTAAAGCAGGGAGCCTGCATGATCCCAGAAACTTTAATATAAGAAGGCTCCAAGTGTTGTGCTAGGTAGTTAAGGAGCAATAGATAGCTGGTATAGATTTTTTTCTTCTGAGCAAATATAGACAAAAGATTTGCATTTTTCCTGAGTCTTCCCCTTATGTAGCGTTCCTCCAGGCATCTTTTTTTAAATATTTATTTATTTATTTATTATGTATACAATATTCTGTCTGTGTGTATGCCTTCAAGCCAGAAGAGGGCACTAGACCCCATTACAGATGGCTGTGAGCCACCATGTGGTTGCTGGGAATTGAACTCAGGACCTCTGGAAGAGCAGCCAGTGCTCTTAACGGCTGAGCCATCTCTCCAGCCCCCAGGCATCTTTTTGGTAGAATAGTTCTCCTCTAACATTGTGTCTTCCTTCCTTTATTATTTATTTATTGACATATTAATTTATTTACTTTTTTTTTATGAGATAGGGTCACACATGTCCCAGGCCAGCCTCAACTCAACTCTCTGCATAGCTGAGGCTGATCTCGAACTTTAGATCCTCTTGCCTTCATTTCCCAAGTACCAGGGTTAAAAGTCTTATGCCACTACATCCAGTTTCTATGATGCTCGGGATCAAACACGGGGTTTTGTGCCTTCTGGACAAGCTCTCTACAAACTGAGATCTCGCTCTTCTTTCTCTAATCACCTCCTTGGGTAAGGGAGGGTCTCCCCATTTCCACCTGGCCTTTGAGGCTTACTTCTGTATCTGTTCCCCACCAGCTGCTAGAACGCCAACCAGCACACAATGCTTTTGTGTGCACAAAAGGCCTTTGTTGGAGTCCAGGTGCCAACCAGATTGAATCTGTGTTCTGCAAGCTGATAGTGAAGGCTTGCCTCGGTTTGGTGGCCTCTCCCGCCCTGGAGTAGAGACTCTCCCCAGCTTCCTCACTGTGCCATGCCCTGCTCTCCCCTCCCCTCCCCCAGCTTTAAGGTCCTTGCTTTCTCTTTCTTTGCTTCTATCACATTTTTTTTCTAGTCATTCCCTAAACCACCTTCTCTGGAAAATTCTATTAATGCCTACTTAGTTTACCACCTTAACACAGAGGAGAAAAAGAAAGCACCTGAACAACCCACTTGCTTAGATCCTCATAGAGTCCCTAGAAAGATCCAGAAGAAACCAGTGATGTAGGTTATCCCTGGGGAAGGGAGAGGAAGCTAGTATCCCGAAGGATAGGGCCTGGGAGGGGGAATTTTTGCTGAAAATACTTTTATGCAAACATTAAATGAAATAATCATAGCAAATGAAGAGAAAGGTAACTTGTCAACAGGTCTTTTTCTGGAAGCCCCTGGCCTCCTTGTGAAGCATGCCTGTGCCGTCTTATTGTCCATTTTGGTCAATGGTTCTCAGCCTTCTCAATGCTGCGACCCTCTAATACAGCTCTTCATGTTGTGGTAACTCCCAACCATAAAATTATTTTTGTTGCTACTTCATAACTACAGTTTTGCTACTGTTATGAATTGTATTGTAAATATTTGATATGCAAGGTATCCTATAAAAGCATTGTTTGACCCCCAAAGGAGTCAAGACTCACCAGTTGAGAACTGCTGATCTGGGCAGTCTGGATCCAGGAGCCCATCATTATGTAACATTTATTCCTGTATAGACCTGCAAATGTATTTCCCATGACCCTCTGTCTTCCTTACGGCCGCTGGATTTACCTGATCCTAGACCCCAGATGCTGCTCCGTCTGGACCTCTCTTCTCTTTCCTCTCTTGTAACTTTTGTTGTTTAAGGAAAGATGACATGTAGCCTAGGCTCACCTCAAACTCCCCGAGTAGCTGAGGATGACCTTGAACTCCTGATCTCCTGCTTCTATCTCTCCAGTGCTGGGATTAGAGGTGTGTGCCACCATGCCCAGTGTATATAGTGTTGGGGATTGGAGCCAAGGCTTTGTGCATGCTAAGCGAGTCCTTCACTAACTGAGCCATGTCTTCAGCTCTCTGTGGAATTCTGAAGTGTGTTCATCTTTACTTTCCAAAGTCTTATTTATTTATTTTTATTTATGTGTATGTTTCTGTGTGTCAGTGTATGCACGAGTGTGGGTGCCTGTGGAGGCCATAGTGGAGGCCGGATCCCCTGGAGCTATAGTTACAGGCAGTTGTGAGCTTCCTAAACTGAACTGGAGTTCTATGGAAGAGCAGCAAATACCCTTAACCACCGAGCCACCTCTCTGTCTTCTCAGTCTGCTCATCTTATCTTCACCTCCAGAAGCCACCTGTCCCCTTTTCTTATTTCCTTCGTGTTTTTGAAGATTTTTAAACAAAATTATTTCGTGGTAATTATTTATTTACTTGAGCTTTTTATTTTTTTTGACATGACTTTATAGCATCGTTCAAGCTACCCTGATACTCTGTACATAGGGCCAGATGGCCTATGGTTAGAGGCAAACCTACTGAGAAGCAAGTATGCACAGTACTAGGTAGCACGAACTCTAATTGTTCTTAATAATAAAACCTCGGAGTCAGATATAGGAGTTAATGCTGGAAGATCAGAGAAGCAGAGCAGCTGGCCACTAGAGAGTTTTTTACCTCTACCAATGCATCTTCAACAAATGGTGCTGCTCAGACTGGATGGCTGTGTGTAGAAGAATGCAAATAGATGCCGATTTATCACCTTGTATAAAACTCAACTCCAAGTGGATCAAAACCCTTAACATAAGACCAGAGGCACTGCATCTGAGAGAAGCGGCAGTGGGGAACAGCTTTGTATTCATTGGCATAGGAAACGGTTTTCTGAAGAGAACACTGGTAGCCAGGCACTAAGGGCAACAATTAATAAATGAGACCTAATGAAACTGAAAGGTTTCTATAAGGCAAAGCACACAATCATTTGGGCAAAGAGGCAGCCTAAAGAATGGGAAAATATTCGTACCGATTACACATACAATATAGGGTTAGTATCTAAAATATATAAAAAACTTAAAATCTGGACATTAAGAAAACAAATTACCCAACTAAAAAATGGGGTATAGAACTAAGCAGAAAATTTGCAAAAGATGGTCACAGATGGCTGATATAACACTTAAAGAAATGGTCCACATTATTAGTCATCAGGGAAATACAAATCAAAATAACTCTGAGATTTCATCTTATACCAGTCAGAATGGCCAAAATCAAGAAAACAAATGATAGCTCAAGCTGGTGAGGATATGGAGTAGGGGTAATTGCTGGTGGAAGTGCAAACTTGTACAGTCACTATGGAAACAAGCGTGGTGTTTCCTCAGAAGGTTGGGAATGGATCTACCCCAAGTTCCAACTCTACCACTCTTTGGTGTATACCCAAAGGTCTCTATATCTCACCACAATGATACTTGCTCATCTATGTTCATTGCTATTCTATTTATCGTAGCCAGAAATTGGAAACAGCTTAGATGTTCATAAACTGATGAAAAGATAATGGAAATGTACATTTATACAAAGGAATATTATTCAACTGTTAAATAAAATTATGAAGTTTGCATGTAAATGACTGGAGCCAGGAAAAGAAAATATTCTGAGTGAGACATCCCAGACTTTGCATGTTTTCTCTTTTATATGGACATTAGCTTTTAAGCCTTTGATATATATATATATATATGTTTATATGATATATCTGTATAACCCTAGAGGTTAGGTACCAAATAAGGGGCCAGGAGGGAAGGAAGAATCTCCAAAGGAAGGGGAAATAGAATATATAGTTATGGAGAGACAGTGGGGAGACTGGAGTGAGAAGATTAAATGGGGAAGGAGGTGGAAAAGTGGGTAATGGAAGGAATCTGGATAGGGGCTTCTAAGACAGAGGGGCATTTGAGGGAACAAATGCAAACTTACTGCTATAGAAGTTTCCTCAAATGTATGGAAGAAATCTAAACAGGGACACCAAATAATGGGGGAGACAATGCCTCAACTAGACATCTCTTGCCACCAAGTAAATTCTCCAGTGTCAGGAAAGAGCTACATTTAGTTGAATCATCGACCAAAGGGGCTCTACAGAAACTCCCAAGCATCTCAGGCTGTTGCCAAGACTGTTGGTTGCTCTCCACTAACTATGATGAGGTCCCATTGCCGAAGAGAGAACACTAACATATTTCATTGAACACTGAGAAGTAACATACTTCCTTAAACCCAGAGAAGTAGCATGGAGAAGTAGACCTGGGGCTTCACTAGAGGCCCTAACCCCCCCCCCCCCGACTAGTACTCATAGTACTGGAAGGTGCTCTGCATGCTACCAGAGGAGAAAGGAAACCATCAACCCTATAGTCTACACTAGTGACCTGCCTGCAAAGTCTGCTGATACAATAGGGGCACAGACATTGTAGGAGCAACCAACCACTTTCTGGTTGGATTTAAGGCCTACTTCATGAGATGAAACCTATGCCTGACACTGCTCAGGTAGATAAGAACTAGAGAATGGATAGGCTATGGTCCTAGAGAAAAACTAACTCCTACTTTTCTAGTAACATAGGAATACAAAGCAATAAAATGACTACCTGTGACATTCTGCTGTACCCATAGATCAGTGCCTATGAGATGACTCGGTCATCACCAGAGAAGCTTCCTCCTGCAGTGGATGGGAACCAACACAGAGACTCACAACTGGACCCTGTGCAGAGAGTGAGAGCCCCTGGAACACTCCGTCCTAAGTGGGATGTCTTCAACAAACCTTTCCCTCCCTTTTGCCGAAGTAGAGGCAAAAGACTGCAAGAGTTAAAGGGGGTGGAGGACAGCAAGGCAACCATGTCTTCCGGACACAACAGGACTGATGTCCATGTGAACTCCTGGAGACTGGGGTAGCATGCACAGGGCCTAACTAGGTTCCAAAGGGGGATTGGACATGGGCTTCTACCCTTAACCAAGAAACTATTTGTGATTGTCACCTACTTGGAAAGGAAAAGTTAGTTTTTTCCAAGGCACACCACTGGGCATACTAATCATGTTTAAGGGCAGATCCCATACCCAGCACTAAGTAGAAGACCAACACAAAATGAACTCAATGATATTTTTGTAGACGTTTTGTCTCAAATTGTGTTGTTTGGGCATTTTTTTGATCTTACTGTTTTTTTTTTTTTTGCTTATGTATTATGGTTTCATGTTTTCTGAGTTTTGTTTTGTATATGTGTGTTTCTTCTTCCTTTTTTGTTGCTTACCTATTTGTTTTCTAGACAGAAAGAGGGAGGGAGGCAGGGCGGAAGAGAAAGAGCGAGAGAATATAAAAGGATCTGGGACGGTTGGAGGAAGAGAGGAAAGCATGATCAGAATATATTGTATGAAAAAATTGAGTTTTTGTTTTTGTTTTTATTTATGGAGATAGGGTTTCTCTGCGTAGCCTCAGCTGTGCTGGAAGTGTTCTGTAGACCAACCTGGACTCAAACTCACGGAGATCCGCCTGCCTCTGTCTCCTGAGTGCTGGGATTAAAGGCGTGCGCCACCACTCCCAGCAAAAGTCTTTTGTTTGTTTGCTTTTTAAAGACACAAACTTAGACTCAGACTCTCTGATGAATGCAGCCAAACATGACCCTGGCTAAAGAAGCTGCCTAAGCCCCCAGTCTTCCCTGTGCTGACACACAGAACATCTTGCTCGGAGTCCTTTGCACCTTCCCTGCCTCACGGTCCCTCTCAGTCTGGGGGGGGGGGAGGGCTGCTCCTGTTCTCCCAGTCACATCCTTTGAGAAGAGCCTGACGACCCTATCAGTATAGCTGTGTCTCTGTTCCAATACCTGTGTGGTCCTTCATGGGCCACACTCGACACTCTAACTACCTGAATTTATTTTCGTGTACTTCTCTCCCACTAACCCGTAAGCCCTTTGAGGGCGAAGACTGTATCTTGCTAGTTTCCTATAGAGCCTCAAGCACCCTTTGTCACACAGTGGGTCAATCTCTCAGCAGACTGTTTCCTGAGTGGCTAAGCAGCTGCACAGAAGGCTAAACCCTGCTTCCATTGGAGTGACTAGCTGAGTGTATGACAGCCACTCAGTCTGAAGTGTTGAATGAATTAATAATGCACGAGGGACACTTAATCAGGATAACACTGATAAAAGAGTAACTCATCACATAGCTCTGCTGGCCCTTTGATACCCAGCGTGTGGAAGAGAATAGCTTCCTTCAGCTCCGTTTAAATTATTCAGGATAAAGGAGAGGAAGTAGGCTCTCAGGGGGCAGGCTACAATATCCTTGTCTGAGGGTGTGTGGTGGGGGTGGGGAGAAAGTAAGAAAGAGAGAGAAACAGGGAGAGGGAGAGAGACATACACAAACGGGAGAACAATTTTAGCCCAAAGCCTGTCTCTAGGTAGCTGCGGTCTACAGGCTATGAGGACCAGTGAAATAGACAAGTTTTGGGGTACTCCACAATGTCCTGCCAATAGCCATGAATCTGCTTTTCCTGAGACCTAAAGTACCAAAGTTAGAATATTTCTTCCTTCCTTCCTTCCTTCCTTCCTTCCTTCCTTCCTTCCTTCCTCCCTCCCTTCCTTCCTTCCTTCCTTCCTTCCTTCCTTCCTTCCTTCCTATTTTTAAAAGTAAAACCTTTGGGATTATAAAATTGATATCCATTTTGCAAGTCAATTGAAAACTGAAGAAAATGTAAATAACAAAATTAAAGTTATTTTTTGCAGCAATCCTTGCTATGTAGTTTCGCTTTGTCTCTGTGTCCTAGGCCTTCATTCTTTTCCTCCACTGTCCTCTTTCTAACACGTTTAAGGCTCACTCTCCCTCACACATGGGCATTATCAACACATTAGAGGGTTTTCAGGACACTCTAAGGAGCTGGAAGCTCAGTCGGGCTTACCCACGCTCACACTAGCGTTTTTTCTACGTCATACTACTGTCACTTTCGACAGCTGGGGCACGATTCCACAGTGGCTGTCACTTTTCTGCCTCTGCATAAAACAAACAAACAAACAACAATGACAACAAAACCCAAACTGGAGTCACAGAAAAAGAATGTCTTCCTAAAAGACATGGACTTCATAACACTGTTTAGTGGTATAGACTAAGAACATAGGATTGACACAGATGTTGAAACCCAACCTCATACTGATTTTACTATGGACTTTCACCAACATTATTACATGTTTCACAGATATATTATTATTTTAATTAGAAAGGATCAGTTAAGGCGTATCTCAGTCTAACTTCTTTTTTTCTTCACCTATTTTATCTGTTCACATTGGTTTTGTGGAATTCAATTCAAATTCTATTCATCTTAAGTAACTGGTGTCTTTTCTGTGGCTGATTATACCTCCAGCTAAATGAAACATTGTAAGTATAGCAGACAGTCATCTGATACAAATAGCAACAAGAAGCTGCAAAACTAAAATACAGACTGCTAACAACTCACTCGCCCCCGGAGGAGGATGTGCTGACTCACTTGAGCTCTTTGGAAAAAGGGTGAGTTTAAGAACTGAGGCCCCGGTCAGAGACCAGCCTGAGGTATGGTTAAGGACAAGATTAAATACAACCATCTGGTGCGGGCTGCCCTTGGTGTCTGTGAAAGCCAGTCTTGGGCCTAACCCTACTTTTAACAAATCAGTGTCTTATGAATTAGATTATGTATATTTAGGAGCCTCCCAGGACTCAGAAATCATGGTCAACTTCCCTCTTTACACTGTATTTGCATTGTCCTTGTGTACAATGTGAACTCACAAGTGGCCTCCATTTAAACAATATATGGCAAGGGGACTTACCACAAGGGCAGTGAGACCTTGGCTATGATTTCAGAAGAGCCAAGTGTTCTGAGAGTCTAAACAAAATCAGGGAATGGCCCTTGGGAATATTAGAAGATTTCCTGATAATGGGCATGTGTCCTAGTTCACTTTCTATTGCTGTGATAAAGACCATGACCACATTCAGCTTGGGGGGAAATGGGTTATTTCACCTAGAAGGTTACTATTCCTCACTAAGGGAAGTCTGGACAGGGCCTTGAGGCAGGAACTGAGGTAGAGGCCATAGAGGAACATTGTTTACCAGCTTGCTTCTGGTGTGGGGGGCTTGCTTAGCCCCCTTTTTATGCACTCCAGGACCACCTGCCCAGGACCACCACCCATAATGGGCTGGGCCCTCCTACCTCGATCACTAGTGGAGAAAATGCCCCGCAGGCCAATCTGATTGGGGGCGTTTTCTCAGTTGAGGGGCTCTCTTCCCAGATGACTCTAGCTTGTGTCAAATTGACAAAGAAACTAGCCAGCCCTGGAAAGTGGGGGTGAAGCAATGCTGATGTGGATAGGGATAGGGTGTCATGGGTGAGAGAGGCTCATGAAGCAAGGTGGGGACAGACCTGGATGGGAAGTGATGCATGTTCTGAAGAAAACAGGGACCATGCAACAGAAGTCGAATGTGACCGAGAGCCTACACACTGAGTAGGATCGAGAGGCTTTAGTCTGACCCTGTCCTATCTCTCCTCTTTCTCTGGTTTGGTTTTCTGAGCTAGGGCCTGGGTCTGGGCCTCAGGTGGAGCCTCAATTAAATATGACGCTCCTGCCTCAGTGCTAAGTGCTCAGGGGAGCGTGAACTCCCAGTTTTGTTGTGCAGATGACTCAAGGCTCAGTATGCGTTCATCAGTTTCCCTTCCTCCCTTCCTCCTCCCTCCTCTTCCTCCCTCCTTACCTCCCTGATTTCTTTCTTCCTTTCCGCTTTCTTCCTCTCTTTCATTCCTACCCCCCCCCCCCCCCCCCGGCACTTTTAATTGCAGCTCTCAGGGCCATAGAACCTTGTTCACAGAAGCAAGTGGGCTGGACAGAGTTTCGTCATGGCAACAACACTCAGTTCTTTAAACACGTCTGAGTTACGTGCCAAAAACCATGCTGATCTATCATCAAAAATTATTTCTAATGCTCTACCAGCTGACAACTCCATCAGATCTCCCTTCAGTTCTGTTGAAAGCAAAGAATTGAAAACGAATTGACTTACAGAGGATTTGTAACCCAGTCGTTAGAGTCATTCACTTTCTCAGCACTAGACAGGTGGGTTTTGAATCATTCCTTTGTTTGGAGATAAAGCTTCCCCGCCACTCTCTAGGGCGACGTACCACAGTCTGATTCAGGAGCAAGAGTTGGCCCTTTCTTCGGTACAAGATGAAAAAGCAGCTGTGAAGGGGGAAGTGTGCACCAGCACCTATAGGTTCTGCTAGGAAGACTGGAGGCCGCAGCTGGCTCCCCCGTGAAGCGGGTGACAATCTAGAAACTATTCCTATAAAGTTATGGATAGTAAAGTCTTTCTTAAAAACTTTTAACAGCATGGAAACGCACATCTGTAACCTCAGCATTTGGGAATCAGAGGCAGGGGAACTGGGGTATTTCTGGTTATGTAGCAAGTTTAGGGTAGCCTGGATACACGAGACCCCACCTCAAAAAGTATATACTTAGAGGCAATTATAGAAAAAAATTGATAGCTTTGGGTAAGGCTCATCTGTGGAAGCTAGGATAGGCAAAAATGGATGAGGATCAGGACGCTCCAAAATCTCCAAGTCTATCTTCACAGACCACTAAATTAAATTAAACACCATTTAATTACTGAGTACAAAGTATTTGCAAAGCAATTGCAGAAACCTGGCAGCCACCATCCACAGACACACCTTGGGCCCCTGCTATCAGGACACCCAGAGAAAAGCACATCCATCCCCCGAAGTTCCCACCCAAGACACAGCAGGACTCCAACCCCAAGGATGGAGGGCTCTGCAGCCAAGTGTGGATCTGCATTCTTTATAGGCAGTCCAGGCCACCGAGGCAAGTGGGTGGCTAGGAACTGGTCAGGTGGATGACATAGCACAGACATGGAGCTCAGTCCAGCGTGTACCTGGGACTTGACTTGAGGCTCGCATGGTTCTCACTGGGATAAACTAGAAATGCCAAAGAGGCTGGTGGACTCTGGCCAGACTTTGACAGTGTTTGGACGGTGAAGTGGTTGCTTAGGAGAGTTCTAGAAGATACGAGGTGGAATAGTAAAGGTAAATTAGTTGATCTTATGCTTGCTGCTATGTCTACATGGTTCAGGGGGAAAATATATGAATATATATTTCAGGAAACCATAACGGAAAAATGAAGAAACTGGGTGAAGGGACTCCAACAATTTACTGTGTATAAAGAATTTTCTTAAGGTTTAAAATTATTTCAACATAAAACATTAAAAATACTAATTTAATTTAAAAATTTATTTATTGAATGTGTACATGTGCAAAGTCGTCGTCGTCTTCTTCTTCTTCTTCTTCTTCTTCTTCTTCTTCTTCTTCTTCTTCTTCTTCTTCTTCTTCTTCTCTCATGTTGGTTCGAACTCATGTCATCAGTCTTGGTTGTGCCTGTTGGGTCATTCCCCCAAACCCTAAAAGTCTTACTCTTTCTTGGGGTGGTGGTGTACCTCTATAATCCCAGAACTCAGAAGAATGGGGCAGGAGCATCAGCAGCTCAAGGCTAGTTTGTGTGATCCAAAGCTCCATATTGTGATCCCATCTCCAAATGTATAAACAAACAAAAAAAAAATTAAAAAACCCTCCTCTCCCAAAATTAATCAGCCTAGAAGATGCGATCTCCCAGTTTGGATATCACTACATATAAACGTACATATATGATATAAATGATACATAGATATATGTGTGCATGCATGAATTTGTCTATGTATGTGCTCCTGTGGACAGGGATGATGCCTCCGTGAGTTCTAAGCAGGTGTGGACAAAGAACGGGACGTGCCTTAGTGTGTAACAGGCATCAACAGGCAAAGGAACATGGGAGGTTTGGAAGGAGGCAGTGAGGGACGTTCCTTTGGAGAACAGATTCTTATGTTTGTGAAAAGGGAAGGTGAGCAAAGAAAAGCTGAGAGACGCTGCCAGGGACAAGCTCTGCCCTGCCCATCCCACCCCAGAAAGATGAGAAAGAATCAAGATCCTTCCCCACCCTGCCTCACCCTACCCCAGAAAGGTGAGAGAAAAGCCCATGGACATTTGATGTCCCTGTCCAATATTTTTCAATGAGTATCATGATGTACACTGTTGTCACAGGGGTATTCTACGTCCTGGCCAAAGGTTTCGGTCAAGTTATCCCATCCTAGTGTTATCCGGATGGGCCCCCCCCCCCCCCCACCCCATGAATTGCCTGGAACCAGCAAAACCAGCAAAGCTGCTGGAATACCACAGATGGCAAAGCTCCAACCATAATATAATCCAATTTCCTGTGGCCCCTTGCATGCTAGGAGGTACATTGCCGGAACCACAGCATTTGAGTGCAAGGTTTGTCTTGAAGTCTTTATCAGCTAATCTCTGCTATAGGCTTTACTTCCCTCCTGTTGACTTGCTGAAGGACTGCTGTGGTCCAGCAGGTTGTTTCCAAAGAGAGGCCCCCTTTCTTTCCATGCTCCCTACCTAACCCTTTCCCTACAGCAAGGATTGCAGTGCTCACTATTCAAATACAAGCAGGTAAACTGATCTTATCTCACAGATTGATTGGGAATAAGTCTCTTGGGGCTCTCCATCAGGTCAGATCTCTTTCTGGGCTCACTGGGAAAGAACACCACGATTGAGGTTTGCTTCAGCCCCTGGAAGACGGCCCATATGTGATTGGCATGTGGGTGACTGCCCAGCGGGTGCCCCTCCTAGTGTTTAGTCTCCCCAGTACAGGTGGCCCCGTAACTGGAACTAATGTGATGGACGGTCACTTGGCTGTCCAGGCTACAAAAGGCTGTAACTTTCATTTGTAGTTGACGCTCTATCGCAACGCTGAGGCAGCAAGCTGCCATGTTGCAGAGGCTCCTGCAACAGTGAACAAGGGGTGGCTCCTGGGCAGCAGCCCCCAAAGAACTGGAGCTCTCATTCGTTGTCCTGGACACTTGAAGAATGGGGTCGGTCCTGCCTTCAGATCTGCAAGAAATGACTGAGTGCATCATGCCAGAAAGCAGAAGGTTGAGATGCAGGTAAGTGGGGACTTACTACACACACACACACACACACACACACACACACACACACACACGCACTTTGGTTTTTGAAGCAGGGTCTCATGATGTTCAGCCTCAAGGCTGGCCTCAAACTTGCTATGTGACCCTGCACTCCAGATCAGATTCTCTTGATTCTATTCACCTCCTGAGTGCTGGGATTACAGTCATGCACCACCATCAATGCTACACAGACATGCATGTATAAATAGTTCTGAGAATCAAACCTCAGGCGCATGCATGCTAGACAAGCTCTCTACTAAGTGAACTACATCTCCAGTCCCTGAAGCGGATATATTTTGAATTAACTGGTTATGTGGCAATGACTATCACATCGTGTATTTAGCACCTTTAATTACTTTATGTATACTCTCAGGGAGCAGAATGTTATTAGCAACAGACTACCTCAAGAAGAAACTATTTCTGAATTCCAGAGCGAGTTACTGAATTACTATGAGCAGCAATGAGAGCCGAGTCACAGCAATGAGAGGCTGTTCAGTGAGAAGACTGTGTTCTGGGGGGCTCAGCTAACCTCTCACGCTTCAGCACCCCGTTCACTGTACCCATAACACTCTACATTTCTCACACCCTGGCACTTCTACTAAGTTGCACAGTTCCATCTTAGTTATCCCTGCTTCATCAGCGCCCAGGTTAGGCAAGTACAGGCCTCTGTCTTCCTCTCGTGAGCGCCCACCCCAGGCTGAGTGCCTGAGCCATAGGTTTCTGATGAGCGTTTGGGGGAACAAATAAGTGTTTCTGGGTCAGGGAATGTCAACAAGTCACAAAAAGTTGCTGTGCATTTTAGAAAATAAACACAGGGACTTTTACGATGAGGCAGTATGTGTGTGTGTGTGTGTGGTGTGTGTGTGTGTGGTGTGTATGTGATGTGTGTGAGTATGTGTGTGACTGTGTGTATGTGTGTGTGTGAATATCTGTGTGTGTGCCCATCTGCACACACACTTGAAGGGAGCAAATCTTAGTATCTGGCCAATGCACTCATTAGAGGCATCTAGTTCCCTGGTAATGCCACTTAAATGGAGCATTACTGTAATAAACACCATTAATTATTCATTGCTGACATAGTGTTCAAGGTCAAGGGAAATCTGATGGAAAATCTTTCCATTGTGGAAAAATCATTTGCTGATTTTTATCTCAGCTTTCGCCACAGCTATCTGGACCTTGTTTCCTTCTGTATATCCTTTAGGGATTAGAGTCACTAAGTTCAGATTAGGGAAAATTGGACAATTTCATTTTATGATTGCATGTTTCTTTGCTGCATGTAATTTATCTTTTAAATTATATTAATTTTTGTTTTGACATGTTATGAAGATAAAGAGGCAGTAGATTCTGGTAGAAAAGATTGCTCGAAAAATAGGTTGCCTTTGAGAATCAACCTCCAGCTAGGCGAGGATTTGAGCATTTGATTAACTGGAAAGGTAGCGCATAGGAAGGAAAGCTTGTTTTTCATGAATGACCAGGGTGGTATTTAGTCTTCTTCGCCTGTGTTTCTGTGTTCAGAAGGATTCTGAGGTCCAGTGGAGAAACACAAGGGTTAATTAAGGATGGCACACTATCTGGAGTAGATAATGAGTCAGTATATTTATGACTCAGAGTTTTCTATTGTGATTTAATCAGCACTGGATAGATTTTGGTTTGGTAAACCCTGCTGTGGATTACTGCCCTTATCGTTATGAGTAGGACCTGTTTCTAGAGTCACGAGTTCAAGGAGTTCCTCCTCCTCTCCTCTTCCTCCCCTCTTCTCCTCTTCTTCCTCCTCCTCTTCTTCTTCCTCTCCCTATTCCGCCCACTCTTCCTCCTCCCCATCCGCCCCCCCCCCCCGCATGTGCTTCACGTGTGAGGATGTATACACAGAGGCCAGAGGTCCATGTCAGGTGTCTTCCTCCGTTTGTCTCCATCTTAGTTTTTTGAGACAGCATAAACAGGCCTCTGTGCTTTGGCTAGATCCGCCCACTGTTGGACCTCCCCATCATCCTCCTGTCTCTGCCACCCCAGCTCTGGGATTATAGGAGCACCCGACCTTTCACATGGGTGTTGAGGGATCTAAACGCAGGTCCTCATGCTCACGTGGCAGGCCCTTTACCCGGGAAGCCTGCTCCCGAATGTCTTCTTTTCTTGTCCTTAGAACCCCTGTTCTTCTGACCTTGCTGTTTCACTCCATTTCCAAGAGGCTCCTTCCGTTTGGGGGTGGGGAAGGGGCATTTCAGGCTCTTCGATGTTATCAGGTTTCCCAGCAGTAAGAAACAAAGCCCACAAAGAACATTTTCAGAAGTGGCAGAGCCAATTGATGTTTCGGCTCTGGTGTTGCTGCCCCCACAAAGCAGTGAGTCCGGACCCACTGAAGACTGACTTTAATCTTAAGGCAAACAAAACCTGTTGGGGCAGAAAGTGCCAGTGGGATGGTCAACAGGTGTGTGGGAGAGGGGCCTCACCAATGCTTTGTTCCCACATTGCCTGACCCCCTCGGGCACCCGGCACCACATACACAGAAAGGAAAAACGGGGTTTGAGGAGAAACAGCGATCCGGGAACACTGTACAACACAGCACGTCAAACCTGTAACGTGTACGCGCCGCGGAGATAGTGGGCATTTTCAACAGTCTTAGCCTGAAAAATCCTCTCCTCCCTCCTTGGGGCTTGAGGTGGTCTGAGCCCTGAGAGCAAGGACAGGGTTGAGGACAGAGATTTCAGCTTCCCACTCACCCCCCCCCCCCCTTGGCTGCTCATAGTTCCTGCTCTCACTCCTCAGAGGTAAGAGGGAACAGATGCCTACTTGAAGGCCCGGCTGCTTCCTTGTCGCTATAACCACACCTTTTGTCTTTGAACCAGTTCCTTCGTTTGGGTGTTAATTTAGGGAAACTGTGTGCGGCTTCCTGAGGCCGGTGACAAGCCCGGGCTCCCAGCCTGAGTGAGGGTGAAGTCCTCTATCACGGAAGAGGAGAAACAAATTCAGAAACCAGTAGCAGGAAATTGTGTTTACAGAAGAGATAAATAAGGGAATGAGAAAGAGGGAGCAGGGTGAATGTCTGTGTCTGGCCATGCGGCGGACAAGATACTTGCAGAGACCCCACCTAGAATGCAAAACAACAACAGGAAAAAAAATAAAACAACTCTGCTAAATAAAATGGTGAAGACTGAGCCGGGGAGGTGGCTCACTGGGAGAGAGTCCAGAGCCCTAGTTTCGACCCCAGCACGAGGCATGCATGAGTACTGCTGTAATCTCACATCCAACACCACGACAAATCCCTCTCAGTGAATCAGTGTCACTGTGAGGACGAAACAAAACAGCACGTCATGTTCCAAAACAACGGGAGGGGAAGTGAGGCCCCATCCTCCGAAAACAGAACACAACTGACAGAAACCTTAAAAATGAGACTGTAGAAATAAGCCCAAATGTATTAGTAGTCATAATGAAATAAAATTAAAATTTCAACGAGGAATCACAGGCTATGAGTTAAAACAAAACCATCTAGTTCTATGTGGTTTATCCGAATACATAGGACCACGGAAAGACTGACTTGAAGAACAGGGAGAACACACTGGTTATGTGTATAATAGAATAGAATAGAATAGAATAGAAAGAGTCATGGAGCCGGCCGGGGATGTGGTTCAATGGTGGAGTGGGGTTCACATATTCCCACAAATGCTCTGCTGGTGGAGCAGCATACCCCTGAAATCTAGTGCACTTTGGAGGCTGATGCAGACGGTTACAAGTTCAAAGTCAGCCTGGCCAACACAGTGAGATCTTGTCTCAAAAACCAAGTAAACAAAAATAATTCATGATATTTTAATAAAATTTCCAACTTTAGAACTACAAAGAAATATCAACCAAACTTTTACCACAGCAAGAATTCTTTTTTATCCATAATTATGCATATCAAGAATATGGAAGGAACCGGTGGTGACTTATTACATTTAGTGTGTGTGTGAGTGTGCGTGTGTGCGTGCGTGTGTGCGTGCGTGTGTGCGTGCGTGTGTGTCTGTGTGTACTCACACACATGTAGCCATAGTACTTACGTAGATATCCAACAACAACTTTCAACAGTTGATTCTCCTTTCACCGTGTGGGTTCTAGGGATTGAACTTGGGTCGTGAGACTTGGTGGCAGGCTCCTCCACCTGCTGAGCCCTCTTGGTGACCCCAAGACAATGAAACGATTCTTGGTGAACCCACACAGCATATATAGACATGCACAGGGGCTAGAGTGAGCGTGAATACATTTTAGGCAGCCTCTGTAGCACAGACAAAAGCTGTGCTGGAGAACTACCTCTGCAGAAAGACTGGAAAGCACCGGGTAGTAGTGGGCCTGTTTCTGCAGCATAAAGACATAGGCCACCACTGATTTCAAGCCACTGATGATTTGAGAATAAGAATACAAATTTCCCGAGCCTAATAGCTGCATCTTGTGAGTCACTGTGAGTCGGCTGTAGCACTCTGCGACTGTATTAAGAAAAGGTCAGATATTAATAAAAAGTATACCAACCCTGTCCCCTGCCATTGGATATTAAAAACATACTTCTCAAGCCATATGTTCAAGAAGAAATTATAATGGGCATTCAGACGAAACAATAGCAGAAATACTGCCTGATAAAACTGGGGATGTAATAGAAATGTTCTTAAAGGGAAAGTCACATTTATAAACAAACTTAAACATCGGGAAGGCTGAAAATTAATGAACATTAATGAAGATTCATCTTAAAATAAAGCACTACAGAAGACCAAAGAGACCAGAAAAACAGTCAAGGAAAACAGAATGGGAGACGTAACAGAGAAGAGGGCAGACATTGGTGACAATACAATGACAGAGGGAGGTGGTTTGTTAAAATGTTATAATTGACGGGCTTTCTGCAAGACAAATCATACGCAATAGAGTAAATTAAAGGGGAAAACATTATAGACTCATCAGAAATAAAAAATATAGTGCAAGACTAATTGGAATAAAATCTGATGCACTGGCACACGCACCCGCGCACACACACAAACACACACACACCTTTGTATGGTATAACCCCAGCCATATCAATGAATTAAAAAGAATTAGATGAAATGGCTTCACATTTTTCTGGGAGAAACAGGAATTAGAAAAGGTCAGTGCATCAGTTATCAGTTGCTCTGTCACTTGACCAATGCCTCTGATTGCTCTAAGGTCAGTGGTGATCACAATAGCCCTAAGGTCAGTGGTGATCACAATAGCCCTAAGGTCAATGGTGATCACAATAGTGCTCCACTCCACGTGTTTCAATATGGGCTGTGTGTTACACAGTCTCCGACTGTTGGCGGACTGGGCATGGCTCAGTCTGGGTGGGGACAGTGGTCTAGGATGGTGGACAGAAGCGTGACAAGTTCTTGGGAAATGAACACAGCGGATGAACTGTCCTCTGTTGCCAAAGAAACCCCCAGGCCAGTCTGGATCCTAGAGGCGAGGGAACCAATGCTTTCTCTTTAGTGAGGGGAGGCAGATACAGAGACGGAGAACTGTGCCCAGTTTGTCATCTGCCACATCCTAAAATCTTCAAAGACGCTGGTTCAGGAGTTGTAAAGTTTTCTTGCTAAGAAAACACGAGGCCAAAAAAAAAAAAAAAAAAAAAAAAAAAAAACACGAGGCCCAGATGCTTTCATTGGCAAGTTCTACCAAACATCTAAGGAACAGACAAATGCAATCACACAGAGTCTTGTCAAAAACAGAAAAAGATGGACGACTTCATAACTCATATTTATGAGGCTAGTAAAATCCGGGCACCAAACGAGACGAGAACATTATGAAAGCAGAAATAAC